>NC_064921.1:583655839-583964339 GCF_023897955.1 Schistocerca gregaria
GCCGTAGCGCTCGCACGCGATTACGTGCCGCCGCGGATTCCGGCTTCTCCGCCCACAAACATCAGGGCATCACGGAACGGTAGGCGAGAGAAAAGGTCACGGTTCCCCTCGTTTTAACACCGCTCCTAAAGTAAACTACCCCGAACACAAGCAAGCATCGTTATCAAGTACTGCGCTTTCTGGGGAGTAAACCAGTCCCTTATGCGTCCGCCACAGCGTAGATCGCTGTCTACAGTGAACAAGTAGTGTCATTATTTCAGTTGCAGGCAGTTTAAAAGAAACGAGCGTGGAATATCCGCAGCGTAACAGCGTCACTGTGAAGTAGGACGTTGTTCCGTTTACCAGTACCTGAAGCAAAGTACAGTGTAAGAGATTGCGAGACGTTTTACATTATTAAAATGCTATATTCTACCTACATAACTCTACACATCACATAAGGTCCACGCAACGCAGCGGAATCCGAAAAAAACACAACACTAATTGCTAGTCTCGTACCACAGCCCAGTTGTGCGACTGAAACCAAGATTTCCTCTCAGTATAGTTACAGTATGTAGTTATCGACGGAAAATTGTCGAGTAATACAGAAGCGATATCCGCAAGGAAGGATTGTAGGCCCTCTGCTGTTCGTAATCTACGCAGACGATTTAGGAGGTAATCTGAGCAGCCATCTTAAACTGTTTGAAGATCATGTTGTCGCTTACCGTCTAGTACAGTCATCAGAAGATCAAAACCAACTGCAAAATGACTTAGGCACTACATCTGAATGGTGAGAAAAGTGGCAATTTTCTCTCAATAAGGGCAAGTGTGAGGTCATCCGCATGAAATACAAAAAGAAATCCGTTAAATTTGGATTACACGATAAATCACACAAATTGAAAGGCTGTAAATTCCACTAAATACATAAGAATTACAATTACGAACAATTAAAGAAGA
The DNA here is from genome assembly GCF_023897955.1 of Schistocerca gregaria. NCBI lineage: Eukaryota > Metazoa > Arthropoda > Insecta > Orthoptera > Acrididae > Schistocerca > Schistocerca gregaria. Next base: position 583,656,773 of record NC_064921.1, read on the forward strand.
AACAGGAGTCGATGTAGAAGAGATAGGGGATCCAGTATTAGAATCAGAATTTAAAAGAGCTTTGGAGGACTTAAGGTCAAATAAGGCAGAAGGGACAGATAACATTTCATCAGAATTTTTTAAAATCATTGGGGGAAGTGGCAACAAAACGACTATTCACGTTGGTGTGTAGATTGTATGAGTCTGGCAACATACCATCTGACTTTCGGAAAAGCATCAGCCACACAATTCCGAAGACGGTAAGAGCTGACAAGTGCGAGAATTATCGCATAATTAGCATAACACCTCATGCAACCAAGTTACTTACAAGAATAATATACAGAAGAATGGAAAAGAAAATTGAGGATGTGCTAGATGACGATCAGTTTGGCTTTAGGAAAAGTAAAGGCACGAGAGTGGCAGTTCTGACGTTGCGGTTAATAATGGAAGCAAGGCTAAAGAAAAATCAAGACATGTTCATAGGATTTGTCGACCTGGAAAAAGCGTTCGACAATGTAAAATGGTGCAAGATGTTCGAAATTCTGAAAAAAGAAGGGGTAAGCTATTGGGAGAGACGGGTAATATGCAATATGTACAATAGTCAAGAGGGAGCAATAAGAGTGGACGACCAAGAACGAAGTGGTCGTATTAAAAAAAAAAGGGTGTAAGACAAGGATGTAGCCTTTCGCCCCTACTGTTCAATCTGTACATCGAGGAAGCAATGATGGAAATAAAAGTTCAGGAGTTGAATTAAAATTCAAGGTGAAAGGATATCGATGATACGATTCGCTGATGACATTGGTGCGGTAGCGTTCTCGCTTCCCACGCCCGGGTTCCCGGGTTCGATTCCCGGTGGGGTCAGGGATTTTCTTTGCCTCGTGATGGCTGGGTGTTGTGTGCTGTCCTTAGGTTAGTTAGGTTTAAGTAGTTCTAATTTCTAGGGGACTGATGACCATAGATGTTAAGTCCCATAGTGCTCAGAGCCATTTGAACCATTTTTTTTATGACATTGCTATACTGAGTGAAAGTGAAGAAGAATTACAAGATCTGCTGAACGAAATGAACAGACTAATGAGTACACAGTATGGACGAAGAATAAATCGAAGAAAGACGAAGGTAGTGAGAAGTAACAGAAATGAGAACAGTGAGAAACTTAACATCAGGATTGATGGGCACGAAGCAGATGAAGTTCAGGAATTCTGCTACCTAGGCAGTAAAATAACCAGTGAAAGAGCAAGGAGGACATCAAAATCAGACTAGCACTGGCAAAAAGGGCATTCCTGGCCAAGAAAAGTCTACTAGTATCAAACACAGGCCTTAATTTCAGAGAGAAATTTCTGAGAATGTACGTTTGGAGCTCAGCATTGTATGGTAGTGGGACTGTGGGAAAACCGGAACAGAAGAGAATCGAAGCAATTGAGATGTGTTTTGCTTCAGACGAATGCTGAAAATTAGGTGGGGTGAAAAGGTAAGGAAAGAGGAGGTTCTACGCAAAATCGGAGAGGAAAGGAATATGTGGAAAACACTGACAAGGAGAAGGGACAGGACGATAGAACATCTGTTAATACATCAGGGAATGACTTCCGCGATACTAGAGGGAGCTGTAGAGGGCAAAATCGTTAGAGGAAGACAGAGATCGAAATACATCTAGCAAATAATTGAGGACGTTGGTTGCAAGTGCTATTCTGAGATGAAGACGTTAGCACAGGAGAGGAATTCGTCGCGGGCCGCATCAAACCAATCAGAAGACAAAAAAAGAAAAAAAAATTGTGATTGAATAAAAACAAAAAAAATTAAACGATAACATAGATAACGTTGTGGGGAGATCGAACCAAAGACTACGTTTTATTGACATTATTGGCAGAACAAATGTTCAAATGTGTGTGAAATTTTATGGGACTTAACTGCTAAGGTCATCAGTCGCTAAGCTTACACACTACTTAACGTAAATTATCCTAAGGACAAATACACACACAACTATGCCCAAGGGAGGACTCGAACCTCCGCCGAGACCAGCCACACAGTCCATGACTGCAGCGCCTAAGACCGCTCGGCTAATCCCGCGCGGCTATTGACAGAACATTTTGAAGATGTAATAGACCTACTAAAAAGACTATCTAGATTATGATTGACTGTCCTTTGCTGGAATATTCGTCTGCTGTATAGGATCCTTACCAGATAGGATTGACGGAGGACATCGAAGAAGTCAAAAGGGCGGCAGTTCGTTTTGTATTACGGCGCGAAATAGGGAAGAGAGTGTCACTGATATGATAAGCGAATCGGCATGACAATCATCAAAACAATGGCGTTTTTTTTGCGGCGAAATCATTTCACTAAATTTGTCACCAAGTTTCTCCGACTGTGAAAATATTTTATCGTCAGCATCCTACATACGTATAAGTGAGCATCATAGTCCAATAAGAGGAATCAGAACTAATACAGATCAGTTTATGTTTTCATTTTTCACACGTGCTGTTAGAGAGTGGAAGGACAGAGAAATACTCTGAAGGTGGTTAAGAACCCTCTGCCAGGCACTTATCTGTGAATTGCAGTGTAGGCAGATAGACGTAGTCTTAGATGCAGATCACCACTAGGTCACAAAACCCAAAATATAACACTGGCCGTTGAAACTCTAACGCCGTGAAGATTGTATGCAACAAAAGTGAGGTTATGTTAAGTGTACTGCCTGCGTGGATATCAAATAATTAGCACTTCGTCGCGACCGCACAAACTGGATAGGTATGACACCATCTACTTCCTCTACATAAGGAAAGCTTACGCACTGGGTTTCTCATCCCGAAATCGCGTTTGAATGTTATTTGTTTTGAGAAGGTCGTGCTGTAGCTGACGTCAGAAGCAGAAACGTCTATCAACTCGTCTGATTTCTACAGTGGCAGGATCGTGGCCCTTCGAGATTGTGGTTTACCATCCACGAAGTTTGCTGCTTGCATTGGTCGGATTGCAACTCTCATATGATACTGGTGTCGACGGGTTAACGAGTGCTACACCACATGTCTAGATTATAATTAAAGTGCAGCTATTCACAGAGGTCCAGTGTGGGCTGCAATTATCGTATGGCAGTTAAACTTGGCAAATACGCTAATGTATTAATACAGAATCGATTTCCTCTGGAAAAAAATTAGTTCCAGTATTGGCCACCAGGTGCCAATCTGATGCTATACACTGTTTGTATGACGGTATGACGTGCGCGCTGTTAGGGAACAATTTGGCTACCGAGAAGGTAGACCGTGCCCTATTAGTAAAACAGTTTTATGTGAACGGCAGCAATTGCAGTGCTGCATTGAGAGAGTGTTGCCGACTAAAAGATCTGAGGACAGACCCGACATCATTAAATGGTTTACAGAAGATGGTAATGAGATTCGAAAACACGGGTGAGCTTGTTGTGGAATCTGGAAGAGGAAGGGGTCCTATCCCGATTGAAGTTATTGACGAGATTGCTGTTGCTGTAACTGATCATTCAGAAATTGCTCCGAGTATTGCTAGTGTTCATGCAGTGTCACGAGGATTCTCCATCCCCTAGTCAACAGCAAGGGAACTTTTGCGGTCTATATTTTCACTGGTACACCTTCAAGATCCATACGGTGCAGCTATTGAAATTTCATGATCCGCAGTAACGTTCTGAAATTGCTCTTCGGTTTCTGGCACGGACTGAAGTTGATGACATGTGGCTGGGCAATATTCTTTAGATTTACGGGACACATTTCACACTACATGATGAAATGAATATATAGAATCGTCGAATTCGGGTACTGTTAAACCGCGGTTTGTGCTCGAAGAGTCATGGTGTGGATTCACAAGCACCATTTTTTTCTCGGTCCGCTCTTCCTTGAAGAGAATACACCCAGAAGCCCTGTCAGGTGTACCGTGACGTCTGCACATTATCCAGGCATCCTTATACGGCATTTGATTCCTGCCTTAGAAGAGCACAGCTGTGTGGAAACCACTGTTTTCATGCAAGATTGGGAAACACCTCATGTCCCTCGTCCAGTGAAAGATCTGCTTAATGCAACTTTTCACGAACGTGTTATCTCCAGAGGGATTCCAGATGCGTGGTCTCAAGATCGCCAGATCTGAATCCATGTGACTTTTGGCTCTCGGAATATCTCAAAGAAAGCGTTTAGCAGGAAGAAGTTCGGTCTTTGCTTGATCTGGAGTCCAATATACAAGAACACGTTCCTCGGGTTCTACCGGAACTGCTGCGACCAACGTCGTTCTACTCATGCAGCATCTCGTCTACGTCTCGGGTGCTCGTATTGAACAATTTGTATAAGCGGTGGTTAATAATAAAATCAACATAATGTCTTTCCACTTGTTTGACGTTTTCTGCCCCATGTCCCGTTCCTAGACCCTTACATAAGGAGATATTTCAATACGTCTTTCGTACATTCACAGCACCAGACTTGCACCTTGTGGCAAAAATTAGAGCTAATTTTTTCCAGCGTAAATCGATTCGGCATTGACGCATTAGCGAAGTTTCACTGTCATACGATAATTACAGCCCATAATGAACCACGGTGAGTAGCTGCACTGTAGTTATAACCCCCCGATACTAAACTCAATGATCCCACGCGACTATCAGCCGAGACGATAGGCACATGGTCGACTGTCCAGCAATATCAACTTTCTTGAGTCAGCAACCAGACAAGTATCCACGTGGGCAGTGCAACGAGGTTTGAGCACCACGGACTATCAGCACGTCGATTATTGTCGCTGCTTCCCAAGTAACGAAAGCAGAGAGAGAGAGCCGCGCAGACAGTGGGGCGCCCATCTACAAGACTGGACCCAGAAGTGACACCACGTCGTCTTTTCATGAGCCCCAGTTCTGTGTACAGCATCATGATGGACATATCTGTTCCTGGAGACTATGATGTGAAAGGACGTAGCCAGATTGCATTCGTCATCGTCGAACGCGCCTAGCGCCTGGCGCAATGGGTTTGGGTGCCACTGGGTATACGACACGACCATCTCTGGTTAGCATAGCAGTAATTTTGAAAGCAGGCACGGCATTTCTAGTTTGGTAAGGTCGGTGGCTGCGCCCTCTCTTCGAGGTACCATGTTTCAGTAAGATGATAAAATATGTATCTTACCTACGAGACCTGACCTACGGTGTTCAATTGTTGCCGGGCTAGCGCTTTCTACATCTCTTTTACGCACTGATAACACCTGGTCGTAACCTGCCGAGAGGCTGGCACGCCACTAATGGCCAGCTACTGCGATTGGTGAACTCGGACATAGAACTGAAGCAGCGTGGAATCACGTACCAATATCTGTCATCAGAGTTCAAAGTAGCTCGATGCCCAGCTGGGATACAGCCACTGTTGACGCCAGAAGTGGCAGTTCCATACACTGAATATCACTCCCTGTGTACTCCAAAATCACTTACAAATTTAATGAAGAAGGACGTATCCTGTATTACGAGAGCGTACTGAAAAGTAATATCTCAGAATATTTCATGTGACAATTTTTAAATCTTTTTAAATAAAATTAACTTTATTAACCTTCTACATCTATATTCTTCATGTCAACACATTTATTTCTCGACACAGTCACCCTGGTGACTAACACAGTTCTCCCAATGAGAGACCAGTTTGTTAATATCGTCAATGTAGAATGTCGACGGAGGCATAACCTAACCTCTGCTTGCACCACTTCATCACTATCAACGTGAAGTCCTCGAAGGTGTTCTTTAAGTTCTGGACAAAAATTAAGAATCGCAGTACCTCGCAGAGATTATGGAAGCGCCTTTAGGCAAGAATTCCGAATTCAAAACACCTAGAACATCGCAGAACGCTATGAGCGTGACTTTGCCTGCTGATGGCATGGTCTTGAACGTTTTCGGCGTCGGTGATCCTTCGTGGCGGAACTCTACTGATGCTCTCTTGCTTTCGGGATCACAGCGTTGTTGAGGGACCCAACAGCATCACGCTCAAAAAAGAAATTATTGATAGATGTTTAGTCTCTGCTGTTTCAATTGGAGGCTCGGTCTGTTCGGTTAGAGTCTCCATTACAGCGCTGTTTCTCAAGCAGCGACATCGTTATGTTACACACAGCCACGTTACACATTAGAATACGGAGCTCTCTAGTGGCAGAGACAGAATGTCGATCGAGTAATATCCATGACGCGTAATACCTCAACCTAACTGAGAACAGATTAGAAAATCCTGAGGCATTACTTCTCAGCACGCCCTCGTATACTGTATAAGCATAGTAAGTTTTGGAAATTTGTGATAAGGTCTTATGGGACGAAACTGCTGAGATCATCGGTCCCTAAGCTCACACATTACTTAATCTAACTTAAAATAACTTACACTAAGGACAACACACACATCCATGCTCGAGGGAGGACTTGAACCTCCGACGGGGAGAGCCTCGCGGGCCGTGACAAGGCGACTCAGACCGCGCGGCACAAAGTAATCATAATTTCCCTATTTTCTGTAACGATTAGCAATGTAATAAGGAGAGAGTAAACTGAAACCTGTACATAACATTTAATCTCCGTTTCAAACATTTTTTTCGTTTGCAGCTATTAATACACTCCTGGAAATGGAAAAAAAAGAACACATTGACACCGGTGTGTCAGACCCCCCCATACTTGCTCCGGACACTGCGAGAGGGCTGTACAAGCAATGATCACACGCACGGCACAGCGGACACACCAGGAACCGCGGTGTTGGCCGTCGAATGGCGCTAGCTGCGCAGCATTTGTGCACCGCAGCCGTCAGTGTCAGCCAGTTTGCCGTGGCATACGGAGCTCCATCGCAGTCTTTAACACTGGTAGCATGCCGCGACAGCGTGGACGTGAACCGTATGTGAAGTTGACGGACTTTGAGCGAGGGCGTATAGTGGGCATGCGGGAGGCCTGTTGGACGTACCGCCGAATTGCTCAACACGTGGGGCGTGAGGTCTCCACAGTACATCGATGTTGTCGCCAGTGGTCGGCGGAAGGTGCACGTGCCCGTCGACCTGGGACCGGACCGCAGCGACGCACGGATGCACGCCAAGACCGTAGGATCCTACGCAGTGCCGTAGGGGACCGCACCGCCACTTCCCAGCAAATCAGGGACACTGTTGCTCCTGGGGTATCGGCGAGGACCATTCGAAACCGTCTCCATGAATCTGGGCTACAGTCCCGCACACCGTTACGCCGTCTTCCGCTCACGCCCCAACATCGTGCAGCCCGCCTCCAGTGGTGTCGTAACAGGCGTGAATGGAGGGACGAATGGAGACGTGTCGTCTTCAGCGATGAGAGTCGCTTCCGCCTTGGTGCCAATGTTGGTCGTATGCGTGTTTGGCGCCGTGCAGGTGAGCGCCACAATCAGAACTGCATACGACCGAGGCACACAGGGCCAACACCTGGCATCATGGTGTGGGGAGCGATCTCCTACACTGGCCGTACACCTCTGGTGATCGTCGAGGGGACACTGAATAGTGCACGGTACATCCAAACCGTCATCGAACCCATCGTTCTACCATTCCTAGACCGGCAAGGGAACTTGCTGTTCCAACAGGACAATGCACGTCCGCATGTATTCCGTGCCACCCAACGTGCTCTAGAAGGTGTAAGTCAACTACCCTGGCCAGCAAGATCTCCGGATCTGTCCCCCACTGAGCATGTTTGGGACTGGATGAAGCGTCGTCTCACGCGGTGTGCACGTCCAGCACGAACGCTGGTCCAACTGAGGCGCCAGATGGAAATGGCATGGCAAGCCGTTCCACAGGACTACATCCAGCACCTCTACGATTGTGTCCATGGGAGAATAGCAGCCTGCTTTGCTGCGAAAGGTGGATATACACTGTACTAGTGCCGACATTGTGCATGCTCTGTTGCCTGTGTCTATGTGCCTGTGGTTCTGTCAGTGTGATCATGTGATGTATCTGACCCCAGGAATGTGTCAATAAAGTTTCCCCTTCCTGGGACAATGAATTCACGGTGTTCTTATTTCAATTTCCAGGAGTGTAACTGGTTAATCGAGATGTGAAGCAATACTGCACAAAAATACTCGGACAGAAATACACAAAGTGATTTAACTGACCCTCCCCATGGGCCACTGCAACACCTTCAAATACCATGCGTATTTTCATATTTTCATATTCTCTCCCTCGTTACATGCAAACTATCAGTGTCACATTAAAAAATGGACTGGACCTTTTTTAGGAAATTTTATGTAGTTAAATTCGTACTTGGACATATTTTCTATAGAGGGTTTAGTTTTCGAATTATTCAAGAAAAACGTACAAAAGTGACTTTCAAACGCGTTTTTCTTGAATAACTCGAAAACGATGATCTCCAACGAAAACATATTCCAGTATACAATTAAAATACACTAAATTTCCTGACAAAGGTCATGTTCATTTTTTCTATAAGACTAATAGTTTGCGCATAGCGAGCGAGGCAATATGAAAAACTTGCGCGTGGTTTTTAAAGGCTTTGTGGGCTGCTTAAAATGCGTAGGTAGGGACACTTGAATCAACCTGTATATGTAAACAGTAACGCTGGAACTCTGAATATGGTCGTTTACACATTATTATATTTTAACGCTTATCCAGTAGATTTCGTTGATATATATCTGTAAGCAGATTCCAGCAGGGTATGGACTAGCAGTGCCTGTAACGAATGAATACTTGTTGCCCAACATAGTGAACCAAGCTGGTATGAACCAATATTTAATCTGTTACTGTTAAGTGGCACATCACTCTGAATTCCATCATGTGATCGCAGCCGAGTTTTGGCATTGTATTTTGCTGACTAGGCGCACAGATTCTGATAGCAAGCGTCCTCTGTTTTGACCCGTGAGGAGCACTCAACGGCGCTGCCTGTCTTATCTCTCCCTCCCGTATCGGTCGGCACGTGGAGGTAGTTGATGGACGTAAGACCGAAAACTTGCTTCTTCCCACGAGCAAGCGAAATTCCTAGCAGATATACAACGAACACTTTAAGTCGTGTACTCTCAACAGCGCATATAACGTCGTCAAATAAATCGTGCGTGCAAGTAAATTTTAAATTCCGTCTTCTCTGTTACACTAATAAAACTGTTCCCTTCCAAGATACATATTTCCTTGGTATTTAAGTCAATGTTACTGAGAAGTGAACTTTATATCTATCTAATTACAGCCCAAATTATTTAACAACATGATGATTAATTCCAAATAGGAAATGATAAGATATGTTATAGTTTAATATCTTATGGACATTTCATCGAAGACTCAACAGTATTTGATGGATAAGGACAAATAGGATCCCCAGAAAGCTATCGGAACCCTATTCCTCCCATATACAATTTCACTGTCAGAGCTGCATGTCGCTTGAGGTTAGGAAGAGTCCTCAACACGCACAGCTGGGGCAGCAGTTTTACAAAATCGCGAATCGTAACTGAGAGGTGGCAGCCATTGAGAAAAACGTGTTAACATTGTTTCCACGATATTTTATTTCTTGCACGGTAGGTAACTGAGTGATTCTGTATAACAAAAGCATATTTATGAGACTCTTTAGCTGTAGTACATCTTTGCTATATAGAAAAAGTGTCCCGAGGTCAAAGAGAACTAACTGACATTTTTATTACCGAAGACACCTGGTTTAACGCCATAAAATACATACTTATTGATGTAGGGTTTTGTTATTTAGTTTCCCCAGATATTACCTTCTTCAATTACTTACTTACTTACTCGTTCGGCATCTTCAATGAAGTTAGCTTAGTTCACAAAATAACACTTTCACCAACACTATCGACGGGGTTATACACTCCTGGAAACTGAAATAAGAACACCGTGAATTCATTGTCCCAGGAAGGGGAAACTTTATTGACACATTCCTGGGGTCAGATACATCACATGATCACACTGACAGAACCACAGGCACATAGACACAGGCAACAGAGCATGCACAATGTCGGCACTAGTACAGTGTATATCCACCTTTCGCAGCAATGCAGGCTGCTATTCTCCCATGGAGACGATCGTAGAGATGCTGGATGTAGTCCTGTGGAACGGCTTGCCATGCCATTTCCATCTGGCGCCTCAGTTGGACCAGCGTTCGTGCTGGACGTGCAGACCGCGTGAGACGACGCTTCATCCAGTCCCAAACATGCTCAATGGGGGACAGATCCGGAGATCTTGCTGGCCAGGATAGTTGACTTACACCTTCTAGAGCACATTGGGTGGCACGGGATACATGCGGACGTGCATTGTCCTGTTGGAACAGCAAGTTCCCTTGCCGGTCTAGGAATGGTAGAACGATGGGTTCGATGACGGTTTGGATGTACCGTGCACTATTCAGTGTCCCCTCGACGATCACCAGAGGTGTACGGCCAGTGTAGGAGATCGCTCCCCACACCATGATGCCGGGTGTTGGCCCTGTGTGCCTCGGTCGTATGCAGTCCTGATTGTGGCGCTCATCTGCACGGCGCCAAACACGCATACGACCATCATTGGCACCAAGGCGGAAGCGACTCTCATCGCTGAAGACGACACGTCTCCATTCGTCCCTCCATTCACGCCTGTCGTGACACCACTGGAGGCGGGCTGCACGATGTTGGGGCGAGAGCGGACGACGGCCTAACGGTGTGCGGGACCGTAGCCCAGATTCATGGAGACGGTTGCGAATGGTCCTCGCCGATACCCCAGGAGCAACAGTGTCCCTAATTTGCTGGGAAGTGGCGGTGCGGTCCCCTACGGCACTGCGTAGGATCCTACGGTCTTGGCGTGCATCCGTGCGTCGCTGCGCTCCGATCCCAGGTCGACGGGCACGTGCACCTTCCGCCGACCACTGGCGACAACATCGATGTACTGTGGAGACCTCACGCCCCACGTGTTGAGCAATTCGGCGGTACGTCCACCCGGGCTCCCGAATGCCCACTATACGCCCTCGCTCAAAGTCCGTCAACTGCACATACGGTTCACGTCCACGCTGTCGCGGCATGCTACCAGTGTTAAAGACTGCGATGGAGCTCCGTATGCCACCGCAAACTGGCTGACGCTGACAGCGGCGGTGCACAAATGCTGCGCAGCTAGCGCCATTCGACGGCCAACACCGCGGTTCCTGGTGTGTCTGCTGTGCTGTGCGTGTGATCATTGCTTGTACAGCCCTCTCGCAGTGTCCGGAGCAAGTATGGTGGGTCTGACACACCGGTGTCAATGTGTTCTTTTTTCCATTTCCAGGAGTGTATATTATAACAACCATATCAGCAATGACCACTCCATTATTCACTTTTACTGCCCATTTTACTTTCAGTACAGCGTCAGGGTGGTTGGGTAAATATCATGTGAAATCAGAATAAGCGCACTTCACGGTACCTGCATGGACAGCAGTTGGATAGGTGACCGTCCGGGTCTGTCGGGTGCTCCTGGTACGCGGGGTACTCTCAGTCCTTGTGAGGACAACTGAGGATCAACTTGACTGAAAAGTAGTGGCTCTGGTCACAAAACACTGACAGCTGCGTGCTGCACACATACCCCTCCATATCCACGTCCAGTGACGCCTAGGAGCTTAGGATGCCACGGCGAGCGGTCGGTACCGTTAGGTCTTCAAGGCCTGTTCAGACGGAGTATCGCACTTCAGAATAGCAACATTGTTTTGTTGACGTCAACACAGGAAAATCACTTTTATACGTTATCAACTATGCTCTGGAAATCATCGACTTGGCTCTCTGCAATATCTACATCTACCATGAAAGCTGACGTAAAATAAATATTGATTTGTTAACTTCCTATGTTGACAGAAAAAGTATCAAGAGGTAAGTGATTAATATCAGAGTGAAATTCCAAAGAGCTGTAGACAAAAAGAAAACACGGATGCTCGGAAACTAGAAATAGAACACATACAGAAATCATTGAGCTATTTATCAACACATTCACTATCATAAATGTAGCACTCGTCGTTCTTTCGAAGCATCTTTTAGTATTCCTGTGTCGTAGAAGTATAGTGCTTGGAATTGGAGCCAGCGTCTGCCATCTACATACGTGTTATCGCTACTGGAAGATATTTCCCAGAAGGCCGGGAAAAAATATGGGAATCGAAGGGAGTACGCAGGGTTAACAGAGTTAATACGAGTGTAACGCTTGTATAAAATCTGTCAGCCATTGAACCGTATGTGAGTGAGCCTTTTCGTTTATTAGCACAATACCTCAATGTACATCAGCGCCTATAATCAGCTAGACAGCCACCTGTGTGGCTTGTGAGTACTTCTGGAATCACTATCTTTCCTCACCTTTGTTGTTCCATTTGCTTATGCTACGAGCGAATGAGGTAGGAAATTAAGGAGGTGGGACCTTTATAAGTTGAAAGAACGAGAGGCTGTTGAGAGTTTCAGAGGCAGTATTAGGCAACAATTGACTGAATCAGGGGAAACGATTACGGTAGAAGACGAACGGATAGCTTTTAGAAATGAAACAGTGACGGTAACAGGATCAACTAGGTGAAAAGTCAAGGCCAGTAGAAATCCCTGGACAACAGAGGAGATATTGAAATTAACTGATGAAAATTGAAAATATAAAAATGTAGCAAATGAAGCAGGCGAAATGGAATACGAACGTTTAAGAGATGAGACTGACAGGAAGTGCAAAATGACTAAGCAGGAATGATTAGAAGACAAATGTAAGGATTTAGAATCATAAGGGAAAGAAAGATACTGTCTGCAGGAACATGAAAGAGGCCGTTGGAGGAAATAGAAACAGCTATATGAATGTGAAGAGCTCAGATAGAAAACCAGTCCGAAGCAAAGAAGGGGAAGCTGAATGGTGGAAGGAGTATATAGAGGGTCTGTACAAGAGAGATGAACGTGAAAGCAATATTATAGAACTAGAAGAGGACGTAGATACAGATGAGATGGGAGCTACGAATGTACGAGAAGAATTTGATAGGGCACTGAGGGACCTCATTCGAAACAAGGCTCCTAGACTAGACGAAATTTCATCCAAACTACTAACAGGCATGGGAGAGCCAAGCACAACAAAGCTCTTCCATTTGTTGTCCAGGATGTATGGGATAGCCGAAATACCCTCACACTTCAAGAAAAATATAATAATTCCAATTCCAAAGAAAGCTGACAACTGTAAATATTATCAAACTATCACTTTAATACACCGTGGTTGCAAAATACTGTTCCGAATTATTTACAGAAAAATAGAAAAAACTCGTAGAAGCCGACCTAGGTAAAGATCAGTTTGGATTTCTGGGAATTGTAGGAACTCGTGAGGCAATACTGACCCTACGAATTATTCTAGTAAGTGAAAGAAAGGAAAACCTAAGTTTGTAGCTTTTGTAGAAAGTTCTTGACAATGCTAATAGTAATGCTCTCGTTAAAATACTGAAGGTAGCAGCGATGAAATGAAGGAAGCGATAGGCTATTTACAGCTTATACAGAAACAAGACGGTGTTTATGAGAGTCGGGAGGCATGAAAGTGAAGCAGTTGTTGAGAAAGGAGTGAGACAGGGCTGTAACCTATCCCTGATGTTATGCAATCTGTACATTGAGCGGGCTGCATACCAAATCAAAGAAAAATTCAGAGAAGGAATTACAGTTCAGGGAGCAGAAATATAAGCTTTGTATTTTGCCTATGACATTGCTGTTCTCTGAGAGAATGCAAAGGACTCGGAAGTGCAGATGAACGGAATGAATTTTACTATTTGGGTAGTAAAATGAAGTAGAGGGGATACAAAATGTAGATTGGAAATGCAAGAAAAGAGTTTCTGAAGAAGGGAAATTTGTTACCACCGAATATAAATTTAAGTGTTAGGAAGCCTTTTCTGAAGGTATTTGCCTGGAGTGTAGTCTGGTGCGGAAGCGAAACATGGACTGTAAGCAATTAAGGCAAGAAGAGAATAAAAGCTTTTGAAATGTAGTTCTAGAGAAGAATGCTGAAAATTAGACTGGGTCGTTTGAAAGGACACAGTCTGACGCTTCAGGAATTGTCAGTTTAGTATTGGAGGGACGTGTGTTGCGGGGGAGGGGGGTACAAATAACAGACGGAAACCAAGAGACTAGTACAGTAAGCAGGTTCAAATGGATGTGGATTGCAATAGAGATTCGGAGATGAAGAGGCTTGCACAGGGTAGGGCAGTGCGGAGATCCGTATGAAACCAGTCTTCGGACTGATGTCCACAACAGTAACAACAACAACAACAACACATGTGTAGATTAATTGTGGGTAATCATCTCTATTTCTTTTTCTAGTAGTGGTCATTTCGCAAGACGTATTTGGTAGGAAATTATATGTTGCCTGATTCTTCTTTAGCCGTCCGCTGTGACCGAGCGATTGTAGGCGCTTCAGTCTGGAACCTTGCCACCGCTACGGTCGCAGGTTCGAATCCTGCCTCGGGTATGGATGTGTGTGATGTCCTTAGATTAGTTAGGTTTAAGTAGTTCTAAGTTCTAGGGGACTGACGACCTCCGATGGAGAGTCCCATAGTGCTCATAGCCATTTGAACCACTTGATTCTTCTTTGAACGCACTGTGACGTCCGATAAAATGTAAATTGTAAGTTTTAAAGATGTTATTATCGTAAATTATTATAAAGATAGATTATTATTAATTGAATGTTATATCAGACCGTACTGCAAGTTCGACCTTTAGCTTAATACCGCTGACATGCTAGGATATATATTTATATATGAGAAAATCGATCCGTGTGAAATAAACGCTGGGAAACAGATACGCTCAAGCGATGTAACATTATATTTGACTAGAAAAATGGTTCAAATGGCTCTGAGCACTATGGGACTTAACATCTTAGGTCATCAGTCCCCTAGAATTTAGAACTACTTAAACCTAACTAACCTAAGGACATCACACAACACCCAGCCATCACGAGGCAGAGAATATCCCTGACCCCGCCGGGAATCGAACCCGGGATATTTGACTAGAATTATAGTTAGTATAACAACGAAAAATTAATCATTCCAAGAATTAAATATATTGACGACAATATAGAAATGGCTACTTCAATATGTTCTCGGGATCTGAACAGTAAACGTTTCCGTGATGTACGCCGTCTCTCCTATTGCATCTGTCACTGGAATTTGTTGAGCATATTCCGTAAAACAGTCACACCGGCTAAACGATCCTGTGACAAAACACGCCGTTGTTTGTTGCAACGTCCCTGTCTCTTTTATCAATCTAACGTGGTAAGGGTCGCATCGGTACTCAACAATAGATCAAACAAGTGTTTTGTCAAAATGGTTCAAATGGCTCTGAGCACTATGGGACTTAACATCTGAGGGTATCAGTTCCCTAGAACTTAGAACTACTTAAACCTAACCAACCTAAGGACATCACACACATCCATGCCCGAGGCAGGATCCGACCTGCGACCGTAGAGGTCACGCGGTTCCAGACTGAAGCGCCTAGAACCGCTCAGCTACCGCGGCCGGCAGTGTTTTGTCAGCCACTTCCTTTGCGAATGAGTTACATTTCATTAAGATTCTGCCAATGAATCTCATCCTGGCGTCTGAAAACTGTAGTCTGTTATATGATCCCAAAATGGACAGGCGCATTCCTCCTGCTGAACAAGACACCTCTCGAGGTCCCTCGGCTGCGTTGACGAGCAAAACACCTACAGACAAAGTTTTCGATAGTTGTTATTGCACAGGTGCCAAAGAGAGAGTGGGCTACGGGGTCGCTACGCTGACTGTACAGCTATTTACAACACCTCTCGAGGTCTTCCGAGCTTTCACTGGCGCCCGTCCACGAACGTAATTACAGAAAGGTAGTACTTAAGCTAAGGTCACATAACAGTGAACTAATGGTTCAAGAGTGTAGAAGACAATCCGTTGTCTTCGTCTTTCTCTTCGCTCAAGCTATATCTGATAATGTCTTACTGAGAAGTTTCTTACAGACAACAATTATGTGAGCATCACTTCGTAGCTATATGAATGACAAGAACAAACAGGCAGGCAACACTGCTGTGAAACGACAACTCAGGTTCAGTTGACTATTGATTTGCAGATCATCGGCAGTCCCACAACTGGTTCTTGAAGACGTCATCGTACAGGATCACTTGCTCAATTGACCGCACTTTAAATGGACATCAAATCCGTACTTAAAAAGAAGACGAGCTGCAGGTACTTGTGTTACGTGAGGCAGCTTATAGACCCTAATGTTTTGGTCGAAGATTAACTGAAAACGTTTGGCACAGAGTAATTATAGAACCTAACACAAGGTAACGAACGGATGTTGGGTGTCTGGAAGATGTCAGATGTGACGATCCTGTATCCCTGACAGGAAGTACTGTGGCCTACAGCTTTACAGCAAAAAACCGTACTAACAATGCACAAAGCACCCAATTCTTTGTCTGTCCCATTCGTGAAAGAAAGGCAGGAGAAATGACTGACCTTACGCCTTCGCAGCCGCCCTAATATCACTTATCACGATATTATACCCTTAATTACTGGCTTTTAGTCGGAAAGCAAAAAAACTGCAAGTTTTCAACTTATCTTTTGACTATTTACTTTCCTAACAACTTAATACGTTGGAATAGTTTTCCACGAAATTGCCTGTGATACGTGAAAATTTTTCTGCCTCTGGTTCAAATGGCTCTGAGCACTATCGGACTTAATTTCTTAGGTCAGCAGTCGCTTAGAACTTAGAACTACTTAAACCTAACTAGCCTAAGGACATCACATACATCCATGCCTGAGGCAGGATTCGAACCTGCGACCGTAGTGGTGGCGCGGTTCCAGACTGTAGCGCCTAGAAAAGCACGGCCGCCCCGGTCGGCCCTCTGCCTCTGGGAACAAGCTTATTTATTTCAGTTTCGTAGAAATATTTTCTTTCTATCACTTTATCATTGCATTTTGAACATCGTCAAGTAGACTGTGCAATGGTTAAAACATTTGACTTGAATTTGGGGGAAGCGGGTTTCAGAGCCTCTTCCGGCAATCAACTTTTAAGTGTCCCAGTGTTGATAAAAATCGTTTAGGCGAGTACCGCTGGAACGGTTCCATTGAAAAATGTAAATTAGATTTCATTGCCCATTCTACTTCAAATCGAGCTCCAGCTCCGTCTCTGACATTTAGTAAACGCGGCGTTATACACGAATCCTCCTTTCTTCTTTCCTCGTGTAAATGGTAGTAATTCATGAAAGTCCTTCCTCCCACGCAGTCATTAAACAAGCTATCGAAAATTACTTGGTGCCAGATCTGGACCGTCGATGAATGTGCTGAATCTCCACTAGAAGTCCTGCAATAGTTCCCGTGTGCCACACGCAGTGTTCACACGGTGAGCGCACAGTAGGTAACAAATATGCAGTTTTATCAGGGTTTTACGGTGTTTCCCAGCTCTGGTGGAAATATTCGGAACGATGTAATCCTTTTCTGTAGTAACAACTACTGGAAGTGATTTTTCATCGCTGACGAGTAAGAGTAGCCTCATTTCATCTAATATTCCCAGGTGTTTTATAGCCTGTTCGTATAGCTTTACGAGCTAGCCTTATATAGAAACGTTCCGATCAGTTGAGGGAACGAATGCAGACCTGTATATTCAGTCAGGTCATACTTTGAACGTACCTGCTGTATGCACATATTTGCGGCGTTAGTCTCTTTTTATTCTACCCGACCACATACACGACATTTTCTGGGTGAGAGCTAGAAATGACCGTAGTAAAATTCTTAGCATAGCAACACAGTTCAGAGATAGAAAACAATTGCGTAATAATATCCTACGACAAATAGCCTTGCCAATAGGAACAGTCTCATTTTGTTTATCTCGCTGCAAAAACCTTTCGTTATTAACATCGGTTTTCTGTTATGGTAGAAGCTCCTTTGCGTCACCACTTTTAGCGACCCATCGCTATCTTCCTCCCCCCATGAACCATGGACCTTGCCGTTGGTGGGGAAGCTTGCGTGCCTCAGCGATACAGATAGCCGTACCGTAGATGCAACCACAACGGAGGGGTATCTGTTGAGAGGCCAGACAAACGTGTGGTTCCTGAACAGGGGCAGCAGCCTTTTCAGTAGTTGCAAGGGCAACAGTCTGGATGATTGACTGACCTGGCCTTGTAACAATAACCAAAACGGCCTTGCTGTGCTGTTACTGCGAACGGCTGAAAGCAAGGGGAAACTACGGCCGTAATTTTTCCCGAGGGCATACAGCTTTGCTGTATGATTTAAATGATGATGGCGTCCTCTTGGGTAAAATATTCCGGAGGTAAAATAGTCCCCCATTCGGATATCCGGGCGGGGACTACTCAAGAGGATGTCGTTATCAGGAGAAAGAAAACTGGTGTTCTACGGGTCGGAGCGTGGAATGTCAGATCACTCAATCGGGCAGGTAGGTTAGAAAATTTAAAAATGGAAGTGGATAGGTTAAAGTTAGATATACTGGGAATTAGTGAAGTTCGGTGGAAGGAGGAACAAGACTTCTGGTTAGGTGACTACAGGGTTATAAACACAAAATCAAATAGGGGTAATGCAGGAGTAGGTTTAATAATGAATAGGAAAATAGGAATGCTGGTAAGCTACTACAAACAGCATAGTGAACGCATTATTGTGGCCAAGATAGATACGAAGCCCACACCTACTACAGTAATACAAGTTTATATGCCAACTAGCTCTGCAGATGACGAAGAAATTGAAGAAATGTACGATGAAATAAAAGAAATTATTCAGATAGTGAAGGGAGACGAAAATTTAATAGTCATGGGTGACTGGAATTCGGTTGTAGGAAAAGGGAGAGAAGGAAACGTACTAGGTGAATATGGATTGGGGCTAAGAAATGAAAGAGGAAGCCGGCTGGTAGAATTTTGCACAGAGCACAACTTAATCATAGCTAACACTTGGTTTAAGAATCATGAAAGAAGGTTGTATACATGGGAGACCCCTGAGATACTAAAAGGTATCAGATAGATTATATAATGGTAAGACAGAGATTTAGGAACCAGGTTTTAAATTGTAAGACATTTCCAGGGGCAGATGTGGACTCTGACCACAATCTATTGGTTATGACCTGTAGATTAAAACTGAAGAAACTGCAAAAAGGTGGGAATTTAAGGAGATGGGACCTGGATAAACTGAAAGAAGCAGAGGTTGTACAGAGTTTCAGGGAGAGCATAAGGGAACAATTGAGAGGAATGGGGGAAAGAAATACAGTAGAAGAAGAATGGGTAGCTTTGAGGGATGGAGTAGTGAAGGCAGCGGAGGATCAAGTAGGTAAAAAGACGAGGGCTAGCAGAAATCTTTGGGTAACAGAAGAAATATTAATTTAATTGATGAAAGGAGAAAATATAAAAATGCAGTAAATGAAGCAGGCAAAAAGGAATATAAACGTCTCAAAAATGAGATCGACAGGAAGTGCAAAATGGCTAAGCAGGGATGGCTAGAGGACAAATGTAAGGATGTAGAGGCTTATCTCACTAGAGGTAAGATAGATACTGCCTACAGGAAAATTAAAGAGACCTTTGGAGATAAGGGAACCACTTCTATGAACATCAAGAGCTCAGGTGGAAACCCAGTTCTAAGCAAAGAAGGGAAAGCAGAAAGGTGGAAGGAGTATATAGAGGGTCTATACAAGGGCGATGTACTTGAGGACAGTATTATGGAAATGGAAGACGGCGTAGATGAAGATGAAATGGGAGATACTATACTGCGTGAAGAGTTTGACAGAGCATTGAAAGACCTGAGTCGAAACAAGGCCCCATGAATAGACAACATTCCATTAGAACTACTGACAGCCTTGGGAGAGCCAGTCCTGACAAAACTCTACCATCTGGTAAGCAAGGTGTTTGAAACAGGCGAAATACCCTCAGACTTCAAGAAGAATATAATAATTCCAATCCCAAAAAATCAGGTGTTGACAGATGTGAAAATTACCGAACAATCAGTCTAATAAGCCACAGCTGCAAAATACTAACACGAATTCTTTACAGACGAATGGAAAAACTAGTAGAAGCCGACCTCGGGGAAGATCAGTTTGGATTCCGTAGAAATACTGGAACACGTAAGGCAATACTGACCTTACGACTTATCTTAGAAGAAAGATTAAGGAAAGGCAACCCTACGTTTCTAGCATTTGTAGACTTAGAGAAAGCTTTTGACAGTGTTGACGTGAATACTCTCTTTCAAATTTTAAAGGTGGCAAGGGTAAAATACAGGGAGGGAAAGGCTATTTACAATTTGTACAGAAACCAGATGGCAGTTATAAAAGTCCAGGGACATGAAAGGGAAGCAGTGGTTGGGAAGGGAGTAAGACAGGGTTGTAGCCTCTCCCCGATGTTATTCAATCTGTATATTGAGCAAGGAGTAAAGGAAACAAAAGAAAAATTCGGAGTAGGTATTAAAATCCACGCAGAAGAAATAAAAACTTTGAGGTTCGCCGATGACATTGTAATTCTGTCAGAGACAGCAAAGGACTTGGAAGAGCAGTTGAACAGAATGGACAGTGTCTTGAAAGGAGGGTATAAGATGAACATCAACAAAAACAAAACGAGGATAATGGAATGTAGTCAAATTAAGTCGAGTGATGCTGAGGGAATTAGATTAGGAAATGAGACATTTAAAGTAGTAAAGGAGTTTTGCTATTTGGGGAGCAAAATAACTGATGATGGTCGAAGTAGAGAGGATATAAAATGTAGACTGGCAATGGCACGGAAAGCGTTTCTGAAGAAGAGAAATTTGTTAACATAGAATATAGATTTAAGTGTCAGAAAGTCATTTCTGAAAGTATTTGTATGGAGTGTAGTCATGTATGGAAGTGATACATGGACAATAAATAGTTTGGACAAGAAGAGAATAGAAGCTTTCGAAATGTGGTGCTACAGAAGAATGCTGAAGATTAGATGGGTATATCACATAACTATCGAGGAGGTATTGAATAAGATTGGGGAGAAGAGAAGGTTGTGGCACAACTTGACTAGAAGAATGGATCGGTTGGTAGGACATGTTCTGAGGCATCAAGGGATCACCAATTTAGTACTGGAGGGCAGCGTCGAGGGTAAAAATCGTAGAGGGAGACCAAGAGATGAATACACTAAGCAGATTCAGAAGGATGTAGGTTGCAGTAGGTACTGGGAGATGAAGAAGCTTGCACAGGATAGAGTGGCATGGAGAGCTGCATCAAACCAGTCTCAGGACTGAAGACCACAACAACAACAATATAGCTATCTTCTTATAGCTGTTGTATGTGATGCTGTCATCTACAATCTGAAATCCCTTCCTCTATGTCGTCAATTACCCTACCATATACCCTTCAAAGATTGTTTTTAGAAAGCTCTTCTTCTTTCTTAATATGAGTCCTATCCAGTTTTCCCCTTCTTTCTAACACATTCAGAAATTGTCTCTGTTTTCCCATTCTTATCAGTGCCTCCTCATTTTCCATCCCCACCTATTCAACTTATTATCTCCGTGACTTATTATCTGTTCCCTCCGCCTCGTCGACATCCCAATAGTCACCAGCGTTGCTATATATTTCTTCTTCGTTATCTACGTTTAAGCACAACACAGGATGTCATTCCGTTTAAAACACTTTATCACATTTCTCCTCATATCTTTGTTCGTTTTGCTACTGGACTCCTTTATCCTACGAAATGCCTCTTTCACCATGGGTACGATTTTAGTCTATTCAACATTATCTGTACCCTTTTATTTCCTCGTAAGTGTATTACTTTTGTTTCCTTTTTTATTGAATTTTATTTCGTAGCTTTTTCCTATGGTTTCAGTAACATCTACCGGTTTTACAATCCTTTTTCATCCGTTACTAGAAGGATTATGTCTTGTGCATACGTGTAGCCTCTTAGTAGAAAGTTTGCATCACCATTTGTGAAGAGAATCTTGTGAGTAAGTGAATCAATGTGTTGCTAACGACGTGTTTTTGTTTTCCAGAGCGCCGGCAGCGAGCGATGGCGGCCGATGGCCATCTCGAACCCGTCGACGCGTCTTCGCGCGGCCAGGGCGATGCCTGCCTGGGTGGTAAGTTCACTCCCCTCCCCACGCCAGCGTAGCGACCTAGTCTGCACGTGACTCCGACATCTACGTGGCACGGCGTATTTCAGAGTTATCTCGAAATACCAGAGGCACTTTATCCTTAAAGCACGTGCTAAGGTAGTCTCTCAATCAGGAGCCCCACAGCCGTACTGGTGAAGTTATCCAGGGAAAATTAACCGTTATTAGTTCTGAATTGGAAATATTAATACGGCTTAGGACTGTATGCGCATTACTAAGATAAAAATTTTAATGCGGTATAAATAATATACCACTAACCTAAAATTGTCTCTTTTCTGTTTTAAAAATATTTTATAGTAATTTTTCGTTCTTGAATCACGTTTGATGTGTTACAAATCGGTACATGAGATTCATTTTGATGTTCTGTTCCATTCTCGTTTGCTGTGAATTATGAACTAATGCAAATACATAATTGGTTTGTCTGAAATAGAAACGTGCGAACACTACCCACTCTTCACAATCATTAACAGCTTTGCATATTGTGCAACATTCCCGTCATAATTTGGGACACAATGTAAACACTATGAAATTGAAACAACAAAGTAATGTATTCCTGATTATATTTGCTAAATAAAAGTCGCCTAGTCATTTGAGTGGTTATAGGAAAAATATTTCACAAACAGAAGTCGATTGCACAATTACTTAATTTTTATTGAAAATTAAAAAAAAAAAGCACCGTGGAATGTAACTGCAATGTTACTCTTGAGAAACAAATATGCAGAAAATTACTGAAGCTAATTATGTGGGTCTTTGGCTGACATCTTTAGGTAGACTGAAAGAAGAACGAAATCATGGTCGTCTGCACTACCCGCATTTTCAAATTAGTAAGAGAAATCATCCCATGAACTCCGCACCCAAGATAAAGAAAGAACCAGTTAAATGCAAGATGCTCGGAGTATGGGCTCTGAAATATGAAACTAATGCCTCATGCTACTTGAAAAAACCGATAGTTACATCTTAGAACGGTACAGTCAGCACAGGAGAATAGCCAAGAAGCGAGTGATAAGAATTCAAAGTTCTTTGTCTCAGCCCAGTCTCCGTTGGAGGGGCGACATCTTACTTGTAGCCGAAATAACGATTGCGAATGTGCGATAGAGGGGAACGCTGTAGTAATTTCCTTGACACCGTGAACAAATAAGCATAAATAATTTATTACATGGTACTAAGTTTGAACCGCCTTTTACTATTGGAAGACGTAATACACACTGTGACTAAAGGGGAAGGGGAGGGAGACAATGTACAGGGTTGGGCAGACAGAAATGCTGTCGAGATAGTTTGAAATTTCTCACGTTTCAAGATAACGTAAAGACGGATTGCTTGTTGATATTCGTGTTGGGTAGATACTTGTCGCTTTTCAAATGAGCGCTTGGGGCTGAGGAACCCCTGCAGATGCGCTCGACGTATTAACACTAGGAAACCGGCACTTAAGAATTCAGCGAACAGGCCCTGGGAATCTACCCAAACTAATACCCAGAACTGATAAAAACTTTGCAACCGCTACTAGAGAGTAAAAGCGCGTTGTCCCCGAATCCGCTTCCTTGCGTGGGAATCTTTCATCTAACTCTTAACAGTTTGTACTGACCAACTTTTTAATGAAATAGATGTAAATGAACCGATGCAGGTCGCATCAGATGTGGCTCGCATGTGATTCGGTGAGCCCTTGTAGTGAAAAGACACAATTTTCGTCCGACAGTTATACAGTATGTGGATTTGTTGCATATTTTATTGCCCTGTCGTTTGCCTTCGATACAGAGTGTACTGTTATTCGCGTGTGGCTTCACAAATGATCGATAACTTGTGTGCCATATCTCATGCGACATGGTGTATACTGCTAATGTACACGGCCCAGTCACATTGACCTGACCACCTGTCAAAAGTCTCAATAATTATCCTTTGCAGGGCAATACGTGCAGGAAGAGAGTCTGTGAGGTTCTAGAAGGAGTATAGAAGATTCCAGTACCGTGATCTGCTGCGTTAGGTTTCTCGGTTGAGGATCCATGGCCCGATCGTAGTTGTTCCATAAAATCTCGATTGGTTTTCAATCCGGAAATTCAAGTGGTCGGGGGAGTACGTAAACTCCACCTAGTGCTCTTAGAACTACGCACGTACACTTCGAGGTGTGTGACCCGTTGCATTGTCCTGCTGGTAGATGTCATCCTACCGAGGGAAAAAACAACTGTGTGTAGGGGCGGACGTGATTCCCAAGGATAGATGCTTACTTGTTTTGATCCATTGTGCCTTCCACAGTAGCGACATCGCCAATAGAATGCCACAAAAACACATCTTCGCTGTGTCTTTTCAGACTTTTCACGCCATAGAGGCCAACGTCCATTGTCCGATGGAACGTAAAACGTGGTTCATGTGTAAAGGCCAGTTACGATAATGGCGTAGAAATGCCGGCCGTCGTCGCAGATGAATAGCAGTCAGCATGGGCGCATGAACCAGTCACCTGCTGCGGAGGACCACACGCAGAAATGTTCGCTTGTTGGTAGCCCCTTGATTCATCTGGGCGGTCAGTTTCTCGACAGTTACACGTCTATTCGGCCGTACTCATCTCCGCAGCCGTCGTTGATCCCAATTTTCTATGGTGTACCACAGTTGCTTCGTCGCCGGTTTTGGATAGCACCATCTTGCAATGCTTGGTGTACTTTAATCACTGTGGCACACTAACAGTTTACAAGCTTAGCCGTTTTGAAATGCTTCACTATTGGCCCGAAGGCCAATAATCATGGATTTCGTAAGTCAGATATATCGCTGCGTTTCCGCATTACTACGACTACACTTCGAAACATTCATGGTGGTGTCTGTTTGTTCTATATCGTGTCTCCCTATCACTTTCGCGCAACGACACTCTGAGCGTGTTTTTTAGGGAATTGACTAGTTTGAACCTGGGACCTGTTGCTGGTAAGGAGACGCCAGACCACACATGACATGTAGAATCCAGAAGAGTTCAGTGAGACTAGCGATGATTTAACCAAATACTAAATGATCTCAGCGTCAGCTCCACTGCACTCCCTGTAAAAGAATCTTAATACTAACTTAATTTAGTGGAAAGGGTTCAAGGCTTTCCTATTTTTAGTTGTCTGGTAAAATAACGTCGAAAAAGCAGTTAAGTTTACCATTGGAAATTTTATTCTACTCTCAAAACATCGTTTATAAATTGCACTATTGATAAAAGGAAACGTTTTAATACAGGATGGTATAAACCAACTGCGTTCATCAAAAATGTGAACGAATATTCCCTGAATGGGTTTCCAAGTTCTACAATCGATCGAAGGATGACCTATGCCATATCACATCTATAATCAAGGTTTAATTTAAGTTTCACAAAAGCGAAAACTATCAAAAGGGTCTACAGTGACCCTCAATTATATTTAATTACTTATCTAACTTGTCGTAAATTACAGTGGTTGATGTTGCATCTCAATAACTATTTAAAAGAAAAATGATCGCGTTTCAGATCTGTTCTTCAAGTGGCAAATGTGAACACCATGAGTTTTAATTAACGATCGACACTAGTATTACGCAAAAAGGGGGTGTAACAGATGAGACTTCTGCAGTTCTGAGTGAAGCCTTATGCGCTCAAAAATGCGGCATCGCGGGTGTCATTATTTTGTCGGTGTTTAGGCAGCGTCAGGGCAGCGGCGGGCAGCACAGCTCCGCTCACCTCGCCATCTCGGAAGCAACTCTCCTAACTTCTCCTTACTACAATTTACCGAAGCTGGTTTAAAAAAACTAATTGGCTGTGTTTTCATCTGACCAATCAGGGTCTCAATGTTAACCTTAAGCTCCGCCTACAAAAATTCTATCTATCCAATGAGAAACGTTATACTTTTCGTGGTGGAGCAATGTTTTTAAAGTTTGCAACGTAACAGAGATGCGAAAAACTCTCACGCTGAAACCTGCAGCTGGTGTGGTCCTTTTAGCGTTATCATAAGATCTATACTGTTCTTCTGGAGGGCTCTATCTTTTAACATAGACTTGTGGGTGGTCCTAATGTAACAGACACGCAAAAAGGCTCACACTAAAACTTACGGGTGGTAATGGCCCTTTTTGTGTTATCGTAAGATCTATACTGTTTTTATGGAGGGCTCTAGCTTTTAACATGAGCTGGGGGGTGGTCCTTGACGTAACAGAGACGCGAAAAAGTCTCACACTAAAACGTGCGGGTGGTAGTCTTAGAGGAAGGCTGGCGACGTGGGTGTCCAGTCCGTCCCTTATCGTAGGGCCTTCTAGCTTAACATGGTTCTGCTCTCAGCTTCTGTTCTCGTTTCTCCCCTTGGAACTGCGTCGGTCTCACGGTGGGAAGGTACGACATGCATTTAGGCATTCTTGTGTTAGTCTGTGGTATTCCATTAGCTCAGTCGTTACTCGTATTACTTTGGTTAATTTAATGTCACGATTTATTCGGAGCTATGTGACATACTACTGGATTTGCTTATCATGTCAGGGTTTCCATGGAAGGTGTTAGATTTGCCTGACACCTTACACAGTGCTTTCCACGTCCCCTCGACGAGCTACATATATCGTCCACTGCTTCTTCCGCCACCTGCTCTTTGAGTGGTTATTGTACGTTGACGTGGACCATAAGCAGTGGTTGGTCAAGTTAATGTGACTGGCCAATCATACAGGAAATAAATGGTATAAATATACAGCCTACGACAGACAATGTTTTCTTTTGCAAAATATTTAGAAGCTGGGGTCCCGCACACAAACAAGATTATGACTGCTGTATGATCTTCACACTAGCCCACAAGGCAGTTTAAAACGAGTTAGCCTCGATCTGCAGAGAAAATGAAGACGCCTCTGGGATTCAAATTAATTTCCTGCATAATCTACATAGTATGTACTAAAACATTCTAAGCTGTTTTAAACAAACCAGCACTAGTGTTGTGCTTAGGAGAAAATACATGAACAGATCCTGTAACGTCAGAGAGAAAATGCTGAAACCATGAGATCAATGTGACACAGGGGTTGGCTGCGGTGATTTTTTATCATGTAACCGGTGCTGTCGGTTTGGCCGCGCATGGAGAGTAAATACGTGATGTCTGTACACGACCGAGATTGGGACTTTCTCCTCAAAGTAATGAACAGGAAGACTGTGATTAGCTGTGAGGAGGTTCGCAGCAAGAGAAAAGCGCGTTCGTGTCGATAGCATCTGGCAGTGGTTGTCACGTCAGATGCAAGCTCACAGAATGGGGCTGGAGCGAGGGATGGGTTTGGGACTGCTGTGTTCTGGACTTTCCTGACCTTGGACTTCCTGCACTTCGGTGAGCTTGCAAGCCTAAAAAAGTAGAGCCTTTGCCAACTACTAGGAGGAGCAGAGAGCAAGTACTAACATAGAGAACTGACCACATATTTTGCTGACGGAGGTTCCAACTGTTGACAGTCATCACTGAATCCTCGTGGCCATGCAAGTAAGAGGAAGAAGCTGCTTGATCTTAACGGATTTTTAACAGTTACCACTATTTTGAGCAAGTTATCTCCTTTTCTCGGAATTATCACAACCGAAATCCGATTTAGGATTTCAATTCCTCAGTACTTCAATAATAAGTTTACGGTCCCCATCCTCTTGGAATTTTTAGCAAGGATTTACTTTGAGCCGGCCGGAGTGGCCGTGCGGTTCTAGGCGCTACAGTCTGGAACCGGACGACCACTACGGTCGCTGGTTCGAATCCTGTGTCGGGCATGGATGTGTGCGATGTCCTTAGGTTAGTTAGGTTGAGTCGCATAGTGCTCAGAGCCATTTGAACCATTTTCTTTGCAATCGAAATTTAGGCAATCTGAAATAAAATTAACAGCTCCAATACGATTTCACCGGCGCGTTGGTCTGTAGGAAAGGGTATATAATCGCTAATTAGACGGGTGTATTTTAAATTGTTAAGTTTCGCTCTATTTGTTACACTCCTTGTTTGGGTGCACACATGTGCGTCCCTATATGTGCCGAGTCTGGGAAGGGCCGTTGTGTTACACGATTTTGCAACACAATACTGTCAACAAAGTTTATTTTTTACTGTTAACAAAGCTCGGCAAAAATTCTATTTGTTGTTATAAGTTCGCACCAAGCGACATAAGCCGCCAAGGAGAAAGCCAGTACGTCTAAAGTATGAAAGCTACTTCTTTGATTTAAGGTCGCGTAACGAGATGTCGGCAATCAGAGGGAGGGGGGGGGGGGGCAGAGTACCAGGAGAGTGGCAGACATCAGTCGTAGTTGTAGTTCAGGCTGTAGTATTGGTGCCTACAAAGGGTTGCATTCCAGAAGAGTGGAATTCCAATTTCCGTCCCGCCAACTAGTCTTATATTTCCCGTGATTTTTCTAAATGGACTGCGTTGGATGCCGGTTAAGCTGTTATGACAACTCTAATGACTTCGTTGTCGACGGATGTTAAACCGAAGTTCCCTTTCTTCGAGATAAGCGTGCTCTAATGACTCTGGTCACAAAATTGCAAGTTATATAAGATATTTTAATATAATAAGAGCCAAAACAAACGTACGAGTGATTCTACGACTGGTTCTCCGAGATATTGCTCGGCCCCCACGTAAAGGCGGTTACGATGACTGGAATCGACAATGTGTGTTAAGAATCGAGGCTAAGACGCAGGAGCTGCTGCAGGGCGAACAGCCAATTCATCCTGCTCCGTCTAGAATGCGTAGTGTAGACGGAATAGTATTACATGGACATTTGGAGCTGACACAAGAGACTGGACATATGCTAACTGCTGCCCAGAGACTTTCACAGTGAGACGTCGAGTACTGGAATTGTGTTACGTGGTCAGACGAATCTCAGTTCAGGGTTTCATTTGTCTTGAAAGCTTTCTGAGTGGATTCCTTCTTAGCAGTAATGCCCTCGCAGAAGCTGTGTAATGTTCTACGACATTTCAATTATACATATTACAGATGTGACACATACTTTACATGACTATAATCACATCGAGGTGTTGAACTACTCTACTTACCCCTTATCTTAATGCAGACCGTAAAATTAGCAGCTCTGTTATTGTCACTGTGTACAATTGATTAACGAAATACAGTATTTCACATGTCTGCGCTTCCAGACTACATCAGGAAAATTTATTACATGTGGATATCACTCTTCTTGACAATGGAGAAGAAAGGAAAAAGTTTATCTTGGTGCAAATAAATGCTAAACTTTTTGAGCTGTCACATCTCAATAAGTTGGTTTCTTCGAGCGACGTGGCGTGTCTTTACTCTTTTGATGCTTCGAGTGTATTGTAAAACAAAAATAGAGTGTTCGAAGATACGGAAGTATCTGTTTCAATTTGAAATAGGAGGTCGCCTTTGGTTACTGTTATTACCATAATTATGTTTTCCATATTAATGATGTTCAACCATCAGAAAACACCTAGCAGGAGAGTAGGAGAAACAGGAGAAATCATCCATTCATGTGGGACTCGATAGTACTTTGGTCTAATCTCAACAACTTGCTGGCACACCACTTAAAAATTCGTGTACCCTATTTAGTCGCAGTAGTTGGTTGACACAGGAGATAAAGTCGTGGCGGGCCACATGGAGCCAGTCTGAAGTTGATGGCTCAAAGAAATGTCTTCAGGGCCCTGGAGAACCTTTCCTATAGCCCACATCTTGCCTGACGCGACTTCATCTTCTTTCTGTAAGTGAAACTCCACTGATACAGTTGCTGACATTTCAGTGCAGCCGTTGAGCGACACTTTCCCAGTAAACTGTCGGAAAACACATGAAAAAATCGGTCTAACGATATTTTAAAACGGTCGAAAGACGTAGACACTGAGTTAGTCCACATCACGCTTTAGATTTGTGAATGTACGCTGTTGAGATAATTTTATTTTCTGCGCTTTTCAGACGAGTTCAGTAATTAAGCACAGAGATTTAAAACGAAGCTTTATCGCAGTGCAGTTGCCTGTGACAGTATTAATTTATTGCTTTTGACGCTTGGGTTTAATCTCGGTGGAAGAGCCGCTTGCGTTTTGCGTCTCTGTGTATTGTTTTCCCCTCAAATATGTTTTTATTTGGGTTTTTTAGACGTGCGTATTTTAATTTCATGTTTCATGTTATCTGAAATACGCATTTGGACGTTTAAAGTTGTGTATTTCCGTGCCACTACATTGCAATGAAACAATAATTATTTCACTTCACTGTATATAGCTGACCACAAAAAAAAAAAAAAAAAAAAAAAAACGCTGACGCACATTGTTTTTTAAAGTATTTTCGTAAGCTTTTTGTTTCTCCGACGTAGTTCGATAACATTAAAAAGAAAGATAGTATCATTACATCACTATGGGTATGAAACGAAAACAGAAATTAAGTAGTGAGATTACACTTAGATGTAATACTTCCAATATATTGTCGAAGCAATTTTTTTCTGCAGTTCAGTATCGGTGAGTGAACTAACTAATCTCATCGCTTTGTACTAATGGTGTGCCTAATTTCTAGAGTATTCTTGATCTGCAGTCTCGAAACATGTTTTGCTAAAGCTCCTCATATTGCAGTTGGATAACAGTATTTTAAACATGGAAAACTGAACAACAATCAGTGTTTTTGGAACATCCGTGACATTCACCAGCGTGACACTGTTTCATGCATTTGTTTACAGTTCTTCGCATCGTTGTCGGTCGCTCCGGGTTTTATTACTGGCAGTTTGTGTTACATGTTGTACACATGTTGTAGGGACTTTAACTGCACCATATGAGTGCACTTACGAATCAGCTGAACACATCAGATATAACATTAAAACAGCTCTGTCCATGAGCATGGAACAAGATCAAGACTGAGCTTACAAGAAAGAATGAACATTGAACATAAAACGTTTTCACCAACAAGTAAAACTGTGCAATGAATTGTCCGTGGAGAATAAAGAGTATAATAAACAAAAATATTTAAAAAGGTACTTAAAAATTGCCTGTTAAGCAATGCATTACTTACAATGAAGGATTATATAGGTAATACGGAGTAGGTGTATGGTAAAAATGTAACCCAAATAAATAATAATAACGGTAATGAATCATGAATTATTTCACGTAAGACTTCCACACAGTTTTTTCTGGAATAACTTGCTCCAATCAACGTCCGGCCACCCGGTTTTAGGTTTTTCATGGTTTCCCTGAATTACTTCAGGCAAATGCCGGGATGATTCTACTGCGATGCCACGGCCAACTACCTGCCCCGTACTTGACAAACTATACCTGTAGGTCTGTAAATGTCTGTGCATATGAATTCCGTAACTTTTGTCAATCTGTATATTGAGCAAGCAGTAAAGGAAACAAAAGAAAAATTTGGAGTAGGTATTAAAATTCATGGAGACGAAGTAAAAACTTTGAGGTTCGCCGATGACATTGTAATTCTGTCAGAGACGGCAAAGGACTTGGAAGAGCAGTTGAACGGAATGGACAGTGTCTTGAAAGGAGGATATAAGATGAACATTAACAAAAGCAAAACGAGGATAATGGAATGTAGTCAAATTAAATCGGGTGATGCTGAGGGAATTAGATTAGGAAATGAGACACTTAAAGTAGTAAAGGAGTTTTGCTATTTAGGAAGTAAAATAACTGATGATGGTCGAAGTAGAGAGGATATAAAATGTAGACTGGCAATGGCAAGGAAAGCGTTTCTGAAGAAGAGAAATTTGTTAACATCGAATATAGATTTATGTATCAGGAAGTCGTTTCTGAAAGTATTTGTTTGGAGTGTAGCCATGTATGGAAGTGAAACATGGACGATAACTAGTTTGGACAAGAAGAGAATAGAAGCTTTCGAAATGTGGTGCTACAGAAGAATGCTGAAGATAAGGTGGATAGATCACGTAACTAATGAGGAGGTATTGAATAGGATTATGGAGAAGAGGAGTTTGTGGCACAACTTGACTAGAAGAAGGGATCGGTTGGTAGGACATGTTTTGAGGCACCAAGGGATCACAAATTTAGCATTGGAGGGCAGCGTGGAGGGTAAAAATCGTAGAGGGAGACCGAGAGATGAGTACACTAAGCAGATTCAGAAGGATGTAGGTTGCAGTAGGTACTGGGAGATGAAGCAGCTTGCACAGGATAGAGTAGCATGGAGAGCTGCATCAAACCAGTCTCAGGACTGAAGACAACAACAACAACAACAACTTTTGTTGTTCTTAAACCTTAATATTGTCCTTGAAAATTTGACCTACGGATGAATAAAACTACTACTACTACTACTACTACTACTACTAACACTAATACTCATACAACAACAACAACAACAACAGTTACTACAACTACAGCATTATGCAGCAGTACAGGTACCTATACCTATACCTGCTTCTCTTGGTGTTGTTGTTGTAGTTGTTTTTTCTGTTCAGATTGGTTTGTTTCAATCCTCCATGTTACCCTATGCTGTGCAAGCCTCTTCAGCTCCAAGTAGCTACTGCTACTTACATCCGCCTGAATCTACTTACTAATACCTCACAATTTGTACCCCACACAGTTCCCTCCAATACTACATTGATGATCCCTTGATGTCTCAAAATATGTCCTATCAACAGATTACTTCTTATAATCTGGTTGTAGCATAAATTTCTTTTCTCCCCAGTTCTATTCTTCTGTAGCACCACATTTCAAAAGTTTCTATTCTCTTCTTGTCTAAACTGTTTATCAACCATGTTTCACTTAGATACAAGGCTACACACAAATAATTGCAGAAAAGACTTCCTGGCACTTAAGTCTGTATGGGATATTATTAAATTTATCTTCTTCAGAAACGCTTTCCTTGCCATCGCCGGTCTATATTTTACATCTTCTCTACTTCGGCCATCATCAGCTATTTTGTTGCCCAAATCGTCTACTAGCTTAAGTGTCTCGTTTCCTAATCTAATTCCTTCAGCATCACCTGATTTAATTCAAGTGCATTCCATTATCCTTGTTTAGATTTTGTTGATGTTTACTTTACATCCTCCTTTCAAGACACTGTCCATTCCTTTCAGCGGCTAAGTTCTTTGCTGTCTCTGACAAAATTACAATGTCATTGGCAAGTCTCAAGGCTTTTGTTTCTTCTCCTTGAACTTTAATTCGTGCTCCTTTACTGCTTGCTCAATGTACAGACTAAATGACATCGGCGAATAGGCTACAAAGCTCGCTCTGTTCTCAACCACTACTCCCTTTCACGCCCCTCTATTCTTATAACCACCGTCTGGTTTCTGTTTAAGTTGCAAATAACCTTTCAATCCCTGTATTGCGTCCCTGCTACCTCTAGAATTTCGCAGGAAGTATTCCTGTCAACGTTTTCAGAAACCTTATCTAACTATGAAAAGGCTGTAAACATAAGTTTTCCTTTCCTTAACCTATCTTATACTGTACGTCGTAGGGTCAGTATTGCCTCATGCACCATAATATAGAGGATGGCAGTGAGTACATTTCATTGTGACATTTACTAAAGGTTCTTTCTGTTCCATTTATGGGTGGCGCCTGGTTACTGGCATACTGTAGAGAAATATGGCGTACGGCTATAACCAGCCAAATCAAAGACATAAAAAATTAATGGTTTTTGCTTTGAATATCTACCCCAGCCTGCACGTTTTTCTGTCCTTGCACCAAGTGAATGCCATGTGTTTAGCCCCTCAAGGACGCACCAGTTACCAAGAAGTTTCAGGGAGAAAAAGTGAAAAAAGTGGCATAATGCTGGTCAACACAACCTCTCCGCTGATTTTCGTTAGGTGAAATCTGATAATTAGCTAATGTTAACACACTTGCAATGAATGCACCTGAGTTTATAAAAGTGATACCATTCTTTTATCCCCGTTGAACATGTTTAATGCATATAAAGGTTACGAACGAATTATGTGTTTCGAAATCTGTGAAAATTTACTGGTGTAGAATGAAACGATTCGGTAGAATATTCTAGGATTTGACTTTTTTTAAATTTATTAATGGCTTTTGAGCATCTCAAGTACAGCCAGCCTCCGAATGATTACGTTACATTTAAGTCTGTAACAGAATGAAACCGTTAAACAACAACAATTAATAATTACATTTGTTTAACCTGAAATTAAATTGATAATGTAAGAAAATTAAAATACTTTAATTAATATAAATGGAGTGTTTATAATCATACTTAATATAGTAAAAGAGCGCATTTTCTGTTTTCTTATTTGTCATTCTGATTTACAAAGTTTTAGGTCACTAAAAGAGTTTGAATATTCGTGGTAATGTAACGCCAGAGGGCATCACATGCTGGAATAGTATCGTGGTTTCCTGTTGTCTACTGTCACAGCCGAAGCAAATGCGAGTAACATCTTCCTGATTGCCGCGTTCACGTAGAGGAAGTTCGACCATGCTGAGTCGGTAGAGATGCTGCCGAAATCTCATGTGATTTAATCGAAGATACGCCAGTATCACACTGTTTGCCTCTTTCAACAGTATTTTTCTATAATTACCGAATTTATAACAAATCAGAATGCTTAGCAGCTTTGAAGATTAAATTTTAACGTCCCGGTGACGGCGAAGTCGTTTAAAAACGGATGACAAATTCGGATGTGAAGAAAGTCGACGGCAGCATTTTCAGAGGGTCCATCCCAGCATCTGCCTTTAACTGCTGAAAAATGTGGGTGGTCGGACGGAACAATAAACCCCGATCCTCCCGAATGTGACTCCAGTCAGAGCTTTGAAAATGCTCTATGTTTAATACTTAGAGTTGCAAACTGTCACGTGTCAATGACGAACTTAGGTGGTTTAATTAAAACGTACAGATGCGACAAACTTGTTGTCGATGACTTGATTTGCTTTCTTATACTTTCATTAGGTCAATGCGGAGTCCAGTAATTCAGTTATCGCTGGGTACGTGAAGGGGGCAAGAGACTGACGGTGGCCGCTGCCAAAGAGAGGGAGAGAGGGAGAGAGAGAGAGAGAGAGAGAGAGAGAGAGAGAGAGAGAGAGAGACAGACAGACAGACAGACAGAGAGAGGAGGGAGAGAGGCGACTCGGCGAAGACCACCGATTAATTGTTTGACGTGAAAGATTTCACGAATACGCCGAGGATTCCGTTTCCTATTGGATACTCTAATAGGAAGCACTCCGTACTTCTGTGTAATAAGTTATTTATGTGCAGTGCATGTTTTCGAAGTTGTTACACTGACGCCCAGCACTGTATAATGCCTTTGATAAAGGATCGCCTGAACAACCGCTAGAACCCGTAGGCAAAAGAATTTATTGTCTCGAAGTACCACAGTATTTGATGTAATTGTAAACACAGTATCACGAACAGACCGCATCGTTATGGCCGGCCGCGGTGGTCTAGCGGTTAATGCGCTCGGTCCGGAACCGCGCGACTACTGTGGTCGCAGGTTCGAATCCTGCCTCGGGCATGGATGTATGTGATGTTCTTAGGTTAGTTAGGTTTAAGTAGTTCTAAGTTCTAGGGGACTGATGACCACAGTAGTGAAGTCCCATAGTGCTCAGAGCCATTTGAACCATTTTTGAACCGCATCGTTATGAAGCACTAATCTGTGCAACAGACGTTTCGACTGCCTGTGCAGCGGTGCTCTTCAAGCGACTGAACTGATGGATTCTGACAAAGGTCTTCCCTACACAAGGTGATTCGGCTGCCCCTGCCGATGTCGTTTTATGCTACCACCAATGTTATATCTAGCCTTCATAAATCGTACTCCAAATAATAGAGACAAGAAAAGATCGATTGCCGGAAATGGTGCATGCAGACGAAAATTTTTGTACAGTAGTAGGAGGGAGTGCCACGAACAATGTACTAGGAATGCTGACTGGTGAGAGATGGGTGTGAGGATGGAGGTGCGTTTGATGGTCACTTTCCTATGTTTTCCTTGAATAACTCGAAAACCGCGACCTCCAGGGAAAACGTACAGTACAAAATTTAACTACATTACTTTTTTTTTTACAAAAGCGTCGTGATCGTTTTTTCTGTAGGTCTAACAGTAACACTTTGCGCGTAGCGAGCGAGAGGCCTCAAACTCTCGTGCACGGTTTCTGAATGCCAGATATAACACTGCAGGCTGGATAAGACTACATCATAGTTGCAGTTGTGTACACCGTCTTACTGTGGCTGTCAGGTGACTACCGGCGTCACATTCTGATATCACAGTGGACAGTTACAAGTCAAGATGTCTGCCAGTCACCTGCTAGAGTAGTACAGGCAATAGCCTGGCATGCAGCCAGTTCTCAATAGACGTCCTGAAACTGTCGAGTGCCAGGCCATAACGCGATGTCGGTAATTACCAGACAGCCGAAATACGACAGGATGTGTAGGGAGGAGCACCTCCAGAATCGAGCAGTTTGTTTGCTCTGAAGAGGACCGCTGCAAAGAAGGCCGAAACGTCTGTTCTATAGTTTTTTGGTGGTTTTATAATGACGCGACGTAACACTTAAGAGTGTTTTATTTAAATTGATACTGATATTGGAAGCATACTAACATAATACAGAATTGCGAAGTTGGAGAATTCCGCTATAAAATTTGAAATTTAAGAAACATACGGACGTGTATGTGACTGGGACGCCCCACAGTGGCACCTGTGTGGGGAGGGCGGGTGGTCGGCTGCAGAGGCGGCGGTTCTTCAGGAAATAGCTACCGCCGACTTGGCGCCGGCTCAAACAGTCTGCGCCTAATTTTAGGCGGGCAGTGCTCGCACTGTGCTGCGCTGCGCTGCGGGGCGCTGCGGCTTGTACACTGCCGGCAGCGTTAAGCGCGTTTCTGTCTGACTTCTGAGCGGCCGACCGGTGGGAACCTCACGTGCTGCTGCCATGGTACCTGCAAGTAGGAGATGCAATTGAAACATGTGCTGTACGAAATGCAAGGGTGACGACGCAAATTTGTTGCTTTAGGCGTGGAAACTTAGAGGTAAACTAGACCAGTGCTTCCACCCTGCGGGGCGTGAGAGTTTATAGGGTGGGTGCGAGGAGAAAGGGGGGGGGGGGGGAGGCGTAGACATCTCAGAAGAAAGCAGATAAATGTGGTCAGAAAAATCAAAAATTTTATATTCTTGTTACAGTTGGAAAATTGGAAATTTGTGGTAAGGTCTTATGGGACCAAACTGCTGCGGTCATCAGTCCCTAAGCTTACACGCTATTTAATCTAACTCAAACTAACTTACGTTAAGGACAACACACACACATCTATGCCCGAGGGAGGGGGGAGCCACGCGGGCCGTAACAAGACGCCCTAGAACGCGCGGCCATCCCGCGCGACTATTATACTTAACGAGTGGATTTTTTATAGAGTTGGCAGCAACAGCTCTGCCTTGCACGACAACTAGTTATTGCTGCACAACAGATATTTTAGTCTTTAACAAGAAAAATCGGCAAACAGCCCCCAAACTGGAGAAGTTATTTTATTTTCACAACCAGTTTCGACAATTTAATATGCCATCTTCAGGCCCCATGTGCACCTCATGTAATCGTATAGACACTCAAATGTATCAATATTGGAATACTGGCGCCAACAGTTTCTTGACGTCGTGAATTCGTATTTCAGATGTTCCCTTTGAAGGCTGTCGTCAAGTCTTCAAAGGAAGCACTTGAAATACGAATTCACAACATCCTGAAACTGATGGCTTCAGTATGTGAATATCGATACGTTCGAGTGTACATACATGGGGTGCATGTGGGGCCTGAATGGCATATTGAACTGCCGAAACTAGTTGTGAAAATACAATTTCTCAAATTTCACGGCTGCTTGGCGATTTTCCTTGTTAAATATTTGACCAGCCGTCGTTCCACGTCTACAGTGGATCGACAGTGAGTCTCTAGTCTGTGTTTTGCATCTTAACTCAGTATTACTCCTGTTCTCCTCCGGAGACGTAAATAGTATATTTAATGGTTTGCACGTTGAGTGATAATTTCTACTAAAAGAGTGAATTGTGTGTCATACACTGAGCAGACAAAAGTCTTGGGAAACCTCCGAATATCGTGCCGGACTTCCTTTTGCCCGGCATAGTACAGCAACTCGAGGTGTCATGGAATCAACAAGTCGTTAGACGTACCCTGCATAAATATTAACCCCTGCTGCCTTTATAGCCGTCCATAATTACGGAAGTATTACCGGTGCAGGAATCTGTGCACGAACTGACATGTCGATTATGTCTCATAAATGTTCGATGGACTAAGACACATTCACTTGTGGACCAGTAGTCAATGAAAGAATGTCCTTACTGTCTTAGAACACTTTCCGCACCAACACAATCTGTTGGAACTTCTTGTTGAGCAGAGATATCCTGCAATGTCAAGTGCAATAACAACTACTGCTTGGTTATCGGGATGGGGCCGTACCGAAGGGATGGTGTGATAACCTCCCCCCTTCCCTCTCCAGGCAAAGGCGCAGATACATAGGGGTCATAAAAACGAGAAGAATTAACTGGGAGAAGTACGTGACTTCTGCTACCCCCCCCCCCCCCCCCCCCCCCCGGCTCGAAAAGAAGCAGCATAATA
Source organism: Schistocerca gregaria (assembly GCF_023897955.1). Taxonomy (NCBI): domain Eukaryota; kingdom Metazoa; phylum Arthropoda; class Insecta; order Orthoptera; family Acrididae; genus Schistocerca; species Schistocerca gregaria. Next base: position 583,695,104 of record NC_064921.1, read on the forward strand.
AATAAACGAGTACTAACGAAAAGAACATGTGGAAGTAGTGCACTATGCATTAGTTCACACAGTTTCCTCCTTCACAGCTAACTCATCTTTACCAATGGAGTTCTCCCTGCTACTTTGGCTACGATATTGAGAGATCACACAGGTCGACGAGCGGGCGTTGAAGCAAATATCCAATTTGTCTAAAGGATTTCGATTTTTGCGAATTCCTGTTGACCTAGGACTTGAGAGAGACTGAGCAAGACTGCTTGAAAGCATCTGATATAATTATCTGATAGAATTATACAGATGTCAAATATATCACAACATTACAACTGTCTTTAATTTCCTATCTGTTAATGACTTAAATCAAACTTTGTGTCTTATCTTGAAAAATGAACAGCTGACTTTTATGCAAAATATAGCAGGTACTGATACAACCGAGAAAGTTAACGAAACAACTGTTTTCGAGTTTCGGTTCCGGGTGAAAGAGCTACTGAAGAGCAAAGACTCGAATTCCCATTTCCATATTTTGAAGCTTTTTTAAAAGTATGGATTAAGAGATGCTTATCGAAATATGGAAGTAGTTTTGAGGATATTTATGACGATACCAGTGACTGATGCATCTAGTGAATGGAGTTTCAGTAAATTGAGGACAATATAAAAAAAAGCTACTTAAGACGAAGTGTGGATGTAAACAGACTGTGAAATTTGCCTGTCTTGTCTATGCAACACGTCGCAGCTTCTGCACATGACTTCAATGGCAGTCACTAAAGTTTCTTCGCCGAAAGCTAATAAATACGGAAAAATTATAATAATAAGCACAGTTTCTGGAGAGAATATTTTCTCAAGTCTTTATCAGATTTTTTAATTTCTCATTAATAATGTAGTATTTTAATTATTTATGAAGACCGAATGAAATCTGAATTTTATTATACGTCATAGTACAACCAATGCACAGTTTAAGTCAGAAATAGTAAGATATGTTTTTTTTTTTTTTTTGCTTTAAGTTTTTTAGCAATTTATTACAGTTTCTAATGTGTTTACTACAATGATAAGTTTAATTTGTTGTGTGCATTATTTTTCGTCAATAAGATACATTTAAATAATGTTTTAATGATACTTATTAAACCTAGTAGCAAAATAATAAAATTTGCTAAATCTTCAGAGAAAAATTTACAGAAAGATAGTTTTGCGGGGGAAGGGCGACGGAGGAGGGTAGCTTTGGCAGGGACGAAGGATCACCTCGGTACGGTTCTGTACCGTGGTAAAGTGAGCAGCCCACCTCTTATTACCCTTAACGATCCTGTAGAGGAACTCGTCCCCACCAATGGTACCGCTGAAGAAATGACAGTGCTGCATGTGAGCCATTCAGAAAATGGTTCAAATGGCTCTAAGCAGTATGGGACTTAACATCTGAGGTAATCGGTCCCCTAGACTTACAACTACTTGAAACCTAACTAACCTAAGGACATCACACACATCCGTGCCTGAGGCAAGATTCGAACCTGCGACCGCAGCAGCAGCGCGGTTCCGGACTGAATCACCTAGAACAGCTCGGCCACAACGGCGAACCATCTGAGCTATTCATTTTGGGTTTGGGTGACAGGTTTCTCGGCACCCACCCGGCGTGCACTTTCTTGAACAGCCGTTACTTAGTGGTAAGCTCATACAATAAAGATTGCGATAGCTGTGGGAAATGGCTGCTGAGATCAATAATCGCTGGGAGACGGTTCTCCATATTCCGCATCCGCACCAGCTCCACAAGGTCATTGCTGACGAATGACGATCGCCGGCGGCTGTCGTCAATACCAACACTTTTACCACTTCGGAGTACTGTCGAGCCCAGTGAAGCGCCGCGTGTTTTGCCCACGACCTCGACCCGTACATCTGACACAGGTGACGATGCGCATCGATCTGCCTTTGTTTTGTGCAATTAAGTATGTTAAGAGACGGGACCTTGCAATCAACGAGAGAAACAAAGTCGCCATTTACAGCCACTGTTGCAACGCTGCTTACTGACAACAGCCGACACTCGCCCGGCAGTCGTACGATTGTCGCGCCATATCTGTAGCTGTGCTTCCGGCTAAATACGATTACTTAAAAATATAGAGAAATTAGTTTCTGGATGACTGTCGTATGATCAGAAATGTGTACTTTTTCCTGGTAAGAATTTTCAGTGAGCTTCGTTGCCTGTTATCTTTATTATCTCATTAACTGTTAACACACAGGTATACAAACTGTAACTAAAAAACTGAGTGCGGACATTGTTCACATTATTCAGCTTCCTGAATGCTGGTGGCTTAAGACAGAGGGACTTAATGTACGTATACAGTTCGGTACAAAGTTTGGTCCACAACGGTTGCCATCATGTTTAAAATGATCGTATATCTTCTCTTTTGTGAAGCCTGCAACTATCTTTGTAGCCAAGATACATGTCGGCTTCTTTACTGCTGTACTGGAGGGCCTTGCCCCGTTTCTAGGCTATTCCGCGACACACAGGCGTTGTTTAAAAGCAACGCGTTTGAAGGCTGGCGTATTTCTGGAGTTTGGGGTGACAGGCCGCCGCCTGCCGAGGATGCCGGACGCCGGGTGTCGGCCGCTCCCCGAGCATCGGGACGCGTCGTAAACGTCACGAGACACGCCCGCTGTAAATCCGACGAGAGCTCTGCCTTCGGCTCACCCCAGAACGCGGTCGCCGGCCAGGCGCATCCGTGCTTCTCTCAAGTGCGCAGATATTGCCGCAGCAGCGGAAGGTCGGCAGTATTGCACACGTTAGCTTTTCTGGAATTAAAATTCTTTCTCAAAGTTGTATTGCACATTCTTCATACTAAACAATACTACGATACGTTAAATAACAGAAATATAAAACACGATGTCGTAAGAATATACATTCGTTGATTTTTTAAAAATATTCTTTCCATTCTTTGTCTATGATTGGTTAAATTTTTGGAGGATTGTATCGTTCATGAAATTCTGATGTGCAAAAAAATAAGTTTTGTTACAAAAAGTTTTAATTGGGTCGTCAGTGGCTATAAACCTCAGCTCGTCCGTTAGCTCACCTAATTTGTCAAAGAATCTGTCAAAGTCTTTCTTCCTGGTACGTGATGGGTTCATCTGTTATCACCCTTAAGTATTCATGTCTTTTCATAAAATCGTGGTAAGTCCGGTTTCATTTTGGTCTTATTGAATTGATGCTTTATTTTCAGTTGGCCTGCCTACTTGTACACTAGATTTAAGATGTTGTTTTCTTATCACATATTACTCGTAGATTTCTCAAAGACAGAACATGACTATCTAAACTTTTATCATGATCGTACAATACTATTTCTTTTTCATCACTGAATATTCTCAGAAAAGCTTATTGTTTCCTAAAATAGGTGTTATGGCCAACTCTTCGTTTCACCATAACGCTTTAAGTCTATCAGCTAATGTATTTCTTGGAACTGAATATTCTCACTCGCTTATCTGACTGTCACTTCAAGAAGGCTGACTTTCTCTATGGCTTCCTTCGTGTTATTTTCGTCTCATACTTGTCCATCTTTGTATGTTAAAGGAAAAATATAAAACTATAAGTATTTATGCTATCTGTCCATTACAGCCAGAAATTTCTTTGCCTGATATAACCTTAACGCACCGCTGTGGTAGTTTAACATTTCTATTGTTTTTATTTGGGCTCCATACTCCTTTGCCTACAATATCCATACTAATTCTGTTACCTTTTTACGGCTAAACCGCTAAACTGATTTTGATCAAATTTGATATGGAGATACCTTGAACCCTGAGAAAGAATACAGGCTACTTTCTAAAGTATAAAAATCAAATCACCTAGAAACGAATCCCAATAATACCTACGGATTTACCTTTTCAGTTTAAAAGTTTGTGAACTCTACTAAAAATTGCTATTGGAATGATCATAAATAAAGCCTAAGGGCAAACACTCACAGTAGCCGGTGTCCATCTGGAAAAACCGTGTTTTCGTCATGTGCAGTTTTATGTGGCGTGTGGTCAGCCTACAAAATCTTTTCGACCTTGCAAAAGAAGGCAAGACCAAAAACGTTCATAGAACTCTGTTAAGCTCGTACAATAAACAGTTGATAAGGAAGAAAAAAATTATGCAGTTTGTAATAGTTTTAACAAAGATTCGAAATGTGGGTAAATAATAGAAACATATTCGTTATGTACCTATATAACCGCATTACGTACATTCATACATACTAAAATGCATATTTACACCACTCCATAGGCAGATATTTATAAATTACTGGGTTACTTGCTCACCATCACTGAACATAATGAACAGCCGCGGGTAGCAGATAGTAGAGAATAATATCATTTGAATCTAGAGATACAAGATAACACTACTTAATTGCAAACAAAATATAACACTCCAACTTTTTTCAACAAATCCATGAACAGGTAATTCCTTGGCAATTCGAAACACCTTGTTTTGATTGAAAGTGGCATGAGTGGTCGTGTTCCTCCATACAGTAGAGGAAATCAGCGTAAAGGCACGGATGTTTGTAGTATAAATAAGGCTGTCGGATGGGACAGTTGCGCACGGTTTATATGCCATAGTATGAGATCTAGTATATTGACAAATGCATTTGATGACACTAGTACAGTATATAACAAGACTTCACGATTTAAGTGGTAGAGCTCGGAACTCAGTATAAAGGCACTCGGATCTGTGTTGTGTTAGTGTGTGCTTAGGCGCCTTTACTGCAGATAGGAAATAGATACCGTTAGTGACATTGCGTATTATGCACATAAACGATGATGGTGACAAAGCCACACGGAAAACAGTTATTGAGATGAAAAAGCAAAATTCGGTAGGTACAAGGAAAATGGACTCCCTGATCGTCAAACATCCAGGAAGTTAAACCGTTCAAGTACAGTGATTGATAATTTTGTTAGATTGGGAGCATGATATGGACAGAGCGTAAAATACGGCCTAAGAAGAGAACATATTTGAGTCATCGAAACGGTTCTTTTTGCGCAAAGCAATGCCCACAAACTGTTTTTCTTCTCAAATTGTTGCTGATTTACAGTTTTCAGTAACTGACAGATGTGTACGGCAGATTTTGTCAAATGCAAACATCTTGCATTCAAGAAACGACTGCAAGAAACCTACTCTAACACCGAAACATAAAAAAACTAGATAGGACTTTGCCGAGAAACATATGCCGTAGACTTCACAATGGAATAAAGTGATCTTCAGTGATGAGAAGAAGTTTAATTTAGTTGGGCCCGGAGGATTTCAATATTATTGGCTCGATCTGGGAACATAGCGGCTGGTAAGAACGAGCAGAAATACGGGTGTTGCAAAGGTTATGATTTAGGAAGCCTTCTGCGCTAAAAGTATTTCATGCATTACCTGAATGAACCCTACCATGAACTCTAACGTGTACACTGAGATGCTTGATGCAGAATCGATTAGTATGGAGACCTAGGGAACCAAAGTCTAATGTATCAATAAGATAATTCATCTCTCCATGTTCCTGCTACAACTAAAAAGTCGTTTGAAGGTAAAGATGTAGATGTCTCGCCCTGGCCTGCACGTAGCCCGCATGTAGGCTTTCACGGCCGGTGTTGTCTTCAGTTAAAACTTCCGAGATAAGAGGCCGTGGTGGATGTATAAAATTTCCACCTAACGTTTCGTCTCCAACTGCGGGAGACATCTTCTGAGATGGTCCGGCTACTGCCACTGAGGCTCCAGGTACTCTCGCATTTATAGAGCGCATAGAGGACACCGCCATTCGTCACGTGATGCCGACGGTATGCCTATCTTTGGAAGGCGTCATCATTCTCGATTAAGAGTAATCGATTGTTATTCCGATGGCGCAACGTCGGCATCCATATTTTGTTTAACGTTCAGGACCATGGAGCACAGTGCAGAAATGGCAACTAATAGGCAGAAGAGGAAGTTCGTCGGCGTACAGAAAGGTAGAAGTGAAACATCAGTCGCTGGCAACTCTCGAACTGCGATTAACATGTCTGGGAGAGAGTTAACAAAAGAGGAACATTCAGTTCTATCGAAAGGAGGCAACTTTGCAGTCACACCACTAAAAGTTCCTACGGAGGACATTATAGCGAATGTGGAGGCAGGAATCCGTTTGTTATCATCGCATTCCGCGGATGAAATCAGGATTGAAACAGCCAGAATATTAATGCCAAGCGAAACCACCTACCAGCAATTTGTCTGAAGTGGAAAGGAGGGCACTGAGGGAGATCAATGCGGATAAGAGCATTATTGTACTTGCAGCTGATAAAGGAAATGCTACGGTTTTGCTGAACACCGAAGATTAGTGACCTTTTGGATCCCACTACGTATAAAAAGCTTCAGAAGGATCCTACATCCAAAATTTTGAAAATACCAATCAAATGGTAAAACAATCTTCTCTTTCTTCGGATGATTAAAAACAACTCTGCAAAACTGGAACTTTATCCTTCCAGACTATCTGGACTCCCAAAAGTACATAAACCACGGGTCCCATTGAGACCGATTGTGAGTGCTATAGGATCTCCAACACAAGAGGTGGCCAGATATCTCGCCTGCTTGCTGCAACCATACATTGGCAGAACGGACAGTTACATGAAAAACTCGGCGCATTTTATTGAAAAACTGAGGGGCAGTAACGTCAGTCCAAGTGATATTCTTGTGAGCTCCGATGTAGTGTCATTGTTTACCATTGTGCCTGTAAACGAAGCTATTTCATATATAGCAGATATTTTTCCGGCTGACATAGTGGCTTTATTTAAACACTGCTTGACGACAACTTACTCCCAGTACAACAACGAGTTTTACGAACAGATAGACGGGGTGGCGATGGGAAGCCCTCTCAGCCCAGCTGTTGCCAATTTATTTATGGAGGTCTTCGAATAGCGAGCGCTGCAGACTGCCAGTAAAAAGCCAGCTGAATGGTACCGCTATGTTGATGACACATTTATAGTGTGGACTCATGGTGAAGAAGAGCCGGATGTCTTCTTGGTGCATCTGAACAGTATTAACCCGAAGATACAGTTTACGACGGAGAAAAAGAGCAACTGTCAACTCAGTTTCCTGGATGTGTCGGTAATTAAACGGGTGGATGGGAGGCTGGGCCACAAGGTGTATAGAAAGAACACGCACACAGATTGATACCTCCACAAAGAATCAAACCATTATCCTAGGCAAAAAAGAGGCTTAATGAAAACTAACTAACTAACTCTCTCGCCGCATCAATATCAATTCGATTATCTTCCCGTGGTTCCATCACAGAACTACGCCGGTTATGGAGGACAGGAAGTTTTTCGACAATTGGGTTCCATGCTGAATTCAATTAGAAACCGCCGTCACGATTAATAAGAGGCTCACTGTCAGACATCCGTATTTCCACGGATCCATTAATAATAGAACTCCAAAAATTAGACATATGGGCCACAATCTTTGTCTCATTTTCATTCATGACATGACCAGTATAAATACAGTGTTAGGCGATGGCAGACTTACCAGGCTGAAGAAGACGAGTATGCCGCTGATGTTGCACAATGAAATCCTGCACAGTACGCGCAGTTTGCCCTACATAAGATTTGCCGCATTCACACGGAATCCTCTAAACACCTGCCTTGCGCAGCTCTAGGTCGTCTTTGACAGAGCCCAACAGCGACGAAATTTTTGCAGGAGGGCGAAAGATTGCTTTTTCTTTATATTTACTTAGTATTCTGCCTGTTTGTACTGAAATATTACCAATATATGGTAAATAGGCAGTAGTTTTAAAGGCCACCTCCTCTTCTTTGCTCCGTCGTTCACAGGTCTGCAGCGCTCTCTCCTCTTGCTGCTACGAATACCCATTCTTCAGACATACAGACTGCAGGTGCTCCAGTTCCGCTTACAAACTATCGGTGTCAGGGATGACATGGGCTCGGTGAATCAATGGCTTCAAAACACCAATAGTTTGTGCCGGATGGTGGCAACTGGCAGCTCGCAAGTAAAGGTCTGTGTGAGTGGGCTTTCTGTATACTGAATGACCAAGTGTGCCACCGCTCTAACGTCGCACGAAGACGTCTAAAAACGGCAGGGAACCCTCCTTCTCCAACTCCTTAGCGAATTTCATGTTTTCGTGTATGGAGTTCAGATGTTGTAGGAACTCTCGCAGACGATCCAAACCATGAGGCCAAACAATAAACGTGTCGTCAACATATCGCCAAAATACTGTTGGTTTAAAAGTGGCTGAGGCGAGTGCTCGCTCTTCAAAACTTCCATAAAAGGGTTGGCCACCAGGGGAGACAAAGGACTCCCCATTGCGACACCGTCTGATTGCTCATAAAACTCATGGTTAAATAAAAAATATGTAGAGGAGAGGGTGTGCTCAAACAGCGCTGTAATGTTCAAACCTATTGCCAATGAGATGTAGTGAGTCCACAAGAGGTACATTTGTAAAAAGTGAAACTACGTCAAAACTGGCCAACAAGTCGTAACTTTGCAGCTGCAATCACTTAAGTCTGCTAATGAAATCACTAGAATTCTTCATGTGATGTGGACCCTTTCCTACCACTGGTTTGAGCAAAGACGCCAAATACATTTTTAAGTCGTAAGTGGCTGCTCCAATATTACTCACAATTGGACGTAATAGCCCGTTATCCTTGTGCATCTTTGGCAATCCATATAGCCTAGGTGGAACTGAACTATTTGGTTTCAGTTTCTTGATTACCTCCTTTGGTAGGCAACTGTTAGAAGTTCTGCTGTTTTCCGCAACACTCGGGTAGTAGGATCCTTATCTATTTTTCGATATGCTGAGTCGCTTAATAAAACATTGAACTTATTAATATAGTCCTCCCCTAGCATTAAAACAGTAGCATTACCTTTGTTCAATTAAAGTACCACTGTATCCGGGTCTGCTCTCAAGTTCCGGAGGGCTGCCCTCTCCATAGGCGAGATGTTGCCCTTCGACGGTGTAGCTCTTGTCAACACACGACAAGACTCCCGACGCACTTCCTCAGCTTCATCTCTAGCAAGACGACGCACAGCTTCTTCGATGAAACTGACAAAGTCCAGTAGTGATGGTGAAACAGGTGTAGCAGCAAAATTGGGACCTCTTGATAACACAGACGTAGTCGCGTCATCTCACTTATTCATTTAATTTGGTATGTAACTGTGCTCGTGGTGCAGTGCTTCTTAACTTCGGAGTAGTTATCCTTAAAGGATAAAAAGAAATTTCCTGCAGGGTAAAAACAGGACGCATTCGAATGTGGTAAAGTGACGATACCAAATTATTTTTTAGAAATACCTGTTTTAAAAAAATACCTGTTGTCATTAATTCTTTACATCCTTCTACTAACTAGATGCCCATCACCATCATTGTCATATTGTCAATATCAATAATTTGACATCCACTGGTATAAAAAGGCCTCCTTTAGACTTATTCATGAATTACGGTCTTCAGTGATTTTCATCCACGCTGGTCCTTTATGGTTCCTAATTGCCCCTATACATTATCCATCACGGTTTTAACTCATCTCCTTGAATCCAGCAAAGAACACCCTTGCTTAATATACCACCTGGTTACATGTCCGGCCCACTTCAACTGCCTTTTCACTACACAGTTAATCACTTCTTTGATTTTCGCCTGTTCCGTAACCTTTCCTTCTCCTAGTAAGTCCCATCATAAATCTAACACTGGCTTGCTGAGCGTCTGTTAGTTTTTTAAAGGTGATATTGAAGTTCGGTACTCACCGACAAAGTAAAAACTGGTAGTACACGTTGAGTCCTACCACTTCTAATGACCGTCACCTGTTATTCGTATACAATATATTAGCAACTACCTGTCCTCATTTGAAAAATTGACAAGTAAATTTTTGGATTCTAAGACCATTGTCAGTGGATGTTGGAATATTTACAGGTACTGAAATTTGAGCCAAATTACTATACAAGAACAACATACTAAAACAGATTTTGATAAAATAGAATTGACATTATTTTGGCGAAAGGTCGATGGTTAGTAATCGTAATTGTGGTAGCGTAGGCTTTCCGGGCGCCATCTTCAGGTGCTGAGAAGCCTACATATTACATATAATGCCACAGTGCACGTGACGGAAACCCAGAGTGCTGCTTCTTAGCAGTGTGCTCAAGCAGCGCCACCGGCGGTGAATGCTGAGTGGAGTGATATATCGCAGTTAAGACAACTGCCCCTAACGTCTGCTGCCGACCGCGTCGCTATATTATGACGCTACACGTGCTAAAACGAGGTTCCGTTCTTGTTTAAGAGAAACCCACTTTCTCCGTTCATGGAATTATCTGATAAACTAATCTCTGTCGCCTCCCTCAGGACACTGTTCTAATATCGAGACGCATCATCAGCTATCCGCATTTCCTCATATTTCATACAGTGGCCATCTGTCACAGCAGATTTTTTTCTAGGCTGTCCAAGTCTTGTGTAGCAACGATGTGCTACACATCTACCCTGAACTATACGAATTGTCTGGCCCATGTAAGCTTTGCTACCCTGAACTATACGAATTGTCTGGCCCATGTAAGCTTTGCCACAGTAAAACGAAATTTTATACATGTTGGACTTCCGTTATTCCGAATTATCCTTAACACAGGCAAGTAATAATCTAGGCATAGATAATCGACAGAATAAAGTCTTGATGTTAAATCTTTTTAAGAATCTCCTAATATAGAAGGACACGCTACAAGCATAAAGCCCGTTTTGAACGAGCGACTTTCTGGTCAAAATCGACTAATCGAAGAGCATGTTCTATTCGTGCCTGCGTTTAGATCAACAATCAACCACAACGCGTGTGGGCCTATTAGATTATGCCGACTGTGGAGTTCTAAATTTCCGAGTATGCTGCACACTGCGCATGCGCAGAAATAAGGGACTATGGCGGCGTCTGCTAACAGCGGAAGTTAACCTACTCCGGCTGAGTGCACTGCTATTGTAGAAATGAATTTTGTGCTTTTGTTTCTTCTTAATCTCTACTGTGTAGTTTGCTTTGCTTTCGTTAGACATTGTAAAGTTACACAAGATTCTAATTTTTTTTCCTACTGGGATCCTGCTACAAGGGAGACGAAATATCTGAAAGCAAAAAAGTATGTACATTTTACAGAGACTGTGCGTAAATAAGAATTTAAATAGATAAATATGATTAATGAAAATTATTTCAACGTTGAAAAAGTCAGAGTTATTTAACAAGAAAAATAATTTTCGTTATTATTTGACACTTAGGAAGATAACAAGATACAAATAGAGTAAAAAGACGCTCTTTATTGCGTTCTAGATATTATTTGATGTGTTTGCAAGTGTATATTCTCTCATGCGAATAAATGTATATGTTCTGAAATGCTTCGATGACACTTTTTCTACTCCTTCAGTGCTCAGGAACGTAAAGAATTTTCCACACCCCCTTTGACAAAAAGTTCTACTATTAATTCTGCTTTGCTCATTAATAAACACCATTATCGTTGCTTGTTCCTAGATTTTGTTACTATATTTCGATTTTTTCGGAAAAAGCATAGTCCCTCATAACCTTACTTTCACTGTTCAGATGCCAAACTTCACAGCAGACAGCTCCCACTAAACATGCAATTGTGCCGCTAACATGTATATGAAAATGACCACTCGAAACAGACGAGACTCAGTTCTGAAATAAAACGCCAAGGACGCTGCAGCAGACTCACTTGTCCTAGTAGCCAGTTGAAACAAGAAAATCGATGGTGTGGATGGGACTTAAGGAAAGAATGCTACTGTTTTATATCCATCTTCCTGCACTTAGGTTCTGAAGATGATGGCCAGCTATAAGGCTAAGATATCATGGTAGCTTGCTTTTAGGATCCAGCTACAAATCCCGGCAAAATAATTGTGTGCATTATTATCAGAAAATATTTTAAGACTACTGACTTCATTCACCATGGATTACAGGTGAAAGTAGGCTTTCGAGTATAATAACAATGTAAACAAAAGCGTTAACTGTATGAGATGGTGCACTCCGAAACGAATGTTAAAAGAAGTGTTAAAAATATACAGTCTCAACCGTCTCATTGATTAATTATTTCTTTATTTAAAATAAAAACCTACATAAACATGTACATTTAATCGGATTTAATGTTAAATGAACATTTTTTTATCTTCTCGCTCTTGAAAAATAGTAGCAGGATTTGTAACCCACAAGTTCAATTTGATGCCAAAAGTTGTTGGCGGTTGTATCTTGCATCTAGACTCTTCAGGCCTAATGGTCCCAGAAAGGGTGGGAAATACTGTCGTAGTGGATGTCGCTCAGCGATGCCACTTTAGTATGGGTAGGCGTATGACTGTATTCTCCCGTGCCGCCCGTTCTGCTGCTGTTGTTTGGCAACAGCGCGTTCCGGAGGTTTGGCAACAATGCCGGAAGACAAGAGGTGTAGCATATAGCCTCCGCCTCCTGGGCAGCGCGCCAGCGAAAGGCCGCCAGACGCTAAGAGCCACGCGGTGCGTGCCCTGGTATGAGGGCCTTGTAGGCGCCGCTAGGCTGGCCCGCAACACATCGTCTCTGTGGAACTACTTTCCGTTTACGGGTTACGGAAAGGGATCAGAGGTGGTTTAGCCAGTTAGCTGTAGTTCATGGTAGGGGCCCCTGACGGTCAGTGTCACGCCACATTGATGAGGAAAGTTATTTGCATTCGTTGTTGACAAAGCTCTCATAAAAATCAGTTCTTGATAGCTTCTCGCAGAAAACGATGGATGTTAGCTGCTAACTGAAACAGACAATCAGAATACTCCAAAAACCTGAGAGCTATGAATATTGATGACAGTGTAGTTTACTTGCTGCTGTTCTTGCGACGTTGTTTTTTATTCTTTTTGTTAATTTTGGATTCAGCCATTTAAAGTATGTTTCTCTATCCCGGTTCAACTAATTTCTACGAAGTTTTCGTGCACTCATCAAACTGTAAGGCATTTACATGCGCCTGCTTATTGTCTCCCGCTGAATCCCGCAGTGTTACGTCCTCAGTTTCCATCGCTAAACATTCCGTAGAAACGCCTTTGCACCAGATGAATCGGGACCTTTCACGTCGTTACAATGTTGTGCAAATTGTTTTAAATTCAATGGCCCTCACTGAAAAGAGTGCATACGGATGCTCCTTATAAGCAGTCAGTACTAATTTCTAATGAATTACTTAATCAGTTCTCTTTGTTTAACACGATAACAACGTGTGTGTGTGTGTGTGTGTGTGTGTGTGTGTGTGTGTGTGTGTATAATTTTTGATTTTATTGACTTAATGAACGAGTGGACTTAAGAGAGGGCTATGAGACCGCAAAATGAATAACGTTAATTGCAAATTTAACTAATGATAACTGTGTGTGGTGATCAATGCTGTTAAAGTTAGTAGTAACGTTGCACCTATGCGTGGGAGCGAGAGTATTTACGTCCATGCAGCTGCACACTTTGGGTCGGTCACTGCCAGTCGCTCATGAAGGTAGGACCTAACCCGTTATTACTAAGTTGACATGATTGTTTACAGAGGTCGAAACGACGGCATCAGTTTGTACTTTAATTCCCTGCGAGTGAATATCTCTGAACATCGTTTCGGTATTTATCACAATTTGCAGATGTTCCCAGAGATGCAATTTTATCACTAGCAAATGACTTAACTTCTTGCAGCTGTTTTAGATTCGGAGCAGCTCAGGACTGGTAAGAATTTGGAAGTTTTTTTTGTGATTGTTTCTATCGTATTTTATAGACGTCAGTATTTTTCTTGTCTACTCGAAATTATTTCAAGCAGATGCTGAATTCTGTTTTCGTGATATACTATTGGATTTTTGTGAAGTTTCAGAACTTTATATTTGTGGTTGTTCTATTTCAGTACATACGTATATGACTCAGTGAGCACGTGTTGTGCAGATACGCACGCTCGACTGCTTAGACCCAGCTTCACTGATTTCGATGACATTTCATTTATTTCCGCTAATTTCTTTATGGGGCCACGATGCTTGATAACTGTTTGTAACAAATTATTAAACTTATTTAAACACACATGCTTTGAGTTTGCTTCCATTATTAATCCTTAAGGATTATATCATTAATTTATTTAACATTTTACAAACTTGCCTAACATACATTTTCACGATCGCTGAATCATTTGTTCATTAGTAAAACCGTTGCCATTTCCATGAAGTAAAACTACACGACACGGTGTGCGATCCATCGCTGCAACTGAAAAATCGAGCTACCGTCACTCAGGATCGCGCAGTAGCCTGATCTGCAAAGCGAATAACAAGTTTGTCTTAAGTGGCTATGTAAGAAGATGATAGATGAATGCATTACATTGTAGCGTATACTAATCGGACGTTCCAACGTCACCGTTGCAACCTAAAAACCAGCAGCTTGGACTGGTAAACTAATATATTAATTTAGTTTGTCTAGGAGTGTTCCCATGATTGATAAAAGCACTATCGAACCCGCAGCTTCCTGACACAATGAGGAAGGTAATATGTAACGATTTTACTTTCAGTCATCTTGTAACTCATCTCATGAGCTATTGTATCAGTGTAACAATGAATAAAGACGTGACCAAGACAGCCTCAGAATATGCATGTTTTCCGTTTGTTGACGTAATGCAGATGATCCACAGTAGATTGAGATATAGCTTTTCGGTAAATAATGAGGTCTACATATCTCGCCTCACGCCAGCCGGTGTGGCCGGGCGGTTCTAGGCGCTTCAGTCCGGAACCGCGTGACCGCTACGATCGCAGGTTCGAATCCTGCCTCGGGCATGGATGTGTGTGATCTCCTTAGGTTAGTTAGGTTTAAGTAGTTCTAAGTTCTAGGGTACTAGTGACCACATATGTTAAGTCCCATAGTGCACAGAGCCATTTGATTTTTATCTCGCCTCGCAGAGGACGACTTAGAACTACTGCTAATATAAAGTATAACGAGTGTCGTACTTCTCTGAATTCCTAAAAAAAAATGACAGTGCAGATTCATTTGATGTTTAGACTGGATTCGCAGTTTAAATTATGCTGTGAAATCTGCACATAACTCTAGATCAAACGCTATTTCGAATTTTTGTGAACAAAGAACAGTCTGGATCACGTATTGTTATTGCTATTTCAGCCAAATTAGCCCATGAAATAAGTGACGTTGACTGCTGTTTGCTTATAAAATTACAAAAATATTTCCCTAATTCTCCTGGCAACACAATGCTGCCTTTATGGAAATTTCATATGCATCCAACACAAGTTTATTCATAACCCTACCACGATTGGTGTTCTTACTGTGTAGAATGTCGTACTTTTTGTGTAGGGGTGCCTGAGATTTCCTCTACTTTCTCAACATGGCAACTGTGAAAAAGTTTACAGATAATTAAACATAATAACCAAGAAATAAAACCTTATATTTCCGTTCTAACCAAATACAGCATAACCACTCTCAAATCAATAAGGCATAGAACAAATGTACACATTATTAGCAACAGCAACGTTGAAAATGATTTTTTGTGAAACACTCTCCAATACTGTATAATAATTTTTGGGCTCAATGTGTTATGTTTTGTAACCAATAGATTCAATACTGAAATCAAAAAGAACTTGCAGCAGATTTATAGAATTTTATAGTACACTGCCTTAGCACCCGTTGCTTCGCTCGCGTAGACTGTACGGCCTGCAGAGATTTTTTTTGTTTTTATTTATTCGAATTTTTATGTTGTTCACTTCTAAGATTTTAACGCCAATTCGGATCATATAAGCATGGTCTTTTACAAATGTGCTTCTGACTAAAAAGCAATTCTGTTAGCTGGAGTTCAAAGTTTTTGTTATTCATGAATTTTACGTTACTGTGGAGACATTTCCATGGCAGCTTTCATCCCCTAACAAGTATTTCTTTATATTTAACAGAGAAGTGAAATACCAATTTCCGTAAATTTAGCTTTAAAATTTTTTAATGTAACGAAATATTTGCTTAATAATTTTCATCCCCTGTTACATTATCTTAGGGACTGAATTTCCAGGAGTACTGAAATACGTATTTCTTTATTTCTAACCGAGCAGTCAAATACCATTTGTCATAAATGTAGCCTTGTAAATCCTTTAGTAGCTCGTTAGTAATTATTTATTTTCAAAATAACTTTCACCCATTGTTTCACTTCTATATTGGTTGAATTTCCAAAAATGCTGAAACATGTACTTTTTGTATCCTGACTGAGAAGCCAAACACCAGTTTTCGTAGTTCTAGCTTCATAATTCCCTCAATACTCACATACTTCCAAAAAGCTTTTCACCTCTATTTCACAATCTTAGGAGTGGAATTTCGAACAATCCCTTCTTAAACAATCCCAATAAGATCCACACCCGCTCTAAACTTCACGTTTCTATCCTTAGCGGTTTTTAGCTGGGTGATGATGAATCAGTGAATCAGTATGACCCTGTTTCACCCCCACCCCCTAGGGGCTCAATATCCAAAAAAAGTGAAACACGTTTTTTTCTTCTCTGACCAAGAAGCAAAACACCAATTTTCAACGATTTAGCTTTAAAAATGCTTTCGTAATGTAATATTTTCATAAAACGTTTCATCCCTTATTTCACCCCCTTAGGGGTAGAATTTCAAAAAACAGTGATATGTGTGCGTTTTATTTCTAACAGAGGAGCCAAATACAAATTTTCATAGATTTAACTTCAAAAATGCTTGCAGAATGAAATATTCCTGTAAAAGCTTTCATCCCCCGTTTCACACCCAGAGGTGTTGTACTTCCAAAAACAGTGAAACACGTATTTTTTTATTTCTAATCGAGAAGTCAAATACAACTGTTCATAGATGTAGCTTTAAAAATACTTTAGTAGTTCTTTAATAATGATATATTTTCAAAAAAGTTTTCGCCCACTGTCTCACCCCCAAAGGGCTCAAATTTCAAAATTGCCGAAACCTGTATTTCTTTATTTCTGACCGAGAAACCAAGGACCAATTTTCATAGATCCAGCTTCAAAATTGAATTAATAGCGACATTTTTCAAAAAAAAAACCTTCGTCCCCTATTTCACCACCTTAGGGTTACACTTTAGAAAAATGCCATCTTAAACGATGCCTACAGTATAAGATCCACACCCTCAGAAAATTCCAAGTTTCTATCCTTAGCGATTTGGGCTGGGTGGTGTCTTTTATATTTTATAGTACGTTTTCCCTCCCCCCATGAACCATGGACCTTGCCGTTGGTGGGGAGGCTTGCGTGCCTCAGCGATACAGATGGCCGTACCGTGGGTGCAACCACAACGGAGGGGTATCTGTTGAGAGGCCAGACAAACGTGTGGTTCCTGAAGAGGGGCAGCAGCCTTTTCAGTAGTTGCAGGGGCAACAGTCTGGATGATTGACTGATCTGGCCTTGCAACATTAACCAAAACGGCCTTGCTGTGCTGGTACTGCGAACGGCTGAAAGCAAGGGGAAACTACAGCCGTAATTTTTCCCGAGGACATGCAGCTTTACTGTATGATTAAATGATGATGGCATCCTCTTGGGTAAAATATTCCGGAGGTAAAATAGTCCCCCATTCGGATCTCCGGGCGGGGACTACTCAGGAGGATGTCGTTATCAGGAGAAAGAAAATTGCCGTTCTACGGATCGGAGCGTGGAATGTCAGATCCCTTAATCGGGCAGGTAGGTTAGAAAATTTAAAAAGGGAAATGGATAGGTTAAAGTTAGATATAGTGGGAATTAGTGAAGTTCGGTGGCAGGAGGAACAAGACTTCTGGTCAGGTGACTACAGGGTTATAAACACAAAATCAAATAGGGGTAATGCAGGAGTAGGTTTAATAATGAATAGGAAAATAGGAATGAGGGTAAGCTACTACGAACAGCATAGTGAACGCATTATTGTGGCCAAGATAGATACGAAGCCCACACCTACTACAGTAGTACAAGTTTATATGCCAACTAGCTCTGCAGATGATGAAGAAATTGAAGAAATGTACGATGAAATAAAAGAAATCATTCAGATAGTGAAGGGAGACGAAAATTTAATAGTAATGGGTGACTGGAATTCGAGTGTAGGAAAAGGGAGAGAAGGAAACATAGTAGGTGAATATGGATTGGGGCTAAGAAATGAAAGAGGAAGCCGCCTAGTAGAATTTTGCACAGAGCACAACTTAATCATAGCTAACACTTGGTTTAAGAATCATGAAAGAAGGTTGTATACGTGGAAGAATCCTGGAGATACTAAAAGGTATCAGATAGATTATATAATGGTAAGACAGAGATTTAGGAACCAGGTTTTAAGTTGTAAGACATTTCCAGGGGCAGATGTGGACTCTGACCACAATCTATTGGTTATGACCTGTAGATTAAAACTGAAGAAACTGCAAAAATGTGGGAAATTAAGGAGATGGGACCTGGATAAACTGAAAGAACCAGAGGTTGTACACAGTTTCAGAGAGAACATAAGGGAACAATTGACAGGAATAGGGGAAAGAAATACAGTAGAAGAAGAATGGGTAGCTCTGAGGGATGTAGTAGTGAAGGCAGCAGAGGATAAAGTAGGTACAAAGACGAGGGCTGCTAGAAATCCTTGGGTAACAGAAGAAATATTGAATTTAATTGATGAAAGGAGAAAATATAAAAATGCAGTAAATGAAGCAGGCAAAAAGGAATACAAACGTCTCAAAAATGAGATCGACAGGAAGTGCAAAATGGCTAAACAGGGATGGCTAGAGGACAAATGTAAGGATGTAGAAGCTTATCTCACTAGGGGTAAGATAGATACTGCCTACAGGAAAATTAAAGAGACCTTTGGAGAGAAGAGAACCACGTGTATGAATATCAAGAGCTCAGATGGCAGCCCAGTTCTAAGCAAAGAAGGGAAGGCAGAAAGGTGGAAGGAGTATATAGAAGGTTTATACAAGGGCGATGTACTTGAGGACAATATTATGGAAATAGAAGAGGATGTAGATGAAGACGAAATGGGAGATACGATACTGCGTGAAGAGTTTGACAGAGCACTGAAAGACCTGAGTCGAAACAAGGCCCCCGGAGTAGACAACATTCCATTAGAACTACTTACGGCCTTGGGAGAGCCAGTCATGACAAAACTCTACCAGCTGGTGAGCAAGATGTATGAGACAGGCGAAATACCCTCAGACTTCAAGAAGAATATAATAATTCCAATCCCAAAGAAAGCAGGTGCTGACAGATGTGAAAATTACCGAACTATCAGTTTAATAAGCCACGGCTGCAAAATACTAACGCGAATTCTTTACAGACGAATGGAAAAACTGGTAGATGCAGACCTTGGGGAGGATCAGTTTGGATTCCGTCGAAATGTTGGAACACGTGAGGCAATACTGACCTTACGACTTATCTTAGAAGAAAGATTAAGAAAAGGCAAACCTACGTTTCTAGCATTTGTAGACTTAGAGAAAGCTTTTGACAATGTTGACTGGAATACTCTTTTTCAAATTCTAAAGGTGGCAGGGGTAAAATACAGGGAGCGAAAGGCTATTTATAATTTGTACAGAAACCAGATGGCAGTAATAAGAGTCGAGGGGCATGAAAGGGAAGCAGTGGTTGGGAAAGGAGTGAGACAGGGTTGTAGCCTCTCCCCGATGTTATTCAATCTGTATATTGAGCAAGCAGTAAAGGAAACAAAAGAAAAATTTGGAGTAGGTATTAAAATTCATGGAGACGAAGTAAAAACTTTGAGGTTCGCCGATGACATTGTAATTCTGTCAGAGACGGCAAAGGACTTGGAAGAGCAGTTGAACGGAATGGACAGTGTCTTGAAAGGAGGATATAAGATGAACATTAACAAAAGCAAAACGAGGATAATGGAATGTAGTCAAATTAAATCGGGTGATGCTGAGGGAATTAGATTAGGAAATGAGACACTTAAAGTAGTAAAGGAGTTTTGCTATTTAGGAAGTAAAATAACTGATGATGGTCGAAGTAGAGAGGATATAAAATGTAGACTGGCAATGGCAAGGAAAGCGTTTCTGAAGAAGAGAAATTTGTTAACATCGAATATAGATTTATGTATCAGGAAGTCGTTTCTGAAAGTATTTGTTTGGAGTGTAGCCATGTATGGAAGTGAAACATGGACGATAACTAGTTTGGACAAGAAGAGAATAGAAGCTTTCGAAATGTGGTGCTACAGAAGAATACTGAAGATAAGGTGGATAGATCACGTAACTAATGAGGAGGTATTGAATAGGATTGGGGAGAAGAGAAGTTTGTGGCACAACTTGCTAGAAGAAGGGATCGGTTGGTAGGACATGTTTTGAGGCATCAAGGGATCACAAATTTAGCATTGGAGGGCAGCGTGGAGGGTAAAAATCGTAGAGGGAGACCGAGAGATGAGTACACTAAGCAGATTCAGAAGGATGTAGATTGCAGTAGGTACTGGGAGATGAAGCAGCTTGCACAGGATAGAGTAGCATGGAGAGCTGCATCAAACCAGTCTCAGGACTGAAGACAACAACAACAACAACAGTACGTTCTCAAATAAGAGTGGACAATTCTTGTAAATAAATTTTTCTATGCGATATCATCATATAACTTATTTCGAGTAAATTCTACGTAACTGGCATGTAAACTGTAAAAGTCATATTACTGATTCAGCATTATAGACGGTCGTAATTCGGGACAAATTCCCCCCGCCTGATCTCAAGCATTATGTAGTTGGTGGAGTAAGATAAAGAATAGAATCGAAGAATTAAAGTGTACGAACATTTAAAATGACTTTTGGCTACAGTCAACAGTTATTGACGCTAAGAGGAAGTACGACGTGTGTACAGAAAGTTCAGGGAATATAAAAATATTTATTCTTATAGAGAAATCCTGTAACTATTTTACGGTATAATTATTTTAAAATGGGTCAGAACGAAGTAAATGTAGTTTTTAATTTCTGCTGGAGGGTAATTCTACAGCGTTTAATGCAGTTTCTCCCAACAGGAAATAACAAACAAATGACATGACTTTAATGATTGAAGATCTGTCAATATTCACTATCAGTAGATAAGCATTATGACAATTTCTGCGCAGTAAGGAACTCCTCTGAATGATTATTTCCGGAGTACTAGAATACTTGGTGAACAAAAAGCTACAGACTGATTATCCCTAAAGTATGGAAAACAGCTTTTCAGAGACTCGAAGCGAAAGTGATATATAGCTAGTTATTAACGAAATATTTTGTTCCTGTTGAGGATGCATTTAACGTCTGGCGTAAAACACCAGATAAATTGTTGTTATTTTTGTTGTTGTTGTTGTTGTTGAAGCCGTTCCACGTACACACAATACGTTGTTCAAACTCGTGGATTTATTCATGCTTTCTTACCGGTATTCTCAAAGCACCCGGATATCTCGAGTATGTTTGTGACTGTTTTTACGGCTTCGGTGCTGCGCAAAATTTCCAGCCATGTCACAATGACGTCAAAGGGACGTAAGAAATGTACGACCATCGCCCACTGATGACCTGTGGGTTTAAATCTGGTGCTGCTGGCAAGTGGCCACAAAATTGCCGGAGCTTACATGCGGCTCGAATAGCTTTCGACGTAATATTTAGTCTCAGGAGCAATCCGTTAACCTAGACAACTTCTTCCTACAGACCCTTCGAAAGTACACAGCTTCCGTTTTCTTAATTAAGCCATGCTGATGATAACGTTGAGCCTGCTACGTATTCGCAACGTCTCGCAAGTACTTCCTTGCGCAGTGAGAAGGAATCGGCGCTCTACTGAGGACCTTTTGTCCGTCGCGGACAGGTGCAAGCGACGTGCTGTGAGGTCTGGCGTCTCCCCACACTGATTCATCCTGAGGGCCCTAAAATTGTGCCTGCTGCTCGCCAGCCATTCGCTGTGAAAAATAGAACTGGCAACACTTTCCGTGTGCTATGAGGCCTCCATTATTCTCGCTCAATCAAGGGCATTTCTAACGCAGAGCGTTTACGAAACGAGTGGTGACAGTGAACGAATGCTGCGAGCGTTATGCTATAATGTTATTAGTGACTACACTGTGACATAGTCTAAATAATACCGAACGAATACTCTTAGACATATTTTGCAATATAAACGTTGTAGTTTGTGGAAAGCGAATGTTGTATTAAAATACAAAAATAAACTTTAAGTGCAATTACAGGTGCTTAGGTTGACGGTTTTTTGGATTCAGGTGAGTTAATTAATGGGTTTCTTGCCGCCGCTACCTGGAGGGGTCTTTGATAGAGTCTTTCATCTGTTACTAATCCTTCGTAACGTTCCCCTACATGATAGTAGGATTGCCAGGTCCTCACTGATTGCTGCAAGGAGTGTTGTGATCTCCTGGATGTCGGTATTGTAGCTTTAGACCGGGGCATTCGTAGATACAGATGCTTTATCGTATTATAAAACTTCACTGAACGTTTTCCCCACCATCTCGGAGACATACTGTTTGTTTCCTGAAACCTTGGAAGGTATTTACTCAGAATAATGCCAGAAACTATAGTTTTGGCATGTTGTACTCTTATATTAAGGAAGTTCAGCGTTCAGTTTTCGGGTACATGTGATACAGATTACACAATCTAAAACGCTTTACGAAAATATTTTGGGTAGAAAATTATTCAGGGTGTCATTAAAGTCCCTTTACAACTTCAAAATTTTATTGGTTCAAACGGTTCAAATGGCTCTGAGCACTATGGGACTTAACATCTGAGGTCATCAGTCCCCTAGAGCTTATAACTACTTAAACCTAACTAAACTAAGGACATCACACACATCCATGCCCGAGGCAGGATTCGAACCTGCGACCGTAGCGGTCGCGCGGTTCCACACTGTAGCGCCTAGAACCGCTCGGCCACTCCGGCCGGCAAAATTTTATTGCAATAGCAGTTGTTGAAATACTTTAACAAAAATGATTTTATTGTAATCATTGTTTACTGAAGTTTTTATATATATTAAAATTTTGTGTTTCATATACTGTGTTGATGGAAGTGTATACAATCCAATACACGAAACTTCAGTACGAAGTATGGAAGAGATCCACCATCGCGCCATTCAATCAGTATATGGCACAAAAAATTTATGGAGACAGGGACAGTGTTGAATAAAGGGAGAAGCGGGCGACCATGAACATCCGAGGAAAACATCGATCGCGTTTTAAACGTCTTCACTCGTTCACCTACGAAGTCCACCCGCACTGCTGCCAGACAGTTACCACGTCCAACTGTACATAATGTCCTCCACAAGAACTTACGGTTGTACGCTTACAAAGTGCAACTGATAAAGACACTTGAGCCAAATGACAAGCCAAAACGGACAGAGTTTGCATTCAACATGCTGGAACGCCTTTCGGAGGATGAACCATTCCTCAAGCGAGTTTGTTTCTGTGACGACGTAACTTTTCATGTTTCTGGGACATTAAATAGACACAATGTGAGAATCTGGGGATCTCAACACCCCCATGTGACTAGGGAGCTTCACCGGGATAGTCGAAAAGTGAATGTGTAGTGTGGAATCATGTGCAACCGAATAATTGTTCCATTTTTCTTCAAAGAGTAAACAATTACCCAGATGTTTACCTCGACCTTCGGACCGAATATGTAGCACCATAACTGATTGACTTACAACCAACTATCATTTTCTAGGAAGATGGTGCACCACCACATTGGGGACTGCTTGTTCGTCGGTTCGTTAATGAAACATTTCCAGGCAGATGGATTGGGAGGGATGGGCCCATTCCTTGGCCACCACGTTCACCAGATATCACTCCCTTGGACTTTTTCTGGGGGTATGTAATAGATATCGTGTATCAAACACAGATACGGGACATTGCTGAGTTGAAGCAAAGGATTCGCAACGCCATGCTACAGTGATCATAGCAAGAAATCGAGTACCGTCTTGATGTGCTTCGCGCAACTAAATGCTACCATGTGGAGATCTAGTAAACACTGTCAAAAACTTTTATAAACACTGATTACAAGAAAATAGATGTTGTTAAAATATTTCAACAACTGCCGTTGTAATAAAATTTTGAAGTTGTAAAGATACTTTATGGACACCCTGTACATCGACTGGCTTTTGCCCTACACAGAACTCGCATTCGGGGCAACTATATTTCAGATACTCATTTGGAAAACCAGATTTAGGTTTCCTGTAGTGTCCTTAATGTGATTAAGACTACTGCTAGAATTATTCCTTTGAAAAGGAAATAACAAACTCAAATCGCCATCTCTATCCAATCCATCTCTAATGGCGTCGCCATATTCTGGGTGTTACTACTTAATCTCCGTATCTTGTGATCAGTTCTTATCAAAAAGTGTGTGAGAAGTCCTTGTAGCACAAGTAAAAATATTAAGTGAAACAATTTTAACGGCTACAGAAAGAAATGAAATGAGAAGAGGCACAACAAAGCTAAGTACTCTAGAACTTGGAATTATTGATACTTTGAATCAGATAAAATTTGGTAATTTTGATGTTTATAATCTTTTGTTCATAAATGTAAATGTATTTGCATAACTGGACCTAATCTGCTATATTTTTCGATTTGTTTATGAAACTAAAACTCAGCTACACGTTTCCGGCGCTCTTCCAACGAATTGTATATCCATTATCATCGTTCAAACACATTTTAATAGTACTATTAGTCTCAAATTCTTATTCAGAAATTGTTTAAGTTTAATATTCGCTCTGAAATACCTGTGAATCGTTGCAAACATGACACCCTAAAATGCACTGTAAACTTAGTCTGAATCTGAAAATAGTGGGCGTGTTACTGAAGTTCTTTGAGCTGAAGGAACATATCACCCTGCTGGTTCAGAGCTGGTGAACCTCCTTTAAAAGAAATGTTCTAAAGCTTCGACAGCGTGAACTGAGGACATCGCATCAAAGCGTCATTGTTGTACAAAGCACTTCTGCACTGTTCAAACGGAGCAAGTAAAACCTCTGGTTGAAGTACAATATGTCTCATTGCTTACTACATCGGAAAGAGATATTTCACTGTCGGTCACTATTTGGAGAGAACATCTCATAGTCTACAGCAGAAACCGAACTGTTCAAGTAACACGAATGACTACGTTACAAGGCATAAAATTCAAGAGAAAAACACAACAGTTGGAATATTACATATGTTTTACTGTATTTAACAGTTGCTTCTGGCATTTTCTTGGCATTAACGTTAGTTTAATTAATTTTTTTGGGGTGGTGTGGGTGGAGGAGGGTCCGGGAATTACTCGTAAACAGTACCTTAAGCTTGTGGTCCTTCAAAATTACCTTTCATATTTCATGAATGAGTATGAACCAGCTACTGAAGTTATTCCAGCCTTCCATGTTCCTAAAGTCAAGTGTTCAGTGTTCCACTGTCTTAGAAAGCTTGCAGAACGAGAAGCTGGAAGTAAATATTGCTAAATATTGACCTATACTAAAATTGTGTCCCTCGAATTTAGTTGACTTAATGGAACAATTCAAAGAGATGCAAAAAAAAAAAAAAGGCTGCACGATTCATCACAGGTTTGTTAAGTCGCCGAGAGAGCATCGCAGAAATGACTGAAAAATTTCCACTGGCAAGAAAGACACTGTGCATTGCGGAGTACCGTACTCTCAAAGTTACGAGAGCAGTGTTCTAGTGGGAATCATTACTTACTCCAATAAAAATTTTGCACAATGACGGCAATAATTATATAGAGACATTCTTGCTTTTACGCGGACACACGCAGAGCGATTCTCACGAAGTGCACTTTATTTTAGCAGACTACAACGAGAGTGATGAAGCTTTTAAAAGTTTGTGTAGTGTCTGGATTTCAGCCTAAGGTTTTAGGTTGGAGATTTTAGTGTGTTGCAAGAGTGGTTTGCTCATCCTGTTTATTCCAGCCATCATCCAGCCACGGCAGCATAGATGCGTAATTTTGCTCTCTCTCTCTCTCTCTCTCTCTCTCTCTCTCTCTCTCTCTCTCTGTGTGTGTGTGTGTGTGTGTGTGTGTGTGTGCTTGCGTGCGTGTTTATATTTTAATTCTTGTCGAACTTTTTTTGTTCTACCACTATTAGTCTCCCTCATCTCATAAAACTTTTGTCTCAGCGCTAAATAGCTTGCTGTCGTGCACCCAAACCCACAAATTACCATCATCGTATAGTACTTTATATACCCTCTGCCACACGCCGGATGATTGTTGGAGAAGTTGGATAGGTAAGGATTAAGCTAGATAACAATGGCAGTTTTCATTGTTGGAATTCACCCTTATTTCAGTGAAAGATAGCATTAAATATGAGAGCTTATTTTTGATGGTTTAAATTATAATTAAAATTACTCAGTATATTGTTATACCCAATACCTTGGGATAAAAGCAGGTACTATGATAGGCACAAATGGGCAAAATTATATTTTCCGTCTTAGGTATGGGACTCTCCGGTCTCATGCAAATCATATTCAGTCCACCCTGCACAATCCTAATCCCTTCTCCTCGCACTTTAAATATTTTACTGAGCCATCTGACTCTCTTGTTGCTGAGCAGGTCTCTCTGTAAAGAAGACAAAGCGTTTCGTCCTCATTTTCAGAAGTGCTGTATGCCTCACACGTTTGAGACTGTTCTGACTCTTTTTCATGGTCTGAGCCCAGAGTTATTCAAAAGATTTTTTAACGTGCCAGGACGATCCCTCTGTTGCATTGAGTGATTGACACTCGTGTGCGATGGATCTTAAGCCATGTCGGACTTTCCTTCCCGTATAAAGCGCTTAATAGTCCCCTTTCGTACGAAAATATACCTATTGAGTAAGGCATAATCAATCAAGTTATTAGTGTCAAAATGGTTCAAGTGGCTCTGAGCACTATGAGACTCAACATATGAGATCATCAGTCCCTTAGAACTTAGAACTACTTAAACCTAACTAACCTAAGGACAATGCACACATCCATGCCCGAAGCAGGACTTGAACCTGCGACTGTAGCAGTCGCGCTGTTCCGGACTGAAGCGCCTAGAGCCGCTCGGCCACAGCGGCCGGCTATTAGTGTCAAAAATATTCTATAAAATCGGTGCAAAGTAGTTGTAAATTATATATGTAGTTAATAAGTTGCAGTTATTAAAACGTGAACAACAAGTAGCATACCGTTAAAAGCCTCTAATTCTTAAGTCACACATGTAAGTTATATGTAACGAAGCCATAGGGTAATATCTGCTAGCTCCGATTTTACCTCATTGTTTCTACCCAGTTTTACCCCAACTGTACCTTATCTTCAAGATTTCTTCTGCATAAGAAAGAAGATGAAGAATCGTTTAACATGGCATATGTTCATAAAGCCTTTTAAAAGTATTACTCATTGTAGTTCTAGTTTCAGCTTGTAATACGACGGTACAAGTTCCTTACTGAACACAAAATATCACAAAGTAAGATAAACGACCACTAAAATCCAACAAATTGTTTTGCTCAACAGCAACATGTCTCACGATCCAAAGTCTCAAGGCGGTACTGTTGCCAGCTGTTTTCATGGACTAACGGCCAAAAAGCAATCTTACCAATTACTAAAGAGAAATATGAAGGTTCCTGTTCCAGCATCATACCCCATTATACCCCAGCTTCCGCTATAGACGTAGGTGTAAAAGCAGCGTCCTATCATAAAATGGCGTAATGTTTACAAAAGATAATGTGAGAGGGTAACTAGGAAGAGATATTTTGCGGAAGCCGCACACTGAGCTGCTGCTGTGCAGATCTGTAAACACTGGACAGTGGATCCCTCCAGCTGTAGGACGCTCCGCAACGGCGGCGGGCGTGCAGACAGTGGAGTGCTAGAGTTGCCCCTGCGATGCGGCAGCCCGCAGAGCTGGGCTATCGAACCGCTGCGGTCCTGCAAGAGGGCTGCAGCTGCGCTACGCTGCGGCATTCGCTACTTCACCCCCCCCCCCCCCCTTCCGATTTTTCTCTGCTGATCGTCATGTCCAGACCCTACACCCGTCTTACTGACGAGTAATCGCACCCTGCGACTGCTGTTTTATTCGCCGTCCCTGTCCTCTTTCCTTGACTGCTTCATTTAACATAACTGCGGACATACGCTGACACTGAATAATTCGCCCCTTTAACCAATCTACTATTACAGAAATAAATGCAAAACCATGTCGTGGATGCATCTCACCTGTCAATAGGTAGGTGGCTTCGATAGCTGCTGTTACTGTTGTTGCTGCGGCCCTCTCTCCATGGACTGGTTTGATGCAGCTCTCCACTATAGTCTACTCTGTGAAAGCCTCTTCTTCTCCGTATGACCAACGCGAGCTATATCTATTTTAAATTTCTTACTATGGTGAAATCCACGTCTCTCTGTATAATCGCCTCCCCCCCCCCCCCACCCCCATACACACACAGTGCCCTCCATTACCAAATTAACAACTCTTCTAAGCTCTAAGACGTGTCTTACCAATCGTCCCCTTACTTCATCAAGTTGTGCCAAATTACTTTTATACCTTTTTCGATTAAGTTCCTCTTCACTAGTTATCCGATCTAATTTTTAGCATCCTCTTACAGCACCACTTTGCAAATGCTTATAGCCTTTTCTTGTCTGAACTGTTTATCGTCAATGTTTTCATTTCTGTAAAAGACTACACTCCAGATAAATACCTTCAGCCGTCCTGTCACACTTATATTCGATGATAAAAAATAGCTCTTTAGAAAAGAATTTCTTGCTATTAACAGTTAGACTTCTATATCTTCTCTGGTTCTCCTTCATCAATTACTTCGCTGATAAAATATCAAATTTAGCCTCCCCTTCCGTATAACAAAATTCCCTAAGGGGCTATTGATAGCAAAAGTTTTCATATTCTCATAACGATTACGCACATAGGCAAATGTTGTCTCAGCTCAGTTATCGTTTTATAAATCTCTTCGCCGGATTAATGCTGAAACTTTATCATAAATGAAAACTTTCATCTCTGCTGCTTTGTTGAAAATTTACTAATTTGCTGAATTACAACAAAGGCTACAGTTTCAGTCGTCGCTGTTCGTTTAGTAAACTCGTCACTCGCAGTAGTTATGTCTCCGAATATTGCTTATAGCCACTTCTTTCACTCTCTCACTCATTTTCTACTTCCTTGAAAACAAATTTCTGCTCATCCTGAGAAAGAGTTGGAAGTGAATTATCATTCTTTACTTAAAATCAGAGATTATCAGTATTTGTAATTGTTCACGCCCTATATTTTCCCGAGCTTTTTTCCACTGTACTGCCTGAAAGTTAGCATTTGGTGCTTCAGCAAAGAATAGTGCATAAAAGAAATGTATTTTGGACTTCCAACGGGCTAAGTCTCAGCAATATCATCTGATCACACGACAAGAGACAGCGCCATCTAGTCAAACATCAACACGAACATGTGAAGAAATAGACCAAACGAATAAATATTATAAAAATTCCATATGGTACAATTTTGAAAACTTTGACACTGAACATGGATTCAAACATTTAATGTCCAGAAAATATTGTGTTATCAAGAAGATCAAAAACAATCGATCAAAAACTGAGTGTTGAATACTGAAATGAAAAAATGGCTCTGAGCACTATGGGACTCAACTGCTGTGGTCATTAGTCCCCTAGAACTTAGAACTACTTAAACCTAACTAACCTAAGGACATCATACACATCCATGCCCGAGGCAGGATTCGAACCTGCGTCCTTAGCAGTCGCACACTGAAATGACAGATTGACAGAAGTCAGAAGTGAACAAGTACACAAAATTCAAAACAAAAAAGAGTGTCGTTTATAATGAATTCCAGTGCTCAGGCCGAAAGCGGTTTTGAATGGAGTAGTAGCTTTGGAATAGTAATAGCTTTGGAATAGTATGAAGAAGATGTATACCAGTAAGAAATGTCCGGTAACTGGAGAGAAGAACAGTGACCACAGTTTTTATAGGAAAACAGAGTAAACAATGTAGGAAGTTCTCGTCGAATTCTGTGAAGAAAATCAGCCGTTAAACATAGAACAGAAATTAGCACCCAGCCACAACAATGTAGATTTTTTTTCTGACTGACGCGAGGAATATGTAGCATTTATGAACAACTCGAAAAAAGTGGAATCTTTAGAAGGTAGTTTCACACCAGCTCTCAGCTTTGTTTAGTTTAACAGAGTCACAAATATGCGCACTGTAATGAGAGAGAATTGTGTACCACGCTATTTTATTCTGCGCTGATAACTTTATTCCACTCTAGCACGAAGCCAAAATGGCAAGGGGGATCAAAAGATTGGGGAAAACTCCTCGGATGATAAAGAGTAAGGAAGCTACAGAAACAAAAGTGTGAACAATATTTGTTGAATACCATTGTGAAATCATCTTACGGGACAATGGGTTGCTACCTGAGAGTTGCTTCACACTCTTCTAAAGTGCCAGTGGACGAGCGTATTATAACAGAGTGCGCTTAACACATTTTTCTAGCTTCTAGTGACATCGGTTTTCCAAACCGCGACCGCTATTTCTCCTTCAAATAGCTCCACCTTTGAACTCATTAGACAGCACGGCCAGATTCCACACGATATCAACGGAACTTTGAACGCTGGGATACTTTTGTTGTCCCTGTTTCTATTCAGTACAGCCAGTGTTGTATTATTGAGCCAATTAATAAGAATCTACATCGCTGCAACATCAGACTATCAATATTCTCTCATTTCATTTACTAACTTGAGATCTCTATTTTAATGGCATTCCACCGATTATTTGCGTAGAGAAACGCGATGCGCTACGATTTTTCGTAGTCACTAACGTCAGCAAAAGAATTAACGCTTAACTGCAATAAGATGCAATGCATACAGTTTCTGACACGGAACTCCTGTAAAAGCGAAATTTTATTGCTCGAAGGTGACCTAACAGTCAGTGAAATCGACCACTTTAAATTCCTGAGGTCGAAGGTAGATGAAAGGCTTTCTTAGAAGTAACACTATCAGTATCTTGCCGGCTGGTGTGGCCGAGCGGTTCTAGGCGCTTCAGTCCGGAACCCCGTGACCGCTACGGTCGCAGGTTCGAATCCTGCCTCGGGCATGGATGTGTGTGATGTCCTTAGGTTAGTTAGGTTTAAGTAGTTCTAAGTTCTCGGGGACTGATGACCACAGATGTTATGTCCCATAGTGCTCAGAGCCATTTGAACCATTTTATCTACTCTTGTACGAGAACTGTACGCTGCTGTCTTCAGTAATAAGAATGATTTCCTGGTCTCTGGCACTGAAGCTCGAAATACTTTTTACTTTATTTTCACTTTATGGTGTAACATGCTCTAAGATAAAAAAAGAAAAAAACCACAAACTACGAACAAATAATTCGAGTGTTACGGAAATGTGTAGATATGGCGTACACACAAATAAATGATTACAATTTCAGGAATATTTGGTGATTTATTTGAAAGAAAAAGCTTCACAAATTGAGGAAGTCAATAACGTATTGGTCCACTCTGACCCTAATGCAAGCGGTTATCAGGCTTTACATTAACTGATAGAATTGTTGGATAATTTCTTGAGGGATATCGTTCCAAATTCTGTCCGATTGGCGCCCTACTTCTTCAAAATCCCGAGCCGGTTAGAGGGCCCTGCCACTGATGCTCCACACATTCTCAACCGGGGAGAGATCCGGCGGCCTTCCTAACCAAGGTAGGGATTGGAAAGCACGGAGACTAGCAGCATGAACTCTCGTCGTGTTCGTGTGGGAATTATCTTGTTGAAATGTAAGCTCTGGATGGCTTGCCATGGAGGGGAACAAAACGGGGAGGAGAATAGCCTTGAAGTACCGCTGTGTGGTAACGGTATCGCGGATGACAACCAAAGGAGTGCTGCTACGAAATGAAATGGCACCACAGACCGTCAGTCCTGGTTGACAGGCCCTATGGCAGGCCACAGTCAAGTTGGTATCCCACTGCTGGCCGGATCGTCTTCAGACACGTGTTCGCAGGTCAGCGGGGCTTGGTTCGAAGCGGGACACACTACTGAAGACAATTCAACTTCAGCCAATGAGATTCCAGGACGAATGTGTCCGACACCACTGAAAACTAGCTTTTTGGTGTACAGAGGTCAATCGTAGCCAGAGTAAGGGGCGCCATGAGTTCTGCTGCCTCTCTGTGAGCCGGGACGTTCGAACCATGGACCGAAGGATAATTCCGTGGTGTGTTTATTCCGTATTTTGGGGCAACTCTGTGCCTAAAACATGAGCTCGGACCGAACTCTGGCATCAGTTCGAGAACATAGACAAGGCCGTTGTTCAGGTGTTTCTGACTTCCAATCATGCGGTGCCTGCACATGTTGTTCATCGTGGGACTTGTTGTAGACAATATTGACTCATTCAGAAGAAACTGCAAGATTCATTCGGTGAACACCAGACGGAAAAACGATAGACTGTATGACAACACTTCCTGAAACATTGTACGTGCAGAAACTTGCGCACTATTCAGCAGTTTTTGTATTCAACAGTCTTGCAGCTGAACTGAAGCAATTGAGTGATAAACCCGAAGTATTCAAACGCGAGTTGAAAGTGGTAATTGGGCCCCGCTTCTTCTATTTTTTTACTTGAGTTCCTTGCAGTAGTTGAGAAGGTTTTGGGGAAATGTGTAATTTATTCGTGTACTCCCTTTGTGTTTTCTTAATTCTTTAATTGTTTCTTTATAAACTTTCTATTAGCATTCTGCAAACTATTTCAGAGAGAGTGTTATATCTTGAGGATAATGTACCAAGGAAGAGGTGATGTTTCAATTTAGAGGCCGATTTTATAATCACAGTAAGGAAAATGCACTAGAGACTGCGAAAAGCTCTTTCCAGCAGCGTTTAATGTCTTTGTTATTAGGGTCATTACGTTGTGTTTTGTGCAACGTTTGTTATGACTAAGAGTTCTACACATGTAAGTACTGTGGAGTACATCCAAGCAATTCTGAGGATATTATTCATTCTTCAGCTACAGATGTTTAAGGAAAGAAAAGTGTCCATATTTTTAAAACTATATATGTTGTGTACAACTTCGTACAGAACGATAAGGAAATGATTGGCGAATAAGTTAACGCAGTAAACAGAAGAGCTATTTAACTTGTATTTCTCCAAGTTCACGAAGACTCATTACAAACAGTGCAGCAATAATTAAGTCCAGCTATTACAATAACAACAAGGATGAGGACCTCTACTGTAAAGCACTAACGATGGTGTCGGAGGCGCAACTCTGCTTAGCGTCACGTAGCTATGTGGCTCCAAGTGCGAGTCGGCTATCTGGCTGCCGCCAGCTGTCCGACATCAAGGCGGCAGGTGGCACTCGTGGTACAGAGCGGCTGCAGGCGGAGCTAAGCGAGTGTACAGCATTGGGTCCGCGGATCCCGTCAACCGCTGTTGTCGGTTGTGCAACATCTTGCACTTTGTAACAGAAGGTCTCTCTTTACCATGAAACACGTAATATTTGCAAATGAACTGAGTTTGTTTAATGTCTTAACGATTTTCTCCCTCTCGAAAATAGAAAATTTTGTTAGTTGCCAATAGCTTTTATTTCAAAATATTTTAACAAGTAGGTAACTGGTTTTTGATAATACGTCTTCATAATCTGGATTCACTTACTGATTACTGGTGTTAAGGAGAGTAAAAATGAACACACAGAATATTAAATACATATAGGACAAGATTTCCTCGATTGCAACACTTTTAAATTTCAATAGAGTATTCGTTCCAGGTCCATGACCATCTTGTACATTGGAAGAGTTTTGCACATATGGAAAAAACCTTACTTTTCCTGAGCAATTTTGAAAATGTGACTTCTTATAAATCGTGACAACGGCTTTCAGCTGGATAAAAATTGGAATCCTGTTATTAAAATTATACAATCACAGCGGAATCGACAGCGTCATTCGATACTCAATGACTAGATGGTCTTTTATTTTCACCACCGAGGGCAGCTCGTACAACTCGGCTATGCCGCGCATGTCAGCACCTGACGCATGCACTGTAGGATGCCAGTACATTCCGCATGCGCGAGATTCGGCATAAATACCGCGACTGCATCTGGGCTCTTCGTCCTCCATTATCTCCTTTCCCCCTCCCCCCTTCACTTTTCCTCTCCTTCCCCCCACCCCTTTTTTCCCGTCATCTGTCCAATTTCCCCCCACCTGCTCTCGGCTGTGGTATATTTGTGCCAACTTTTTAGTGCAGTGTTTAAGTGAGTGTTCAGTGTTGTGCGTCTTTCCACAGTGTTGCGGACAGAAATCATGCTGTCACTGGGTGTGCATTTCATATCTCTTGCGAACAGAAACCAGACTGTCGCCGTGTTTTTTAATTGTCTGTCTATTATTTTTCTGTTTCCTGTGTATTTTATTCGCATCATCAACCCTGTGTTTTATGTTTTAAGTTGCAGAATTTTCTGCCATTTTACCTTTAAGTCATCGATTTTATCGCCAACTGTCATTTTTTATTATGTTCATCTTTTTAAAACAAATTCTGTAGGCTGAAGAGCGGCGTAATAAGCTGCTGCCAGCCCGCCCCCTTCAGGGGGAATCGAAACTCAATAAAGGAAAAAAACTGGGCTCTTCAGTAGTTGTGTACTCACCTGATGATGACCGGACGTCTCTGGGCCGAAATATCGTGGCAGAATGTCGACAGGATCCGGCTGCATACCCGGAAATTATTAGAGGAAAAACATTTTTTTAATTTCAGTTGAAAGGTGCTGCACACGAAGTGAGTGTTATCATATCAAAATAAAGTAAGGAAATATATAAAATTCTTATTACTGGCGAAAGTCTGAAAAGTGTTACAAAGCACAACACACTCTGCCGTCGGCCGCTGTGGCCGAGCGGTTCTAGGCGCCTCAGTCCGGAACCGCGCTGCTGCTACGGTCGCAGGTTCGAATCCTGCCTGGGGCATGGATGTGTGTGATGTTCTTAGGTTAGTTAGGTTTAAGTAGTTCTAAGTCTAGGGGATTGATGACCTCAGATTGTAAATCCCATAGAGCTTAGAGCCATTTGAACCACTTTGAACAAATAAAATAAATAAAAATGAAAATAGCGTAGTTACTGGACCACCATGTCGACTGTTCTAGACGCCTGTAGAGTCTTTTAAAGCCACCACGCCTTGCTACTCACTGCAGACCTAAACACATAGGCGTGGCTGGGAAGAGACGTGTGTAAGTAGGCTGTTTAAGTTTTTTTATTGGTAACGCCGCCGCCACGTAGCGCTCTGTATGAAAATCCCTGGCTGTGCCGTGTGCAGCCTGTGGCTGGTTAGCATTGTTGTAATACTCGCCATTGTAGTGTTGGGCAGCGGCAGCTGGATGCTAACAGCGCGTAGCGTTGCGCAGTTGGAGGTGAGCCGCCAGCAGTGGTGGACGTGGGGAGAGAGATGGCGGAGTTTTGAAATTTGTAAGAATTGGTATCATGAACTGCTATATATATTATGACTAGTGAGGTAAATACATTGTTTGTTCTCTATTAAAATCTTTCATTTGCTAACTATGCCTGTCAGTAGTTAGTGCCTTCAGTAGTTTGAATATTTTATTTAGCTGGCAGTAGTGGCGCTCGGTGTATTGCAGTAGCTTGAGTAACGAAGATTTTTGTGAGGTAAGTGATTTGTGAAACGTATAGGTTAATGCTAGTCGGGGCCATTCTTTCGTAGGGATTTTTGGAAGTCAGATTGCGTTGCGCTAAAGATATTGTGTGTCAGTTTAAGCACAGTCGTGTATAATTGTTCAAAGAGGACGTTTCACATAGACCAGTCTTGTATAATTATTCTAAGGGGACGTTTCACGTGGAACACGGGAGGCGCTCTTTGTTGGGTGCGGACAGTGCTGTGAACGGGTGCCTCCTGTTTGTGTTGCAGCAGGCGCGCAACAACCGCTCGGCGGGGCCGCCGCCGCCGCCGCCGCCACCGCCCGCCACAGAGCCGCCGCCGCTCGACCCGGACTACGAGGTCATCGAGTTCCCGCAGCAGCAGTACTCCAACACGGCGGCCGCCAAGCCGACAGGTAGCACCGACGCCGGCTCCCGTGGGGCGGGTTTGCTTCACGGAGCGCACAACTGTTCGCTTTTTCTTTCTTTTCTTTCTTCATAATAAGTAGAGTAGAGTAGCACTTAGCGGGGCTGGCTGGCCCGACGCAGAGACGGTCGTATGACATAACGTGTGCAGCAAATTGTTCAGTGGCAACGTGCCCGTTTAGAGCGCTCATATTTGTCCCAGTAACAGGGATTTCTCTCAGTATATAAGGAAGATTCTCGCCTATATGCAGCAATAATTAAAGTAATAATGTTCCAATCTTGAGACACATACACCAAGATGATTAAAAATCGTTGGACAGTGATATTCACATACGCAGGTGGCGGTAGTAATGATTACACGAGGTATAAAAGGCATTGGCAGAGCTGTTAATTGTAGGCAGGTGATTCACGCGAAAAGGTTTCCGACGTGATTATGGCCGCATAATGGGAATTAACGGACTTTGAACGCGAAATGGTAGTTGGAGCTAGATGCAGGGGACATTTCATGTCGGAAATCGTTACGAAATTCAATATTCTGAGATCCACAGTGGCAAGTGTGTGTCGCGAATACAAAATTTCAGACATTGCCTCTCAGCACGGAAACCCTGTGGCGGACTGCCTTCAATCCACGACCGATAGCAGCGGAGTTTGCGTAGAGTCGTCTGTCCTAACAGACAAGCAACAAAAGCGCGAAATGACCGCAGAAGCCGGCCGCGGTGGTCTCTAGGCGCTCAGTCCGGAGCCGCAAGACTGCTACGGTCGCAGGTTCGAATCCTGCCTCGGGCATGGATATGTATGATGTTTTTTTTTAATTTTTTGTCATCAGTCTACTGACTGGTTTGATGCGGCCCGCCACGAATTCCTTTCCTGTGCTAACCTCTTCATCTCAGAGTAGCACTTGCAACCTACGTCCTCAATTATTTGCTTGACGTATTCCAATCTCTGTCTTCCTCTACAGTTTTTGCCCTCTACAGCTCCCTCTAGTACCATGGAAGTCATTCCCTCATGTCTTATCAGATGTCCTATCATCCTGTCCCTTCTCCTTATCAGTGTTTTCCACATATTCCTTTCCTCTCCGATTCTGCGTAGAACCTCCTCATTCCTTACCTTATCAGTCCACCTAATTTTCAACATTCGTCTATAGCACCACATCTCAAATGCTTCGATTCTCTTCTGTTCCGGTATTCCCACAGTCCATGTTTCACTACCATACAATGCTGTACTCCAGACGTACATCCTCAGAAATTTCTTCCTCAAATTAAGGCCGGTATTTGATATTAGTAGACTTCTCTTGGCCAGAAATGCCTTTTTTGCCATAGCGAGTCTGCTTTTGATGTCCTCCTTGCTCCATCCGTCATTGGTTATTTTACTGCCTAGGTAGCAGAATTCCTTAACTTCATTGACTTCGTGACCATCAATCCTGATGTTAAGTTTCTCGCTGTTCTCATTTCTACTACTTCTCATTACCTTCGTCTTTCTCCGATTTACCCTCAAACCATACTGTGTACACATTAGACTGTTCATTCCGTTCAGCAGATCATTTAATTCTTCTTCACTCTCACTCAGGATAGCAATGTCATCAGCGAATCGTATCATTGATATCCTTTTACCTTGTATTTTAATTCCACTCCTGAACATTTCTTTTATTTCCATCATTGCTTCCTCGATGTACAGATTGAAGAGTAGGGGCGAAAGGCTACAGCCTTGTCTTACGCCCTTCTTAATACGAGCACTTCGTTCTTGATCGTCCACTCTTATTATTCCCTCTTGGTTGTTGTGCATATTGTATATGACCCGTCTCTCCCTATAGCTTACCCCTACTTTTTTCAGAATCTTGAACAGCTTGCACCATTTTATATTGTCGAACGCTTTTTCCAGGTCGACAAATCCTATGAACGTGTCCTTAGGTTAGATAAGTTTTAAGTAGTTCTAAGTTCTAGGGAACTGATGACCACAGATGTCAAGTCCCATAGTGCTCAGAGCCATTTGAACCATTTTTTTGACCGCAGAAAACAATGTGGGACGTATGACGAACGTATCCATTAGAACAGTGCTGTGAAAGTTGGCGTTAGTGGGTTATGGCACCAAACGGCCGACATGAGTGTTTTTGCTAAAAGCATGACATTGCATGCATTACCTCTCCTAGGTTTGTGATCATATCGCTTGGACCGTAGACGACTGTAAAACCGTGACCTGGTCAGTTGAGCCCCGATTTCATTTTCTAAGAACTGATGGTAGGGTTCGAGTATGGCGTAGACCCCACGAAGCCATGGACTCAAGTTGTCAACATGACATCGTGCAAGCTGGTGGTGACTCCATAACAGTGCAGGTTGTATTTACATGGAATGAACTGGGTCCTCTTGTACAACTAAATCGATCATTGACTGGAAATCTTTATGTTCGGCCACTTGGAGACCATTTACAGGCATTCATGGGTTTCATGGGCAACAATTGATCGCTGATTTGAAGAACATTCTGGACAATTGAAGCAAATGATTTGCACACCTAGTTCGCTCGACATGAATCCCATTGAACATTTTTGGGTCAAAATCTAGAGGTCAGGTCGTGCACAAAATCCTGCAGTGGCAGCACTCTCGGAATTGTGGACGGCTGTAGCTCAATATGTCTGCAGGAGACTTCTTAACGACTTGTTGAGTCCATGCGACGTCGACTTACTGAACTACACCGGGCAAAAGGAGATCCGACACGA
Source organism: Schistocerca gregaria (assembly GCF_023897955.1). Lineage (NCBI taxonomy): Eukaryota > Metazoa > Arthropoda > Insecta > Orthoptera > Acrididae > Schistocerca > Schistocerca gregaria. Next base: position 583,733,627 of record NC_064921.1, read on the forward strand.
TATTAGGAGATATCCCGTGACTTTTGTCACCTCAATGTATGCTATAACAAAAAGTTACCTTAAGGTTATTTTCCTGCCTGGAGCGTGGTCGCACTTGCGGTGATTCCCCGTCTTCCAGCCTTTGATATAAAAAAGCCAACCGCACTCTTGATCAGCCAAGTGCAGGTAGCATTCAGAAAGCCCTTCCAGGGAAATATAACACTGGAGCTAGAATGAATTTTCACTCTGTAGTAGAGTGTAGGCTGATGTTAAACTGCCTGGCAAACGTAAACTGTGTGCTGGACCAAGACTCGAACTCGAGACATTTGACTTTCGTGAGCAAGTGGTGTACCAACTGCACACAGTACTCAGAAGTTTCGTATCAGCACACACTCCGGTGCAGTGTGAAACTTTCATGTCTATAGCTAAGCCATGTATCCGCAGCATACTTTATTCTGGGAGAACTTCTGTGAATTATGGAAGGTACAACTTATTCATAGCTAACACTTGGTTCAAGAACCATAAAAAAAGGCTGTATACATGGAAGAAGCCTGGAGATACTAAAAGGTTTCAGATAGATTATATAATGGTAAGACAGAGATTTAGGAACCAGGTTTTAAATTGTAAGACATTTCCAGGGGCAGATGTGGACTCTGACCACAATCTATTGGTTATGGCCTGTATATTAAAACTGAAGAAACTGCAAAAAGGTGGGAATTTAAGGAGATGGGACCTGGATAAACTAAAAGAACCAGAGGTTGTACAGAGTTTCAGGGAGAGCATAAGGGATCAATTGACAGGAATGGGGGAAATAAATACGGTAGAAGAAGAATGGGTAGCTTAGAGGGACGAAGTAGTGAAGGCAGCAGGGGATCAAGTAGGTAAAAAGATGAAGGCTAGTAGAAATCCTTGGGTAACAGAAGAAATATTGAATTTAATTGATGAAAGGAGAAAATATAAAAATGCAGTAAATGAGCAGGCAAAAAGGAATACAGACGTCTCAAAAATGAGATCGACAGGAAGTGCAAAATGGCTAAGCAGGGATGGCTAGAGGACAAATGTAAGGATATAGAGGATGTCACTAGGGGTAAGATAGATACTGCCTACAGGAAAATTAAAGACACCTTTGGAGATAAGAGAACCATTTGTATGAACATCAAGAGCTCAGATGGATACCCAGTTCTAAGCAAAGAAGAGAAGCAGAAAGGTGGAAGGAGTATATAGAGGGCCTATACAAGGGCGATGTACTTGAGGACAATATTATGGAAATGGAAGAGGATGTAAATGAAGATGAAATGGGAGATACGATACTGCATGAAGAGTTTGACAGAGCACTGAAAGACCTGAGTCGAAACAAGGCCCCCGGAGTAGACAACATTCCATTGGAACTACTGACGGCCTTGGAAGAGCCAGTACTGACAAAACTCTACCATCTGGTGAGCAAGATGTATTCGAATTCTTTACAGACGAAGGGGAAAACTAGTAGAAGCCGCCCTCGGGGAAAATCAGTTTGGATTCCGTAGAAATGTTGGAACACGTGAGGCAATACTGTCCCTACGACTTATCTTAGAAGCTAGATTAAGGAAGGGCAAACCTACGTTTCTAGCATTTGTAGACTTAGAGAAAGCTTTTGACAATGTTGATTGGAATACTCTCTTTCAAATTCTGAAGGTAGCAGGGGAATAATACAGGGAGCGAAAGGCTGTTTACAATTTGTACAGAAACCAGATGGCAGTTATAAGAGTCGAGGGACATGAAAGGAAAGCAGTGGTTGGAAAAGGAGTGAGACAGGGTTGTAGCCTCTCCCCGATGTTATTCAATCTGTATATTGAGCAAGCAGTGAAGGAAACAAAAGAAAAATTCGGAGCATGTATTAAAATCCATGGAGAAGAAATAGAAATGTTGAGGTTCGCCGATGACATCGTAATTCTGTCAGAGACAGCAAAGGACTTGGAAGAGCAGTTGAACGGAATGGATAGTGTCTTGAAAGGAGGATGTGAGATGAACATCAACAAAGGCAAAACGAGGATAATGGAATGTAGTCGAATTAAGTTGGGTGATGCTGAGGGAATTAGATTAGGAAATGAGACAATTAAAGTAGTAAAGGAGTTTTGCTATTTGGGGAGCAAAATAACTGATGATGGTCGAAGTAGAGAGGATATAAAATGTAGACTGGCAATGGCAAGAAAAGCGTTTCTGAAGAAGATAAATTTGTTAAATCGAGTATAGATTTAAGTGTCAGGAAGCCATTTCTAAAAGTATTTGTATGGAGTGTAGCCATGTATGGAAGTGAAACATGGACGATAACTAGTTTGGACAAGAAGAGAATAGAAGCTTTCGAAATGTGGTGCTACAGAAGAATGCTGAAGATTAGATGAGTAGATCACATAACTAATGAGGAAGTACTAAATAGGATTGGAGAGAAGAGAAGTTTGTGGCACAACTTGACCAGAAGTAGGGATCGGTTGGTAGGACATGTTCTGAGGCATCAAGGGATCACCAGTTTAGTATTAGAGGGCAGCGTGGAGAGTAAAAATCGTAGAGGGAGACCAAGAGATGACTACACTAAGCAGATTCAGAAGGATGTAGGTTGCAGTAGGTACTGGGAGATGAAGAAGCTTGCACAAGATGGAGTAGCATGGAGAGCATCAAACCAGTCTCAGGATTGAAGACCACAACAACAACAAGTTATGAGGTACTGGTGGAAGTAAAGCTGTGAGGACGGGTCGTGAGTCGTGCTTGGGCAGCTACGTCAGTAGAGTATTTGCCCGCGAAAAGCAAAGGTCCGAGTTCCAGTCCTGGTCCGCCATATAGTTTTAATATGCCAGGAAGTTTCAGCACTGGAGCTATCACACGAAAACATGGGGATCTCCCTGCAGGGAAGCAGCCTAGCAATCAACGAGACGTGCTTTGGAGTCGTCGCACGAGCCAAGATTTTCATCACCATTATTTCGCCCGAAACGAAAGAGAGGAGGTAGCCCAAGGTTCCCGATCACCAGACGTTACGCCAGAGTCCTGGGTTCTATTACCTAAGAAATCTTCGAGCCACTCACATATTTGGGAATCTGTATCTTCAATAACCGTCTGAAGTAGGGCATTGTGTCAAACGCTTTCCCGAAGTCTTGGAATGTGGAATCTGACCTTCACGCATAGTTCGCACTATACCATGTGAGAAAGCGGCAATCTATGTGTGCACGAACGATACTTTCTAAAACCGTGCTGAATCGTGAGCGTAAGCCTCCTCACCTCACGAAGATTTCGTATATTCGAGCTGAGAATATGTTCAAGAATTCTGCAGCAAACCGATATCAAGGATATTTGTCTGTAATTTTACTGGTATGTTCTCTTACCCTTCTTACATACAGGAGTCACTTGCGGTTTCTTCCATGTCGCTTAAGACTTTGCGTTAGGCGAGATATTCGCGATAAATAACAAGGAGGAGAGAATGCCGTAGAGCACTCTTTGTAAAACCGAATCGTGATCCCATCCGGAACTGGCTCTTTCAGTTGCCTCTCTACTCCAGGAATATCTATTACTATGTCCTCTCTACAGGATGTGCGATGGTCAAACGTCGATCAAGCCTGAGCTCGCTGTTGGTCCTCTGCAAGATCTGCGTTGGAAGCGGCTGGATGCTATTTCGATCGGCGCCGCGTGTTTATTCCCGGGAATGCCCGACAGCTGCTGGCGTTCACTCGCATCGGACGCCCACGATTCGCGCATGCTGGAGCCAGCCGAACAGAGGGGAACGGAAAGACGCAAATCCCGATCGGCGTCTGGCGCAAGCAGCGTCTGCGTCACTTATCCCGTGTGCGCTACGCGACGTTCTTTTGTTTGTCTCTATTATGTGTAACTGTGTGGTGATGAGGTGGAACGGGAGTGGGAGGCGGAGGGACGGCGTCCTGTTGTGTCCTGGTTGGTTTGATGCCTACCGACAAGATTTCTTTTCCTGTAGTAACCATTCCAGAGTAGATTGGTTGGTTTGTTTGGAGAAGGAGACCAGACAGCGAGGTCATCGGATTAGGGAAGGACGGGGAAGGAAGTCGGCCGTGTCCTTTGAAAGGAACCACACCGGCATTTGCCTGGAGCGATTTAGAGAACTCACGGAAAACCTAAATCAGGATGGCCGGACGCGGGATTGAACCGTCGTCCAGAGTAGAAGCTACGCGCAATGTCTAAACCTGTATACAGTGACGGGGGAAAATTGCAATACAAAGAAGAAGTTGTAAGACATAAACAAAAAGATCGTAACACCAAGAAGAAGTTGTGCGATGTAACCGAAAGTTTTATGATGTTTATTCAAATTTCACGCCAGTCGCTTAGGGTAGCGCTTGTAGCGCCACTATGAGGGTGCAAATCAGATTTGCTTCAAATACAAGATTTAACAGTCGTGAATGTCAGTTACCTTTGAGATTGGACGTGGTGATTTCATGTGTCCTGCTACGAAATTGCGCTCCTCGTTGTCGGGCCGTATGACGGGCAGCAGTCAGGTTTGTGGCCCACCACTGTCCGGGGCTTTTGCAGACACGTCTTCGGTCTGGAATCGCGATGACTGGAGTAGTAGAATTGTCTTCATTGTTGAATTCCGCTTCGAACTGAGCCCCAATGACCAACGGAGACGTGTGTGGAGACACCCCAGACGGCGGTGGCGTTCCAGCCAAGTTGTCAGTGCGACAACCAGGAGTGACAGCCTGGGGTGTAATTTCATATCATAGCAGGATTCCTTTGGTTCTATCCGCGGCATCCTTCGTAGCAAGCAATCCTGGGCTTAAATTTCAACAAGATCACTCCCGCCCGCACACGGCGAGAGTTTCTACTGCTTGGTTTCGTGCTCGCCAGACCCTGCCTCGGCCAGCAAGACCACCGGATCTCTCCCCAGTTCAGAACGTTTGGAACATCAAGGGCAGGGACGTCTAACCTGTTGGAGATTTCGACGATCTAACGCGCCAATTGGACAGAACGTAGCACGATATTACTAAGGAGGACATCCGACAACTCTATCAATCAATGCCAAGCCGAATAACTGCTTGCGCAAGAGTCAAAGGTGTTCCAGCGTGTTATTGGCTTACTCAATTTGTGAAGGTAATTCTCTTGAATGAATATCCTATAGGTCAACAAACCCAAAGAAAGTCTTTGATTTTTCTTATGCCTTGTTCCCATAATTAAACTGCTGTTCGGGTTCTTTTACGCTGGAAATACAAGAAAATGTCCTAATCGTTGCAATGGGGTTCCGTTCAAGGACTTCTGCGAAAAAGTAACTAGTATAGAGTACTGAATACGTCTGTGTCCTCGGGTCCTTTAGAACTGCTGCAGCGGAGGCTTTTCGCATTGTGCTCAGAACATGTTCACTGCATCTTCAAGGATGGAAGACAGTGGCTATGTAATTGCTTACTGTTACCAATCCCAGGCCACAAACGAACACCTCCTTTCACCACATGTGTTTCTTCGGCTTTTCGAAATGCCTAGCAATTGACTCTTCCTGCCCGAAATTACTATATCTTTGTCTATAGCATAATCATTGCAACCTAAAATGTAGTAAATTATTACCTTTTTAGAGTTGTAAATAACAGCGTATTGCCTTAGGACATTATAGTGGCTAAGATTTCTGGTACTCTTGAACTGTTCAAAAAATGGTTCAAATGGCTCTGAGCACTATGCGACTTAACTTCTGAGGTCATCAGTCGCCTAGAACTTAGAACTTATTAAACCTAACTAACCTAAGGACATCACACACAGCCATGACCGAGGCAGGATTCGAACCTGCGACAGTAGTGGTCGCTCGGTTCCAGACTGTAGCGCCTAGAACCGCACGGCCACTCCGGCCGGCCTTGATCTGTTATACAGCGTTGTCAAATGTTTCCGAACACGCATCTCTTGTTTCAAGCGCTTGTCGTAGATCCTGACTGAGTAACACTATGACTAGAAATTCACATCTGTGAAGATATCTTTTCGATTTTACGGTGACCAATACGTAATACGTTATACTCTACTGTTTCGTGTATGCTGAAGATGAAGGAACGTTGTAAATTTGCTTACACTCGCAGTTATAACATTTGTTACCATTTGACTATTTTTGTGACATGCCCAGTTCTAAGCAACAAATAAGACGCATTGTACTCGCTCGCCTAATGGCACACATCTGATGTCTCTTCCTTTGATGGTCCTTACCTTCTAACACTATCACGAGAGCAGTTAGCAGCGGGTATTGTTACCACATTTGCTTACTTGGCTGCAAATGTAGTAATACTTCAAGTCACAGGTCAAATGGGATTTCAGAACGCTCAGGACGACTGTGATACACAAAATCTTCGTCAACAAGATTAAAAGTTGTCTTATGACAGAGATGTTGCTAGAAATCTCTGTATTATCTTGATGTAACGAATAATTTGTCTTATACATCATTTTAAAGTTATTACGTAGTATATGCTCTGTTCAGATGGATGTGCTGTAGTATTGTACCGCTGCAAAATCCATTGACTAGGATTACTTGGTACCAACGGAAATGATTAGGTGAAAAATTGAAATATTCCTCGAACAGTAATGGTATATTGGTGATAAAATTGTTTGAAAGAGGCGCCGTCATAGGAATATCAGAAGAATAGCTCAATGAGTTAACTATGAGAGAGCTCTGTGCAAGATAGTTTCCCTACTCGTTGAATCCTGGTAGAGGGAAATGTTAAAAGAAACTTCTCGGCAGCCTCTGGATCTTAATCAACAGAATAAATTTGGTTTTGTGTACCGCTTTTCGTGTTGCGGATGACTGGAAGACACGCCACTTCACGCTAGAATATAAACAGCAGTCAGAGTAGAAAGGAAACCACAAACAAGAGTGCTGTACAAGGCACTACTGCAGTGTGTGGAGGCCTTGCCTAGTGGATTAGCGAAATAGGCCGACGTAATTTGAAAGCCGCTGATGCAATTGTAAAATAAAGGCGATATCCACTTCATTTGGTGTAAAGGTTGGTTAGTGTTATGTCGGATGAGAAAGGAATTCACGTTGACTTTTTTGGAAAGAGTAAAACAGTAACTGGCGAACTCCACATCTACATGACTACTATGTAATTTACATTTAAGTGCCTGACAGATATCTCATCAAACCACCTATTGCTCTACTCCAGAACAGCGTGAGGGAAAAGTGAACACTCAAATCTCTCCATATGAGCTCTGATTTCTCTTATTTTATTACGATGGTCACTTCTCCCTGCGTAGCTGGACGTCAGTAAAATATTTTCGTACTCGGAGAAGACGGTTGGTGATTAAAGTTTCGTGTAAAGATTCACCTTTGTTTTGATGATTGGCACCCCAAAGTCACATACCATATACGTGACACTCTCTCCCCCATTTCGCAAATCTTCTAGGCCAATTTGATTAAAAAAAATTGAGGCGAGGCTTGTGTTCAAATCACAGTCTAGCCATTCTCATTTAGATAATCGCTGAAGGCAAACAAGTAACCCCCTCGACCACCACCACCGTTTCTTTGAAAAATGGGACTCCTATGTATGAAACAGTTTCAGAAGTCTGATTACTTTAAAGATGAATTAATGTGTTAAGTATTTATGATTCAAGACGGGAAATGCTACTTATGTGTGTTTTCGTGTATGAATATAGTTCGGGTTATTTGCAGGCCCTGAGTTACGCTGTCTCGAGACGTATACAGAGTTTCTACTGTTAAATCTATTAAAGTTGTTACTGTGCTAAATATTTAACGTAAGACTATAATGACTGGATTATAACACATATCAAATTTTTAAATTGGTCAATAATTATGTCAAATGCTGAAAATTAAATGTTTGTTGCCCCTGGAAATCGTTAGATAGGCAACATACAATCGTAATCACGTGACCGGATGAACGTTTCAGCCGTTTTGTGGCGTAGATAACATGCGCGGTGGCGCAATCGTAAAACGCTGCATCCGTATTCGGGAGGATGCTAGTTCAAATCACGGTGAAGCAATCGGGATTTAGGTTTGCCATGATTTTGCTCCATCATCCATGGAAAACGCCAGGATGATTGCTTTGAAGGGATACGTTCGATTTCCTTCCCAATTCGAGCCTGTGCTCAAATGACCTCATCGTTGACGGGATGTTAAACCCTAATCTTCTTTCCTACATAAAGAAAAATGTTCGGATCAAATGGTTCAAACTGCTCTAAGCACTATGGGACTTAACTTCTGAGGTCATCAGTCCCCCAGAACTTAATCTAACTAACCTAAGGACATCACACACATCCATGCCCGAGGCAGGATTCGAACCTGCGACAGTAGCGGTCGCGCGGTTCCAGACGGTGGCGTCTAGAACGGCTCAGCCACTCCGGCCGGCTGTCAGGATCGTTCTTTTGAAAACTTGATGACTTCGTCCTAATCTCCCTTATTTACCTCGTATGGCACTTTGAATCCCAATCTTCCTACCTTGCTTTCTGCAATGCCATTTTTCATCAAGACAATGTACATGCCATTGAGGTGATTCGGCAGTGGTAAAAGAGGGATTCAAAGGACAAATTGTTAGAGCATCTGGGCTTTTTGTTGTTGTTATTGTTGTCGTATTCAGTCCGAAAACTGCTAGATGCAGCTCTATACGCTAGTCTATTCTGTGCAAGTCTCTTCATCTCTGTGTACCTGCTGCAACCTACACCCATTTGAACCTGTTTACTGTATTCGAGCCTTGGTGTAATTTCTCTAACTCCCTCCAGGCAAATGCAGCGATGGTTCCTTTGAAGGGGCATTTCTTCGAGACTTAGTTTCCCTGTACAATTATCGCAACCCCCCCCCCCCCCTCCCCGTCACTTCCGTCCTTACCAAATTGACGATTCCTTTATGTCTCACGATGTCCCGTCAGCCGACCACTTCTATTAGGTTGTACCATATATGTCTTTCTTCCCCCATTAGGTTCAGCACCACATCATCAGTTATTCGATCTGTCTAAGTAATCACCAGTATTCTTTGTGACACCCCACCCGTCACTCACCTGGTTTTGGCGTGTGTTCACCCCAACTAATTGACTAACAGATCAACAGAGAGTGCAAAACTGCCGCAATATCGGATAACGCAAAAAAGTAATATGGCCCTGTGACTCCTGGTTGAACTGCGGTGGCAGTGTTGACATTAATTGGTTCAGAACTGATCCCTTTATAATTAAAAAGGGTTGCGCATTGATGTTATATTCAGCTATTGAACAACAGATGCAAATGTGAACATAAAATTAATTAAGAAAGTGACTTGGTATTTCAACTACTTGATTGAAAACAGATGCAGTCGGTTAGCATAGATTTATTTTAACTCACGACCTTCAATCATCACATTACATGACTCTCCTACCAGGCAGTGGTAATAAATTGCGTTTGCGTGGAGTAAAGAGCGCTAAATCAAAAGCAATTCCTGTCGACTGACCCAGGCGTAATGCGAAGTGCGAAAAGAATTCTACAATACACGGACCATGAAACCCTCGTGGAAACTTTGCCGATGTGATCCAACAAATTAATCAGTGGCCGGAGCGGCCGCAATATCACTGAATACAGCGTGGCGGAGCGGCGTCGTTGTGTGGACGTCGGCCGACCTCGTGGTGCTGCAAGGCTGCGCTCGTCTATTCGCTCCTAGCTATCTTGCTCAGTACATAGCTGAACCAAATCTTTCTATCTCCAAGCTCAATCGTTCCATTTGCTAAGTCCTAAGCTGCAGAGATGCACACTCTCTCTCATGAAAGCTGAGAAAAGAACGCAACGTCCGCACTCTAGACAAGCTGGGAACTGAATACCTCCACTGAGACTTCTGCCAGTCCGCTCTTTGCCTCGGTTTCCCCTCCAGCAAAATCACTTACGTCAATTGCAGCGCAAGTCGCGTTAATTATGCGTAGCTTCCCAGCGCCGACCAATGCCTGCTCTAGGAAGTGAACAAATTCCCACAAAATTTCCCTTCCTCTCAACTTCTGCTATTTAGCTCCCCCGGCCGGCCACGCTCAATTCTAAATGCTTCCCTGGGGTAAATTAGCGTCCAGTTAATCGACTTATTTCCACAAAGTTTTCATGTTGTGTGAATTACTTTAAAACCATCACCCGACATTAATTATTCCACTACGTCCATACCGTACCCTCTACAAGATGCATTGTGCCTTGTCAGCCATTTTGTTTAGCCCTACTGTTCGGTCAACGTGAGTTAGGTAATCTTTAATGACTTCATGTAAGGGGCAAAGTTCTTGCCATCTTACATCTTATGTAACACGATTTCTATTGTCGCCTTGTCTGAACTGTTTATTGTCCACGTTTCACTATCGTACAAGACTACATTCCAGACGAAACCAATTTTTACATCCGGTTTTATCCTGTGTGTCCAGTTATCCACACATCTAAACATGGATCGGAAACGTCCAGTCACGGTCTTATTACAGCTGCAGAACGCTGTATATCGACCTTCCAGATCCCTAGTCTTGGGATTGAAAGTGGTCACTGGAAATATTCTGTAAGTGTACTGTGACATAAAAGTGCAAGACGCCGAAATGTAAGTGTATTTTTACTGGCAGCCTGAGTAATTTTAATCCTGCACTCCAGTTTATTAGAGGCTGTTGCGTCTGCGACGTTGGCCGTCACTCTCTCTGAGGCCTGCCGCAAGTCGCGAGAGCACAGGCCCCGAGCCTTCTGAGCGTCCCGATGCAGGCCCTCCGCAGAACTTCAATGAGCCGAGCTTAAAGGCGAGCTGCCGGGGTGCGGCTTCTGGGTCAAAGGTCGGCAGCCGCGCCACGGCCGTTTTAAATGTCACACCAGAGGCTAATGGAGCGGCCGCGCCGGGCCGGTCGATGGCTCGTGTTTATTTTGGCTGCCGGCCTGCGGGCCGCACCTGTCACCATCCCTTCTCTGGCCTGCGAGCTCCTGTCAGTCGGGAGGAGACGGCACCGAGTGGCAGAGCGTTGAGACCGTCAGACTGGGGAGGATCCGGGGTTCGATTCTGGGGGTCTCTGTTTGCCACCGCCTCCCCTCCCTTCACCACAAATACAAGTTGCAATGACCACCCTCTCCCCAATTTTAACGTTTCTTACAGTATATGCTTAACCTCTTGGCATACCATTCACTTCGACGAAATTAGTCCCAAGCGATTGAAAACGATACGCGCGAAACGGTCCAGCGTGATGCGCAAGAGAATCGCCATTAAAGCCGACGTATGGTTAGCTGTTTTATAGTCATACGTTATTTCCCGTCCTATAGTTCTTGTGGAAGTTAACACTACGTTAATTCTTGTTATTTTTATATACACTACCGGCTATTAAAATTGCAACACCAAGAAGAAATGCTGATGATAGATGGGTATTCATTGGACAAATATATTATACTAGAACTGACATGTGATTACATTTTCACGCAATTTGGGTGCATAGATCCTGACAAATCAGTACCCAGAACAACCATCTCTGGCAGTAATAACGGCCTTGATACGCCTAGGCATTGAGTCAAACACACCTTGGATGGCGTGTACAGGTACAACTGCCCATGTAGCTTCAACACGGTACCACAGTTCATCAAGAGTGACTGGCGTATTGTGGCGAGCCAGTTGCTCGGCCACCATTGGCCAGACGTTTTCAATTGGTGAGAGATCTGGTTAATGTGCTGGCCAGGGCAGCAGTCGAACATTTTCTGTATCCAGAAAGGCTCGTACAGGACCTGCAACATTTGGTCGTGCATTACCCTGCTGAAATGTAGTGTTTCGCAGGGATCGAATGAAGGGTAGAGCCACGGGTCGTAACACATCTGAAATGTAACGTCCACTGTTCAAAGTGCCGTCAATGCGAACAAGAGGTGACCGAGACGTGTAACCAGTGGCACCCCTTACCATCACGCCGGGTGATACGCCAGTATGGCGATGACGAATACACGCTTCCAATGTGCGTTCACCGCGATGTCGCTAAACTCAGATACGACCATCATGGTGCTGTGAACAGAACCTGAATTCATCCGAAAAAATGACGTTTTGCCATTCATGCATCCAGGTTCGTCGTTGAGTACACCAACGCAGGCGCTCCTGTCTGTGATGCAGCGTCAAGGGTAACCGCAGCTGATAGTACACGCTACTGCAAACGCCGTAGAACTGTTCGTGCAGATGGTTGTTGTCTTGGAAACGTCCCCATCTGTTGGCTCATGGATCGAGACGTGGCTGCACGATCCGTTACAGCCATGCGGATAAGATGCCTGTCATCTCGACTGCTAGTGATACGAGGCCGTTGGGATCCAGCACGGCGTTCCGTATTACCCTCCTGAACCCACCGATTCCATAGTCTGCTAACAGTCATTGGATCTCGACCAACGCGAGCAGCAATGTTGCGATACAATAAACCGCAATCGCGATAGGCTACAATCCGACCTTTATCAAAGTCGGAAACGTGATGGTACGCATTTCTCCTCCTTACACGAGGCATCACAACAACGTTTCACCAGGCAAAGCCGGTCAACTGCTGTTTGTGTATGAGAAATCGGTTGGAAACTTTCCTCATGTCAGCACGTTGTAGGTGTCGCCATCGGCGCCAACCTTGTGTGAATTGTCTGTAAAGCTTATCATTTGCATATCACAGCATCTTCTTGTTGTCTGTTAAATTTCGCGTCTGTAGCACATTATCTTCGTGGTGCAGCAATTTTAATGGCTAGTAGTGTATATTTTTATATCGACGCCCCATATTATTTCATACGCCATCAGTAACATGAGAAATCACAATAATTATGGTATTTCCTGGCAGATTAAAACTGTGTGCCCGACCGAGACTCGAACTCGGGACCTTTGCCTTTCGCGGGCAAGTACTCTACCATCTGAGCTACCGAAGCATGACTCACGCCCGGTACTCACAGCTTTACTTCTGCCAGTATCATGTCTCCTACCTTCCAAACTTCACAGAAGCTCTTCTACGAACCTTGCAGAACTAGCACTCCTGAAAGAAAGGATATTGCGGAGACATGACTTAGCCACAGCCTGGGGGATGTTTCCAGAATGAGACTTTCACTCTGCTGTGAAGTGTGCGCTGATATGAAACTTCCTGGCAGATTAAAACTGTGTGCCCGACCGAGACTCGAACTCGGGACCTTTGCCTTTCGCGGGCAAGTGCTCTACCTTTAATTTTTTTCAATCTCATTTTGTTCGCTTTTGCTCGTTGCATCTGTTCGGGGCGGACGTCGTAATACATTCGTTGACGTTCGTTATTGATCGATTAACTCAGTTTTTTTATTACAGAGGGCAGCTAAACCTCTGACGCTGAGCTACCGTGCCGGCTACCATTTGAGCTACCGGAGCACGACTCACGCCCGGTACTCACAGCTTTACTTCTGCCAGTATCCCGTCTCCTACCTTCCATACTGGAAGGATACTGGCAGCCGGCCGGAGTGGCCGAGCGGTTATAGGCGCTACAGTCTGGAACCGCGCGACCGCTACGGTCGCAGGTTCGAATCCTGCCTCGGGCATTGATGTGTGTGATGTCCTTAGGTTAGTTAGGTTTAAGTAGTTCTAAGTTCTAGGGGCTGATGACCTCAGATGTTAAGTCCCGTAGTGCTCAGAGCCATTTGAACCATTTGGATACTGGCAGAAGTAAAGCTGTGAGTACCGGGCGTGACTCGTGCTTCGGTAGCTCAGATGGTAGAGAACTTGCCCGCGAAAGGCAAAGGTCCCGAGTTCGAGTCTCGGTCGGGCACACAGTTTTGATCTGCCAGGAATTTTCATATCAGCGCACACTCCTCTGCAGAGTGAAAATCTCATTCTGGAATAATGATGGTGTTTGTTGCATCGCAGTACGTCATTTACATGACGAGAATTGGAACGCGAAGTCGGTGAAATGAACGAAACGTGCCGCTGTTGCACTTCCCTCGAAGCAAGCGTGACCCGCACGTTGTAGTCGCGATGCGATTGACGTATTAAGATGCGACAAACGATGTACTTCCGTATTGCTCTGTACACTGTTAGTACGTGACCTGGGAAACATACGGATGTCAAGTCATCCACAGTGGAAACAAGGACGTGGTTTACCCGTTTGCTTTATTGAACTTTTTAACAGTACTACAGTACTATAATGGACATAAGGGTAACAAAATACAGATAACCACCGGCCCGAGTAAGCAAAATTAATGGCTGTCAAAGGTCGCACAGAGGGATACAAGCTATTTGTACGTAGTTGGACATAAGTTACACAATTGTACATTCCACGTACAGGACGTGTCACTGAACATCTTTAATGACTGCGACACGATTTAAGCGTTGCAAATGGCGCAACGCATATATAAACGTACGGTAGTATGAAGCGCTGCAATCATGGACTGTGCGGCTGATCCCGGAGAAGGTTCGAGTCCTCCCTCGGGCATGGGTGTGTGTGTTTGTCTTTAGAATAATTTAGGTTAAGTAGTATGTAAGCTTAGGGACACATGACCTTAGCAGTTAAGTCCCATAAGATTTCACAGACATTTGAACATTTGAACCAACAAAGAAACATACTTCTCTGTAATACACAAAATGTACGTCGGTGTGCAGTCACATGTCTCACAGCCGAAACGCTACAACATATGTTCGGAGAAATTGCCTTTTTCTTGGCAACACCGCTGTGCGCGCTCCATCACGGATCCACTCACGGCTGTCAAAGTGTTCGTGGTGTTGCTGTGCATGCAGCAGTTACCGCTCGGCATACACCTGTGCCACACGACACATTCTTTCGGAAATGGGTCCAAAGTTGTGCTTCACGTAGTGGACGGTGTTTCTCGTAGAACGTTAGCTCTGTAGTCTTTCTCACACGATTTTTCAGAAACTGATCGGTAAAAACAAATTGATTTCCACGTTACTTGTGGCTTTACATGTCAGATTCATGGTAGCATGCCCAAAAGAACGATAATACTTGACGTGATATTCGCATCAAAGTATGACACTGCCCGAAATTCGAAAAAGCTTGCAATGAAAAATATAGATCGCTATGATTTTGCTTTCAGTGCATATAATGCTATACGTCGGTGCTAATAAAATTTAACTAAGATAGTAAATTTTTCTTTAGACTTGGGAGGAGATCTCTATCTCTATCTAGATATCTATAGCTAGACAATGGGTTTTATGTAGCACGATCACTTCCCATCGCACGCGCACGGGAATGAAATATTCATAACATAACTCATATCTTCCAAGCCGTTAGAGATATCGATGCGAGATTTTGGCAAGAGATATCACGCAAAGAAGAGAGTAGTTTGCTATATGGTTAACACAGACAATTTTCTTATCTACGCCAGCCGGAGTGGCCGAGCGGTTCTAGGCACTTCAGTCTGGAACTGCGCGACCGCTATGGTCACAGGTTCGAATACTGCCTCGGGCATGGATGTGTGTGATGTCCTTAGGTTAGTTAGGTTTAATTAGTTCTAAGTTCTAGGGGTCTGATGACCTCAGATGTTAAGTCCCATAGCGCTCAGAGCCATTTGAACCATTTTCTTATCTACGGTGATATAGCGAAAGGTATGGTTTTTATTTTTTCAGTCCAATACTGTAATATTTTGAGAGTCTTAGAGAACTGTCGAAAAGAAAATTTGTTAGTATAAAACTAAACGTGAAATGTCTTGTCTTATTTTACAGCAAACCAACTCAACGAGGTTTTCAACAAGTTACTGACCACCCTAGTCACCTATTGCATTTTAATAAGATTCTGTCGCAACAGGTATTGCAAGGTAGGTCTGTACAATTTATACCGTATTTTAACAAAAGAAGCAAAATAAAACCTGTCGACAAGAGAAATAAAGCCGTTCTTCACAACTGAAGATGTTTTTTCAAATGAGAAATTGTTAACAATTCAGGCAAAAACAGCCAAATGTGCTGCAATTTTGGCGGAATCCTGTAACGAATCGTATTTTTTATAGTGAACGACTGGAATGGAAACTTACAAAAGGACTTTTTCTCTATGTTTCATATGAGAAATATAAAGATAATTCGCTGCAAGCTGTGTTCAGTAATATGGGTGCGTGGTGTCTGTTCTTTCGGACATATCCGCAGTGAACGACTGGAATGGAAACTTACAAAAGGATTTTTTCTCTATGTTTCATATGAGAAATATGAAGATAATTCGCTGCAAGCGGTGTACAGTAATATGAGTGCGTGGTGTCTGTTCTTTCGGACATATCCGTAGTGAACGACTGGAATGGAAACTTACAAAAGGATTTTTTCTCTATGTTTCATATGAGAAATATGAAGATAATTCGCTGCAAGCGGTGTACAGTAATATGAGTGCGTGGTGTCTGTTCTTTCGGACATACCCGAAAGAACAGACGCCACGCAGAATTGTGAGACATTATATGTGAATTAAAGGGGATTACTGCTGTCAGCTGCAGCGGGACATTACTCGGAACCAGCGGCCACGAGTGAAAATGTGCACCGGACTGGGATTCGAACCCTGCATCTGCCGTTTAAAAGGCAGGTGCGTTAATCACAGCGCCGCTTGGGACACCGCATCAGCGCAACTGCGCGGACTATTTCGACACGCCTAACGGCCGATCCACATTCCCACTGTGGACAGGGACTGAGGATAGCTGGCGCACAGTGGGTCGTCCGTGAGGCGTGTCGACGAAGTCCGCGCAGTTACGAATATGCGGTGTCTCAGGTAACACAGTGGTTAATACTCCTGCCTAGTAAAGCAGGATACCCCGGGTTCCAATCCTGGTCTGGTACACATTTTCACTCATCGCCTCTGATTCCGGGTAATGGTCTACTGCAGCTGATTGCAGTGGTCCCCTTTAATTTGCTTATAGTGTACAATATTTGTACACTATCCGCAACTTCTCTACAATAATTGTATTTTAATGTGTTACAAAGATAGAATATATATATATTTTAAAGATAATTTATATATATTTATAATCTATTTTAATTTTAATGAGTAGTATCAAGCAGTTCATAAAGTAATGACTATTACGTTTTTGTAATATTGTTATCCACAGATACACAGGTACCTAATTCGTTATTTCTGATACAACACTGCAGTTTGCTGCAGAGTAGAACAGACCCGAGCACACTAACGACTAGCAGAAACTTGCCAACCATTCGTCAAAGTCAATATCACTGCTGAGTTGAAAGAAATTTCTAGAAAGAAGATTCACTCACTCATTCTGTATTGGAATGGAAATATGGAACACTATTTGCTGTGTCTTTTCATTTGTAAAATCTAACAGAGGTGTACAAAGAAAATCCTTCAGTAAATTTCAGTCTCAGCTGTTCATTATTAAAGAGACACTGCATTACATGTTTCCCCTGAAATTGTAACAGAACTGGCTATTTATTTTCGTCTGAATTGTTAAACATTATTGGCCAAAAATGCCACTAATTACGCTTTTCGGAAAGAGTGAAGATTAACAAGTCAGACCAAAATAAATCATTCCCTTTGTTGCAATTTCTGAGTAATCTTTAACCCACTGTCTTTTCAATAAGGAACAGTTGGTTCTGAAACTTAGTAAACGATTTACATTCTGCATCTTAAACCTCCTGAGTCAATTGTTTGTTAAGGGAGGAACTGAGAGCATATCAAGCCAGTGACTTATCAAGAAGTACATCCTCTTTACGAAAATAACTGCGTAATTTCTTCACTTATATTGCTGCAAAAAGCCACAGCTAATCTCGTTTCATCATTGATGGTCCTTAAAAATTACATTGTTTTATTACTTCATGAACCGCTCGAAACGGCTCATTAAGATTAAAATAGATTATAAATATGCATAATCTACGTTCAAACACATATAACCTATTTTCACACGTTAGAATATGATTATGATAGAGAAGTTTACCACTTCACTTTGAGGGGGGATAGGAACAGTAATATTTTATACTAGTTGCTGCGAATTATATTCATATTACTCATATGAAAACATGGAGAAAATCCGTTTGTAAGCTTCCATTCCAGTCGTTTACTACTAAAGATACGGTTCGTTACAGGATTCTGCCAAAATTGCTGAACATTTGGCTGTTTTTGTCTGAATTTTTAACAATTTCTCATTTCAATAAACATCTTCAGTTGTGAGGAACGGCTATATTTTTCTTATTGACAGGTTTCATTTTGAACAAACCTACCTTGCAATACCTGTTGCAACAGAATAGTGAAACAGTGTCTTATTAAAATGCAATAGGTGACTAGGTTGGTCAGTAGCTTATGGAAAACCTCGTTGTGTTGGTTTGCTGTAAAATAAGATAAGAAATTTTACGTTTAGTTTCATGCTAACAAATTTCCTTTTCAACAGTTGTCAAAGACTCTCAAAATATTACAGTATTGTACTGAAAAAATAAAAACCATACCTTCTTATCTATATCGCCATAGATAAGAAAGTTGCCTGTGTTAACCATATAGCAAAATACTCTCCCCTTTGCACGCTATCTCTTGCCAGAATCTCGAACCGATATCTCGAGCGGTTTAGCAGATATGAGGTATGTTATGAATATTTCATTCCCGTGCAAGTCCGATGGTATGTGATTGCGCTGCATAAATTCCATTGTCTCGATACTGGAGACAGATAGAGACCTCCTCCCAAGTCTAAAGAAAAGTTCACTAGCTTAGCTAAATTTTAATAGCAGCAACATATGGTATAATATGCATCGAACGCAAAATCATAGGGACCTATATTTTTCATTGCAGACTTTTTCGAATTACGCGCAGTGTCATACTTTGATGCGAATATCACGTCAAGTACTATCGTTCTCGAAAGTTTGGGCATGTTACCATGAATATGACATATAAAGCAATAAATAATGTGAAAATAATTTTTTACCGATTACGTTTTTGGAAAATCGTTTCTGAAAGGTTGCAGGGCGTGTGACTCGATTCTGTCAGGAGAGCACGCCGACAGCGGACAAAGAATTTCTCGTTCATTGCAGCTGCCATCGTATGCTTCCCCACTGGATGGGTAACAAGAGGATATTTCCCGGGCTGGGTCAAGCCGTTTCGCGCTGGGCCTCCCTGCCTTTCCTTTCTACGCGCATGCTTCCGCGACTTCCTGTGGTTTGCTGGGTCCCACTGTGGACTCAATTATCGCTTCGGGTTTGTTGGTGACAAAAAATGGATGAGGACAGCCAATCTACAACGTTTTCCGCAGCCGGTCACGCCGAAAGCCCAAGCACTTGGGCTAGCCCTCAGAAAAGCAAATCATAATTATTCTGTGTTAAACATAGCTTGTAATTTTTCCGAATTGCTTGCCATTTCGAGACTCATAGATTTCGTGCTACTTTTTCTCTGAAAGTTATCTGAGAAGCTGACATGTAAAAATATCTGTATTACTAAGCGACAATCCCGTAACTTCCACGGAATTGTTACTGTAGCAGATTTTGTAACATATTGCGTTGCACCAAGTTTTTCCTTAAAGAGGAGTAGCCTTGTATATTATCTGCCTTTAACGTAAATTAACTCTGTTTTCTAGTTTGCTAACAGCTATAATGAACATCAAAACGTTTTAAGAAACTAGTAATTTTTACCACAGTTTTTTGTGTTGCCTTAGTAACAATGTCGTCTTGTGTATCTTCTTCAATTCTTATAGGGATTAGCAACTTTTTAGCTCTAAAGATTAAAAGATAATCTGCAGGTCTAATTTAAAGCTATTTGTTCTCTGCCTCGTAATACATTGCAAAAGCCAAAATGGAGCCGTACTGTGAATGCTGTTCTCAAGCATGGGATGAGTTGGTCGATTTTCGTAAGCAGCTGGAAATCAATCTGACTACTTTCAAACGATTGGCAGCTGCTGCGAATCGGTGTTTTGCAAGAGCTGCAGAGAGAGTCCCCTGTGATGCCTGTACCAGAGGTACCTCAAGTACTGTCCTCTCCTATGGATCCTCTGCAGAAAGTATAGGATCTGTCATTACCCGTCCACTTGACTGCGAGTGGCATGTCAGTGGTAGATCTAGGGGTCCTACATAGGGTGGACAGGTCCACGGAGGACTCATGGTGTTGTACCGATACCCCTAACCAACAAGTTTGAGGTTCTGTCTTTCACTGAAACTGAACCAGTGGGACTCACTTCACCTCTTCTGGGGAAACCTGTTTTGCTCGGTGTCAGCAGGAGGCAAACGTAAAAGGGTAGGAATCTATTAATTGTCGGCAGTTCAAACGTACGGCAAACGATGGTACCCCCTTGGGAAATGGCAGCAAGGGACAGGAAAGGACACAAGCTGCCCTCGGTGTGTTTGCTAGGGGGCCTCATTTAAAATGTTTAATAGTCTTTTCTGGCAGCCATTGAGGGTACGGGTTGCAACCAACAGATTGTGGCGCACTTTGGAACAAATGACACCTGTCGTCTGGGCTCTGTCCGTCCAGCGACTGACAGAAGACCAGCTTTGTGCGTGGAGTTTCAACGAAGCTCACAATTTGAAGCGCTGTCCCCAGAACTGATTGTGGATCTTTGGTTCTGAGCCGAATGGAAGGACTGAACCAGAGACTTAGAAGGTTCTGTGACACGCTAGGTTGCGCCTTCCTAGACTTGTGCGACTGAGTTGAGAACTGTAGGGTCACTCTAAATAGGTCAGGTGTGCACTAGAGCTCAGAGGCTGCTATTCAGGTAGCTGACTGTGTGTGGGGTGCACAATCCAGATAAGAGTAGCTGTAGGAAACCCAAAACTATCAGTGTAAGATCAAAAGAAATGCCTCATAGAGGTGAGAGTATTAAAATCCTAATGGTAAACTGACGAAGCATTCGTAACAAAGTGCCACAATTTGAAGTGCTCATGAAAAGTAGTGAAGCTCACATAATATTATGGACAGAAAGCTGGTTGAAACCTGAAATTGATAGCAGTGAGACTTTTTGGGGAAATTTAAGTGTATATCGACAGGATAGGCAAATGTGAAACGGAGTTGGTGTATTTATCGCAGTAAATATTTAACTCAAGTCCCCCGAGATATAAACTGAAGCTGCATGTGAGCTTATTTGGGCAAGATGCATTATCAGGGGTGGGCAAAAAATGATAATTGAATAGTTCTGTCGCCCACCAGACTTTTCCCCTGATGTATCGGAAGACTTTAGAAAACGCCCAGTTCACTAGTACGTAAGTTCCCCGATGATATTGTAATCGCGGGTCAAGACTTAAATCATCCGACAGTTAATTGGGAAAATTATAGTTTTGTTAGTGGTGGGCATGATAAGACATCCTGTGAAACGTTAGTAAATGCCTTCTCTGAAAACTACCTAGAGCACACAGTTGCGAAACCCACTCACGAAGAAAATATATTGGACATAACGGCAACAAATAGGCATGACCTCTTTGAGGGTGCCCACACTGAAACTGGTATCTGTGACCATGACGCGGTTACGGCAACAGGAATTACTAAAGTTCAAAGAACAACCAAACCAAGTAGAAAGATACAAATGTTCAGTAAACCAGATAAAAAATCAGTAGTGCCATATCTCAATGAGGAACTTGAAACATTCACTGCAAGTCAGGAGCATGTACAGGAAGCATGGCTCAAGTTTAAAAGAATAGTTGACCACGAATGGGATGGGTATGTATCCAATAGAACAGTTCGTAATGGGAGAGAACCACCTTGATATACAGTCACTGTAAGGCAACTTCTAAAGAAACAGAGATTAGTGCATAATAGGTGTAAAACGAAGCGTAGAACTCTAGATAGAGAGATGCTGAATAAAACGCGTTTGGCTGTTAAGATAGCAATGCGTGATGTCTTCAATAACTACCGCAGCAGAATATTGTCAATTGATCTTTCGCGGAATCCAAAGAAATTCCGGTCATATGTAAAGTCTTAGTGTTAGTGTCCAGTCCCTAGCGAGTGAGACAGGAACTGAAATTGAGGGTGGTAAATCAAAAGCTTAAGTGCTTATCTCTGTTTTAATATGTTCTTTGTAAAGGAAATTCCAGGAGAATTGCCCAAATTTAATCCTCGTACCACTGAAAAGATGAATGAAATATGTATTAGTCTCAGTGGCGTTGAGAAACAGTCGAAATTGTCAAAGCCCAAGAAAGCCGCAGGTCCAGCTGTAATGCTTGTCAGATTCTATACGGCATTTGCGGCTTAGTTAGTCCCTCTTCCAACTATAATCTATCGTAGATCCCTCGAACAAAAAACCGTTCCCAGTTCTTGGAAAAAAGCACAGGTCACTACCGTCTAAAAGAAGCGTAGTGGAAGTGTTCCACAAAACTACCGCCCAATATCCTCACATCGATTTGTTGTAGAATCTTAGAACATATTCCGAGCTCAAACATAATGAGGTATCTTGAACAGGATGACCTCCTCAAGCCAACCAGCATGGATTTCGAAAACATCGATCACGTGCAACCCAACTCTCATTTTTCTCAAAATCCACCAAACAACGAAGCATGAGACGCTGCGCTACGTTAACCTTGGCAAAGTATTGGAATGTTTTACCTCTCGTGTAATACGTTTAGGGCGGTAGTGCTTAGTCGCAATATGTCACGCTCAGCTATTTTCAAAACTACAAAATGCTTGCGTGCACTACAACATCATTAGTTGTTACGTCTCTAGCACTCTCACAAACTCAGTAAGCAACCACCAAGCGAAGCGTTGCGGTAATATACTGCGTCCGTGTTCAGTGTGGCGAAACCGTGAAATTTAAGTCGCCCGAAGTGACTCCGTCAGCCTCTACCCATATTCGATGTTTTCTTGGTCTAATTAGCTTGATTTACTGGCGAGTTTCGACACCGGTTTTCGTGAAATTTCGATGCCGGACACCATTTAACCCAACACAGAAATTGTACTTTCTTTCAATTACAGCAGAGAAAACACAACAATGACTGGGATAAAATATCAGAGCGTTCCACCGTTAGCGATATTCCTGCCCTTGCCCGACAAGAAGAACAGGTAGCATTGAATTTGCTTCTGTCGGAATAACGGATCAGTTAGAACGATTGTTCAGAGGAATACTGTAAGGTTTATTTCAGTTAACGCTCAAACAATTGTTTATTGCCTGTACCAGTTTCGACTGTATAGTACAGGCGAACCGTTGAACATCTACGTGGCATTTTTTCCAAAGAAATGAGTAGTGTGGCCACGGAGTGACATCAAACTAATGATAGAACTAAATTTTGATACCACATGTTACTCTTTTTTCTTTTTTTTGTGCGTCTGTAGACACATGATAGTACATGAATGCATGCATTTTTTTAAAAATCTGATAGTGCATAGAAATACGGGGTCTGCTACTTAATGAAAAAAACTAAATGCAACCAGAAATACATCTTTCATCCAGCAATCGTAGAATAAACAGTTTTAGTTTATACAAATGAAAGAAAAACTAAATAAATACTTACTGTTTCAGATTCGATGGCAAATAATTTATGTTAAGTAATTTTCAGCTTAACACAAGGCTAACTCAGTCGTTTGGCAAACGATTTCTTAGTGAGTCTTAAATGTTTTGTGTTTCATAATATAATGACTCACAGGAATAGTTAGATGAAAATATTGGCAAGATAGCATACACGCTCTTCCTTAGACACTTATATGTGTCTGGAGTTGAATTCCACGTTTCCGTAATTTTAATGTCGGCAAGTTTGCTCGTACTGAGTGCTAATCTTTCTGGTTCGTTTTGATGTACTCCATTTATTGTTTTTGTAGATTTTTGAAACGGTATCGAACAAGACGGGAATCAGTCAGTTGCATTTCAATATCTTCAATTTAAAACCAATGAAACTTACCAGAATGAGATTATTCACTCTGCAGCGGAGTGTGCGCTGATATGAAACTTTCTGGCAGATTAAAACTGTGTGCCCGACCGAGACCCGAACTCGGGACCCTTCCCTTTCGGGGGCAAGTACTCTATCATCTGAGCTATCCAAGCACGACTCACGACCCGTCCTCACAGCTTCAATTATGCCAGTGCCTCGTCTCCTACTTTCCAAACATCACAGAATCTCTTTTGCGAACCTTGCAGAACTAGCACTCCTTTCTTCTTTTATATATAACACTTACTTGAATAGTAGTTACATTTTTTGTCATTTTTCTATTTTCTGTCTTTCCTTAGTTGCTTTAAAATTCGTTCCGTGTATATAACGATTTTAAGGCAGTTTGTTTATTTCCATACGGATTTCGCTCCTTTTATTTGTGAAGCATCTTCAGTGGCCTGTAATACACGTTTCTTTGTATATATATAATAAACGTTTTATGTGGTAGTTACAGTATGTTGCATTTTGTCGTTTTTTTCTTTTCTTTTTTTTTAAAGGTTCGAATCAACTTTTGTAGCACAAATTTTGTGATGTGAAATTACCGTTCGGTGTGACTTAAGATTTCCAGTGCTGTTGTCTCATGCGTGTGGTCCTGGAGATGCATTCATTAGTTGACATGCTCCAGTTGGTCCAATTTCTGGTGTTCTTTCACCCACATTTATTTCAACATATCGCATAAATCACTTGCAATTTCCATTTTCTGATCAACATATGTTTTCGGTGTGCAATGTTGCCAACAGTCGTCGTGTGTTTGTCTGTCGTCTTTTGTTTGTGTTGTGTGTGTGATATTTTTCATTTGTTATGGGTGTGTGTGTGTGTGTGTATTTTTCTGTGTGTAAATGTGTCATTCTTTCTTGTGAGTGGGATTTTTTTTTTCGTGAAAAAACGCCAGAAGTCGGCCAACTGGAGCATGGAAACTTAACGAATATATCTTCAGGACCACATGAATGAGCTAACAGCGCTGGAAATTGTTAGTAACACCGAAAGATAATCTCACATCACGAAATTTGCCCTAGAAAAGTTGATTCTAACCTAAAAAATGAGAAAAACACGACAAAATATAACATAGCAACATACTGTAAGTACCACATAATATGTTTCTTATATGTATAGAAAGAAATATGTATTGCAGCCGGCCAGAGTGGCCGAGCGTTTCTAGGCACTACAGTCTGGAACCACGCGACCGTTACGGTCGCAGGTTCGAATCCTGCCTCGGGCATGGATGTGTGTGATGTCCTTAGGTTAGTTGGGTTTAAGTAGTTATAAGTTCTAGGGGACTGATGACCTCAGAAGTCCCATAGTGCTCAGAGTCATTTGAACCATTTTTTTATGTATTGCAGGCTACTGAAGTTCCTTCACAAATAAAACAAGCGAAAAGCGTATAGCAATTGCATAGACGAAACATACCTCAACGAATATTACATGTTTACTTCATTCAATAACTTCACTACGCCAGGGCTGCGAGTAGCGACAAAAGTATAAGCCGAGAGAGCACTACATTCTATTAACCTAATACCTACAGTATTCCTGGCAACGTGAGGCATCTCTCTGGAATTTTTAATTCAGAATCCATGCTCCGTTGGTCTGGTAGAATTCGTAATCTTCGCCACTGCGACTACATTCCTGCACACGCAGTGGCCCACATATGATGCGCGTGTGGTCTGCATGCGACTTGCGGCCTTCGGGGCAGCGATGCTGCTGCTGCTGCTGCCCTCCTATCGCACGGTGTATCATCACTACCCATATACAGATCAAGAAGCTGTATGTTGTACAACAAATAGCTGGTACTGTATTGAGTAGTTCAGAGGTATTGACGTTATTAAGGGAAGATACCTGATGGACTTATCTTCTGTAAAAAAAATGCCCAGAAGTGTCTCATATTTGTTTCTACGAAAATTTCTTCATTTAGGTACGGACTAATACCCCCTTCCCTCCCTCGGGTCGATATGGCACCGAACTCCCACGTTTAAAACAACTTCGCCGGCCGTGGTGGCCGAGCGGTTCTAGGCACTACAGTCTGGAACCGCGAGACCGCTACGGTCGCAGGTTCGAATCCAGCCTCGGGCATGGATGTCTGTGATGTCCTTAGGTTAGTTAGGTTTAACTAGTTCTAAGTTCTAGGGGACTGATGACCTTAGAAGTTAAGTCCCATAGTGCTCAGAGCCATTTCAACCAAAACAACTTCAAAAGTCTGACTACTTTTCAGGTAAGTTAATGTGTTGAACATTTGATTTTGTGTACGTAAATCCTTTATGGTTTAAGAAGCAAAACCCTAATTACGACTGTGAGTCAATAAATAAGTCGCAAAGCGCGGCAGAGACATCCTTTTTCAAAGTACTTACCTTGTAAAATTGAACACTGACCCCGTCGTTCGACAATACATTAAAAGCCTGAAGCATAGAATTCTTGTGGCAGCGTTCGCCTCTAACTGGTGACCTCTCGGAATATAATAAATTTATTTGGTTTTTAAATTGCTGCAGTCCACGTGACCGACGTGTCCTGGGGTAGTGAAATATCCCTAGACAGGGAAACAACGTGCCATCACTGGATAACCAGCGCCACCAGGATGCTTCTTGTTTCTGACTTTTTGTTGACCTTTGTTGAATTCCTATATGCTAATGAACACAGCCTTCCACGAAACAGAGTTATAACTATATATGGAATGAATTTCGCTAACAGTCTCTCGGCTCACAAAAATCGGGTACACACTTATATCACACCTGCCTTTTTGATGTGACTACAGATCATTAACCATTGGCCTCACAATACTTTGTATCGGCTAACTTCCACACGACATGTGCTTCAAGATTTTATGTATGTATGGGCGTGAAATTTTGAACGATATGCGGCGTTTTGGTATTGGCGACTTATTAATTGGCTCACCGCCATGTGTTGATGTTATTAGTTCCGCATTATTTACTCATACATTAATGAAACATTCATAATTACAACTGATAAAACAAATAAGTGAAAACAACTTTGTATGTTCATGTAAGTCCTTTTTGGCAAATAGTCCGAATTTTTTTTTTTTTTAATATCGCTTTATGATGTCATAACTCCTGGTACAGTGTGTTGAGCAATGATGTAATTTTGCAGTTACATTCAGTGATGAATATCGATACCCTGTGCAAAAACTGTTGCGAATTAAATTAGTATTAAACAAGTAATAAATAAGAACTTCATGCGTGAAGCTAGAGATTTACTGTATGAACAGCGAAAATATAGTAAGCGATGAACTTTTTTTCCTGTCATTAATTTGTGGAGGATGTCAGCGAGAAAAAGTTTCGAAAACGAAAGAAATGATTTGCAAAGTTTGTTGGAAGTCACTAAATGCTCTCATTCTCAAATATCAGATGGATGTAGTCTGGGTAATTTGCGCCTGTACACATTTTGTAACTTTAATACTCGTCTTATTAAGTCAAACTTTTAACATAAGATTATACCTCTTAATGTCTTAGTTACTAGAGTACTTTAAATTTCTAGATTTGGTCAATGACTGCACGAAATACTAAAAATTAAATTTTTGATGTCACTGGAAGTCGCTAAATGGGCAACCTGCAATTGAAATTGAATGACCATTTTAGCCGTTTACTGAATGTATTCTAGCTGAATGCATGATAACGAATAAATATTGTGCTACTTACATTGTGTGGCCAGAAAGTACCTTTACGCATGAACTGAATGCGTGTAACATCTTCAATATCTGAATTTCCCGTCCTGATCGCTGATACGACAACAGTGCTCCTCAGGTGAATTGCAACCTGATTGCCACTTAGTTGGCATTTGACTGCCTGCGAGCAGAATAAAGTCTGTGCGTTGGCTAATTTATCGTTCGCCTTTCCGTGTTTGGCGAAGAAGAATGGGAGTTAGCAGCGACTTCACTTTTGTGGGATTCTTAATGACAGCTGCGTGGGTCCATTAACGTAAGCGGTTAAAAAACATGACTTAGATAATGGGTAGATTTGGTGAACACTTCGGTAAGGAACCACCAAGCCGACAGACTTTGGTCTCGATGAAAAGAAAGCCTTTAGCCTGGGTATTGTTTGGATGTACCAATTCTGGCCAGCCGTTAACAGCAATGGAAACATGTGGAAACCTCTTCACCTCTGCGTAGCTACTGGAGCGTACATCCATTTCGATCCGCATACTGCAGTCAAGCTTTGGCCGCTCTACAAATTTTACCTACTATCCTCAGCTCCTTCACGAAACTGGCGATTCATTGATGGCCTACAGCATGTCCTAGTACCTGATCCCTTCTTTAGCCAAGCTGTATCATAAATTGTTTTTTTATACAATTTGATTCAGTCCTTCTTCGTCTGCAAATCGATGTAGTCATCTGATCTTCAGTATTGTTCTGTAGCAATACATTTCAGGAACTTCCCTTGTTTTTGTGCCCGAACTATTTATCGCCCACGTTTCACTTCCGCGCAAATGCTTTCTGAAAAAGCTTCTTCGTTCTTAAATTCATTTTCGCTGTTAATAAATTTCTCTTTCTCGAAAAAACTTTTGTTGTTAGTAAGTTGTCTTGCTATCAAAACAGCAAAACTTAACCGCTTTTAGTGTCTCGTTTCCTAATCTAGCTTCGTCATCATCACCTGATTCGTTGAGACTACATTCTATTATCCTTGTTTTGCTATTGTTGATACTGATGTTACAACCTCTTTCCAAGACATGTACCCAAATTTCTCTTACGGAAGCCCTTCTTCGGTATTTACGTAGATCACAGTAAATTATTTTTAAATCAATTTATAAACACAGAAGATTTGAGACAACATACCAAACAACTTTCCTGTACCTCGCAATGTGACGCTAGATTAAGATACTGGCCTTGTTTTCAGATGAAGTGACGTTCAAATCTCCGTACTCAACGGAGCAATATATCAGATAACCTCCATTTCCCCCGGCGTTTTAACGAGCATGTTGTAATGCTGTTGCGTCTTCCACAGTAGGTAAGAGGCTTAAAGTTGACCGTTCAGTCGTTGTTGAGGTAGTAACAAGTGCTCTCATTATGAAACACTGGGTACGTTGCGATCCATTTTAAGCAACATCTAGTTTTTCAAGCAATATACATTTGCAGGTACATTCAGTGGTATATGTGGATCCTGTTTGCAAACTGTGTTGCCAATAGAGTCGCTAGTAAAGAAGTAATAAATTGAAACTTCATACCTGATACTGAAACGAACATTTAGTGAACGACAATTTCTCTTTCCCTTTCAGTATCTTGTGGGAGGTATCACAGAGAGAAAGCCTTTGAATTACATGTTAAGTTTGCTGGAATTCGCTAAATGCTCTAATTCTCAAATACTGGATGAATAGAGTCTGTATGTTTATACGTTGCCAGTTAAGCTGTCTCAAAACAAGCACAGAGTTTCTAATTGTGATGCAGTGCGTCCGCATGGTCTCTCTGCAACGACAAACGTCGCACGTCTCGCCTTGTGGGCCCGTAATGTTGGCAGCACATTCAAGTCTCGCCAGCACGTGTCCCGTTGACCTGTGGGGTTATGGTGGGGATAATAGTGCTGCTTGTGCGTTGCACCTGTCAGCTGTGCTGTTGTCTAGTTCTGCTGCAAAATGACTGTAGTGAGAATGGTTACTATTGCAGAGAGAGCTTTTTTAGTGGAACAGGTTTCCCGTGCAGGAGGAAACTTTACGGAGCATGAGAGCCGGCAACTAGGAATGCGTTTTCCTGTTTCAAGTTGTCCACATCGTGACACTGTATGTGATTTAACAAGTTCAGCTCATGATGCATTACGAACTGGTAGGCCCACACTTTTAATAGAACAGAAGCTTGACGACATTTCGGACATCACGCTGCAGAGTCCAGCAAAATCAGTGATTATCGCAAGAGGCTAAAGTCTCTCTTACGACATCACATAAGGCGGTAACGAAAGAACTGGGGATGCACCCGTACAAAATTACTGCTGTGCAACCATTATATTGTATGGACCACGCGAAAAGAATAGCGTGTTGTGAATGGCTTCAGCGATTTCTTAATAGACTTGGAATTTGTGTTTTATATCAAGCCTTTCTCCCAGATGAGGCTTAGTTTCGGCTATCTGGATATTAATTCCCAAAATTTACGTATTTGGTCATCAGATAATACACATGCCTTAAGAGAAACGCTATAACACGCAGAGAAAATGTGAATGTGTGTTGCCATAACGCGAGCGCGAATTATAGGGCACATCTTCTGCCATAATACCATCAATTCTGATGTCTGTTGTTCCCAGACAAATTAGAACAATCATTCATTTTTCCAACAAGACAGCGGTACTGCTCATAAGGTACCCCAGTTCCTACGATTTTGGATGAAATCTTTGGAGATAGGGTAATTATTAAAGGTCTCTGGCCATCGTGTTCACCGGATCTGTCTCTGTCCGACTATTTTCTTTGCTGTGCGGCTAAAACATGTGTGTATCAGATAAGAGCCAAAGACAACAGATGAACTGAATACAGCGATAACTGACTATCTGCTTTCGATTACACGTGAAAAATCGGTACAGTTGTTTGTCAAATACATGTTCAAATGGTTCAAATGGCTCTGAGCACTATGGGACTCAACTTCTGTGGTCATTAGTCCCCTAGAACTTAGAACTAGTTAAACCTAACTAACCTAAGGACATCACACACATCCATGCCCGAGGCAGGATTCGAACCTGCGACCGTAGCGGTCTCGCGGTTCCAGACTGCAGCGCATAGAACCGCACGGCCACTTCGGCCGGCTCAAATACATGTAAACGAGTTAACTATGCCTTCCAGAAAGAGGAAATCATTTCCAGCACGTTCTGTGATACACACTACCGGCCATTAAAATTGCTACACCACGAAGATGACGTGCTACAGACATGAAATTTAACCGACAGGAAGAAGATGCTGTGATATGCAAATGATTAGCTTTTCAGAGCATTCACACAAGGCTGGCGCCGGTGGCGAAACCTACAACGTGCTGACATGGGAAAAGTTTCCAACCGATTTCTCATACACAAACAGCAATTGACCGGCGTTGTTGTGATGCCACGTGTAAGTAGGAGAAATGCGTACCATCACGTTTCCGACTTTGATAAAGGTCGGATTGTAACCTATCGCGATTGCGGTTTATCGTATCGTGACATTGCTGCTCACGTTGGTCGAGATCCAATGACTGTTACTCGAACATGAAATCGGTGGATTTGGGAGGGTAATACGGAACGTCGTGCTGGATCCCAATGGCCTCGTATCACTAGCACTCAAGATGACAGGCATGTTATCCGCATGGCTGTAACGTATCGTGCAGCCACGTCTCGATCCCTGAGTCAACAGATGGGGACGTTTGCAACACAACAACCATCTGCACGAACAGTTGGACGACGTTTGCGGGAGCATGGACTATCAGCTCGGAGACTATGGCTGCGATTACCCTTGACGCTGCATCACAGACAGGAGGCCCTGCGATGGTGTACTCAACGACGAACCTGGGTGCAGGAATGGCAAAACGTCATTTTTTCGGATGAATCCATGTTCTGTTTACAGCATCGTGGTGGTCGCATTCGTGTTTGCCGACATTGCGGTGAACTCACATTGGAAGCGTGTATTCGTTATCGCCAAACTGGCGTATCACCCGGCGTAATGGTACGGGGTGCCTTTGGTTACATGACTCGGTCACCTCTTGTTGGCATTGACGTCTTTTTGAACAGTGGACGTTACATTTCAGATGTGTTACGACCCGTGGCTCTACCCTTCAATCGATCCCTGTGAAACCCTTCATTTCAGCAGGATAATGCACGACAGCATGTTGCTGATCCCAGACGGGCCTTTCTGGATACACAAAATGTTCGACTGCTGCCCTGGCCAGCACGTGCTCCGTATCTCTTATCAATTGGAGACGGCTGGGCAATGGTGGCCGAGCAACTGGCTCGTCACAATATGACAGTGACTACTCTTGATGCACTGTAGTATCGTGTTGAAGCTCTACACGCCATCCAAGCTTTGTTTGGCTCAATGCCCAGGCGTATCAAGGCCGTTATTACGGCCAGAGGTGGTTGTTCTTTGTACTGATTTTTTAGGATCTATGCACCCAAATTGCGTGAAAATGTAATCACGTGTCAGTTCTAGTATAGTATATTTGTCCAATGAATACCCGTTTATCATCTGCATTTTTTCTTGGTGTAGCAATTTTAACGGCCAGTAGTATAGGTGAGTCCTGTGTATTTAATTGTAATTAATATAATTAATTAATCTCATTGCGTTAATTGTAATAATGTTGAAACCCATCTCCCAACATAACAGCAGGCACTAGCAGTGAATCCCGGGCCCTAGCTTATTCAGCAACATAAATATGTTGCCAACGTTAAGCGCCCCACAAGGCGAGACAAGCGGAGCTGGCCCATATCTCTTAATGATTGGATTATTTGGCATTTTAATTTTTAAATCTGGTCTATAATTACGCGAACTATTGAAAATCAAATTTTATTGCCCCTGGAGGTCATTAGATATACAACTTGCATTTGGAACTGTGTTCCGGGATAGCAGTTTAGTAATATAGGTTACGCCAAGCGTTTGAAACGCCGTACCGAATCTACGAGAAATCAAAATCAGAATCAGCTCACCCAAGGACGAGTTTGAACTCTATCGTGAAAAATGATAGCCGGCCGAAGTGGCCTAGTGGTTCTATGCGCTACAGTCTGGAACCACGCGACCGCTACGGTCGCAGGTTCGAATCCTGCCTCGGCAAGGATGTTTGTGACGTCCTTAGGTTAGTTAGATTTAAGTAGTTCTAAGTTCTAGAGGATTGATGACCTCAGAAGTTAAGTCCCATAGTGCTCAGAGCCATTATTTTTGAAAAATGATACAGTTCAATTCCATTTAACATCGTCTGTACGTCGTTTGAATTCACTCAGTATAAGTTTCACTTTCCCATACAAATCACGATAATGCGCACCTCGGCACTTGTACTTCCCCCTGTAAGACACTCACATCGGTAGAAGGGAGGGGAAGAGAGAATATAACTTCGCCGGCGTGTAGGTCATCAGTATTTCACATTCGGAGTGTCTCATACACAGTAATGTGTTTGCCGAAAGATGTTCTACCGACGCGAGTTAAGACGATTTACAACTGTAAAGGCCACAAGGATAAATAAACACAGCTTAAGAGTGATGGCGCGGTTCTTTAGATGCCATTGCTAGTCAACGCAATCTTTCTCATACATATCGAAGTATTCACAATAGTATCTTAATGCGCCGAGAATATTGCCTTCGTAATCATTTCGTAAATTATGTGTGAATGGAGCAACATACACACTCTGCTCGAAAGTATCCGGACATCGAAACTTCCTGGCAGATTAAAACTGTGTGCCCGACCGAGACTCGAACTCGAGACCTTTGCCTTTCGCGGGCAAGAGCTCTACCATCTGAGCTACCGAAGCACGACTCACGCCCGGTCTCACAGCTTTACTTCTGCCAGTATCTCGGCTCCTACCTTCCAAATTTTGCAGAAGCTCTCCCTCGCAGTCTTCATTAATTATCGTGATTGTTTCACCTGAATGTTGCTGTTTTATTTTCAAACTGATTAAAATCTGTTATTCTGATAAGTGGGCAGGGATTGAATTGCTCATTTGTAACTGTCTCTCATAAAAAAATAAAATACTATTCAATCAAGTAATATTTTTTTGTCTTTGTCTGTAACCTTTATTAAAAAATCAGCATAAATATTTGTGTATCGATAATTACCGGTAGTGTATGAGAAATCGGATTGTTAATTTGTTAAAAAGCGATAGGAGTTTGTACAGTAGTAGGACTTAATGCTATGTCATCCAGTGTTTCAAGAAATAGTCTAATTTTAAGCACACTCATAGCTTATGGCTGTAGCTCTTTCGTAGTTTACTGCGTATCCCTAGCACCCGCGCCGCGCGAGACAAATGTCACGTGATTGTTCGAACAAGCTCGATACTGTATCGAACACTGCGGCGTATGTGGAATTTTGAGCCCATTCGAACACGAGTATCGTTTGCCCAACCCTAGAGTATTCTACTACCGGTAGAGAAGCAGGAACAGCAGACTGGGTCGGTCAGAAGTACTCAGTGTGTTCAGATGTGGACTAGTCATTGGATGACATCTAAGTAACAGATCGATCAGGGAGATTTTAGCCTTTCTAAAGCTGCCCGAATCGACTGTTGGTGATGTAATGATTGTGGAGTGGAAACATGAAGGAACAACCACGGCACACCAACACCAGACAGAACTCGTGTACTGACGAACGAGCACCGTCGAGAAACCGCGCCTTTGGAGGAATGGAACGACCTACTACTGGAACCTCTTACCAACGCTGTGGCCAGAATGGGAGCTCATTCCAGAGCAAGCATTGCCGTCCGTGGCGATCACACACCCTATTAATGACAAACCCTGTTAACAAGCATGCCCCGCCTTTTGTAATGTACTGAATCGCAGTGACTTCAGTGTAACGATGGTCATTGAATAAAAGTGTCATTTATGTTCATCTCATTGCGTATTCCTTTCAGTTGCCTTCTGCACTATAGAGTAGCAGTTCTGGTCTATGTATGATTCATATTTCATCGAGCTACGTTACGTGGACGTGCCACAGTACACGGAAGTTACCTCCTCAAGTTTAGCACACCAGTATAGTTGATTTTCTATTTCGTAAACACTTATCCCATTGTTTACATTTCGTCGTTCGTGTCACGATTGAAAGCAGGACACGTAATGCGTTCTTACACAACGTAACAAACTCAGAGGAATTAACCCAGTATTTCACGTTTAATTCTCTTCCGTTTCGATGTCAGTATGGTCACAGAATAGATGATTTCGATCGCGCATTAATTTTACGCAGGACCAGAACTTTTTTCCTCCTTTGTGAGATCGGTTTGCAAATTGTTTTCTTTCTACACTACTGGCCATTAAAATTGCTACACCACGAAGATGATGTGCTACAGACGCGAAATTTAACCGACAGGAAGAAGATGCTGTGATAGGCAAATGATTAGCTTTTTAGAGCATTCACACAAGGCTGGCGCCGGTGGCGACACCTACAACGTGCTGACATGAGGAAAGTTTCCAACCGATTTCTCATACACAAACAGCAGTTGACCGGCGTCGCCTGGTGAAACGTTGTTGTGTGGCCACGTGTAAGGAGGAGAAATGCGTACCACCACGTTTCCGACTTTGATAAAGGTCGGATTGTAACCTATCGCGACTGCGGTTTTTCGTATCGTGACGTTGCTGCTCACGTTGGTCGAGATCCAATGACTGTTACGAGAACATGAAATCGGTGGATTCGAGAGGGTAATACGGAACGTCGTGCTGGATCCCAGTGGCCTCGTATCACTAGCAGTCAAGATGACAGGCATCTTATCCACATGGCTGTAACGGATCGTGCAGCCACGTCTCGATCCGTGAGTCAACAGATGGGGATGTTTGCAAGACAACAACCATCTGCACGAACAGTTGGACGACGTTTGCAGCAGCCTGGACTATCATCTCGGTCGGAGACCATGGCTGCGGTTACCCTTGACGCTGCATGACAGACAGGAGCGCCTGCGATGGTGTACTCAATGAAGGACCTGGGTGCACGAATGGCAACACGTCATTTTTTGGATTAATCCAGGTTCTGTTTACAGGAACATGATGGTCGCATCCGTGTTTTGCGACATCGCCATGAACGCACATCGGAAACGTGTATTCGTCATGACCATACTGGAGTATCGCACAGTGCCAATGGTTACACGTCTCGGTCACCTCTTGTTCGCATTGACGGCACTTTGAACAATGGACGTTACATTTCAGATGTCTTACGACCCGTGGCTACATTCTTCATTGGATCCCTGCGAAGCCCTACATTTCAGAAGGATAATGCACGACCGCATGTTGCAGGTCCTGAACGGGCCTTTCTGGATACAGAAAATGTTCGATTGCTGCCCTTGCAAGCACATTCTCCAGATCTCTTACCAATTGAAAACGTCTGATCAATGGTGGCCGAACAACTGGCTCGTCACAATACGCCAGTGACTACTCGTGATGAACTGTGGTATCGTGTTGAAGCTGCATGGGCAGCTGTACCTGTACACGCCATCCAAGCTCTGTTTGACTCAATGCCCAGGCGTATAAAGGCCGTTATTACGGCCAGAGATGGCTGTTCTGCGTACTGATTTATCAGGATCTATGCAACCAAATTGCGTGAAAATGTAGTCACATGGCCGGGCGCGATGGTCTTGCGGTTCTAGGTGCTGCATTCCGGAACCGTGGGACTGCTACGGTCGCAGGTTCGAATCCTTCCTCTGGCATGGATGTGTGTGATTTCCTTAGGTTAGTTAGGTTTAAGTAGTTCTAAGTTCTAGGGGACTGATGACCTAAGATGTTAAGTCCCATAGTGCTCAGAGCCATTTGAACCATTTTGTAATCACATGTCAGTTCTAGTTTAATATATTTGTCCAATGAATACCCGTATATCATCTGCATTTCTTCTTGGTGTAGCAATTTTAATGGCCAGTAGTGTAGTCCATTGACTGCTTTCATTTCGCTCATTTTTGTTTTGCACAGCTGTTATTTGTCAATAGGGCTTACATTTCGTATCAAGGTATGATGACGCTCTCTTTGCCTTCGTAGCATCTTTGTAATATGGCTACTGAAAAATGAGGGGTCTTCCTCATTCCTTTAAACCCTTTCTCGGCACATCAGACGGATTGTATAATGTTTTTAAATTTTATCCACTTGCGCTCCACATCTTCGACCCCAAAATCAAATATTAGACGTTCATTGCTCAGATACCATGCAATTTGTTTTCTTTCACTCTTACAAAGCATAAACATTTTTCTACCTTTCTTAACAATCTTTGTAAAACCTCCCTTATGATCACTGATTCACTTCTGTACTTTCCTGCTTCATAAATCTCAGAGCTCTTAGCAGGAAATCGAGGATGTTTCTCTCACGAGACGTTCTCTAACTGCTCGAAGTATTTTTCAGAAAAAAGTTCAGGGAAATCTCAACCGAATGGTCGTTTCTGGCTCCAGTTTTAATCACATAACTCTACTGTTGTATAGCTGCCAAGCATAGAATGATCAGGAAACCTAATCACGATAGTTAACTTTTCTCTGAAGTGCTCTGCCACTACATTTATGTTCTATAAAGGCACCCGACTGCCGTGTTTGACCCACCTTTGATGCTATAATTTCACATTCGGATTACGGTCACTCACTAGATATTATGGAGTTCCTTACGACAATAAATACGCCGTCACCATAGACGTCTAATGTAGCTTTGCGACTGCGAGTTCTGCAGAGACGAACGTTCTCTAACGAGAGCTGAGCGGCTAATCTTTTTCCACTATCCTAAAAGATCTCTATATGCTCGCCACACATTTTCTGCTACCCAAAGTAACTGTTTGCTTAGATTTCACCTGAACTGTTGAGGGGAATCCTACAATTGGATCAGTCCCCTAGAACTTAGAACTACTAAAACCTACCTAACCTAAGGACAGCACACAACACCTAGTCATCACGAAGCAGAGAAAATCCCTGACTCCGCCGGGAATCGAACCCGGGAACCCGGGCGTGGGAAGCGAGAACGCTACCGCACGACCAAGAGCTGCCGGACTGGAATCCTACAATTCTCCATCTTATAACGAAGCCGGAGAAAGCTGCATACGGAGATAGTCACAAAATCGTCTCTGCTTCAGAGCTTCCAATCGGACCCATACAGGGGTCGGCAATCGATTCTGGGTAAGATGCTGTAAATAGTGAGTTGTTCTTCCACCCCATGTCTTTATCCTTTGTCAGCATGGATGATTAAATTGTTTGTAATAAATGTAACGTTTGCATGTTCGTCGTACCCAGATGATAGTTTGCGTTTACAGTCGATTTTCTGCCGTGCAGTTGCTATTTAGGTTCTTAAATTTAGTTTTAAATATTTATTAACAGAACTCAGATACGTCTGTATGGCTAATACAGTGCCCAATCACTATATGATTCGTCGCATTTCTATCGTGTGGATCGTGATGAAGGTGGTCACGACCGTCCACATTTGGTTTCCTTGTACGACAAGGACAATTTTGGTTTCATTCACAAATAAAATATTAAGACAAACACAGCATATACCCCGGGAACATTTGCTGTAAAATATAAAACAATCAAGGAAAACTAAATACTATCGGAAAACAATACTAATAGAATATACAAAGAATTAAGCCATTCTCCTTCTTAAGGGATTTTCATTTGGGATAACAACATATTCTGTACAGCCTTAAGCTGCCTCTCTGTGTCATCTGAGAAAACAGAATGCTATTTTCGTAGAAATACCTGGCTAATACATGACGTAAAGGAATCAGACCAAGTAGATAACACATGTGTGAAGATTTTAACTATACTAGTCACGCTGGAGATGCTGTATCTAGACAAGAACTATTGATGGCAGACAATGACAGTCATGATTGTCGTTCGTCTACGGCAGCTCCTAGAATGGAGCTTCCACTTTCTATCAGCGTATACACTGCAGTGAAGCTTAGTGATATTACAGCTGTTCGCCAGAATGGCTCGCGAACGCAGGCGGTTGCTTTTAGCCGTCAACATTCTCAGTAGTTTGAGCTCTCCAAGCAACTTCAAGCCCTCCTTCGCAAAATCGCTGAGCTAGCAATTTTTATCTCCTAGTTTCTAAACGTCATCTCTTCATACATCGCTGAACCAGCATGGCTTGGGGAAAACAAATTTCTTCTTTTGTTTGCTGCGATAACTGCTTGGGATACCCTTCAAAAGAGCTTTTCTTGATTTATCAAGAAGAATAAAAAAAAAAAAGAGCGAATGAATATAATGGTTGAACGCCTCGTCGACGATGACATCATTAGAGATGGATCACAAGCACAAGCATACGGTGCGTGGCGGAGGGTACCTCGTATCACTACTAGTCATTGACTTCCCTTTTCCACTAGTAAATAGAGCGACGGAAGAATGACTGTTTTTGTGCCTCCGTGCAATCCCTAAATTCTCTTATCTTGTCTTCGCGGTCCTTACCCGAAATACACAGAGGTGACAAAAGTCATGAGATAGCGATATTCACGTATACAAATGGTGTTAGTATCGCGCACACGATGTATAACAGGACAGTGCATTGGCGGAGCTGTTATTTGTACTTAGGTGATTCATGTAAAAAAAATTCCAACTTGGTTACGGTCACGTGATAGGAATTAACAAACTATTAATGCGGTATGGTAGTTGGAGGCAGACGTATGGGACATTCCATTTCGGAAATCGTTAGGAAAATTAATATTCCGACATCTACAGTGATGTGTTGTGCCTTTCGACACATCGAAATTAAACACGTAACCAGTTTGTAGTTGCCATAGACTTCTCTATTACAAACACATGCTCTTAATGAAATTAACAGTAACAACGATTACAATAAAAGGCACCTGCCCTACCGAACCACCACCAGGACTCAGATTAAAACATTAATGCATTTAAGTCCGATAGACACAGATCTTTCAAAATCTACCCAACTGATTTTCACTAATTAAAACAATGTTCATACAGCCACCATTAATCAAATTTAACTGACATAACTGAATCCCACAAACCTTTTAAACATGCTTCATGACTTACATAGAAACTGGCTTTCACATAACTCATATCAAATTCTAAAACTACTTCCAACAACTAAGACATTTTCCATGGACTGATCTTAAGCAAGTCTAACAAATTAAAAGTATTATCAGATTAATACACTCAACTAGGCCTGTCTTTAGTATTACATTTATTCCCAGAATATAATAATGGCATATTAAATAGTCATAAAATGGGGCCGTTTCAATTTTACGTTGAAAATTAGTGATGGACGCTAGCAAACCGAAAGGTTCTAACAGATACGGGAGATTCACGGACCAGAAGGTGAAGTAGAACTATACTCAACTTTGAGTTACAATTAATCTTCCGGAAAACCGCAACGCTTCACCGGAAAGATGGAATTGCAGGAAACTAACAACGTAACCATAGACACCGATCCAGGTCCTTAATTTTCCTCTTCCACCGTGATACCCCGATCGGAGTTTGCTCGCGTCGGCCACTGCCAATTATCTGAAATGTTTTTTATTCCAGTCTTTGATCACAATATCAATTCTTTAGACGATGACCGGTTTCAGTTCTTAATGACCATCCTCAGATTTACAATATACAAATATATACTCCTAGTGAGCAATGTGTCTTTCAGTATGATACTGCTGTATCAAAATATACATACTATCATACAACCAGGGAAATGTACAGATAAAATACAGTAAAACGTACCTTTTTTACACCTAAAGTGATAAGGCCATAATGGTATCGTCAAAACACATAAATATAATTAGCACAGCATCATCACATTGATCTAAAATAAGGTGTAGAATGGGCCACATCGTCCACACAGCCATTATTGCAACTGGCTGCTGAAGTACAGTAGCTACCAGAAATCTGTTTGTCTACATTCTCCCTAGATACTGTGGGCTTAGATGTGGTCATCATTTACCCAAAAAACATAATCTGATAAAAACACATTAGGTAAAATACATGTAGCAGACTTTTAAAACTGATAACCATCATACAAACCAATTGTGGCCTATTCTACACCTTATTTTAGATCTATGTGACGATGCTGTGCTGATTATATTTATAGTTTTGTAAATGCCATTATGGCCTATCACTTTAGGATATGGTGTAAAAAAGGTATGTTTTACCGTATTTTATCTGTACATTTCCGTGGTTGTATGATAGTATATTGTGATACGTACTGCTGTATTATGTTGAAAGACACACTGCTCACTAGGTGTATATATTTGTATATTGTAGATCTGAGGATGGTCATTACGGACTGCAACCGGTCATCGTCTAAAGAATTGATAATGTGATCAAAGACTGGAACAAAAACCATTTGACAGAATTGGATCACTGTTTGTATACGCGACTATGTCGCAGTTGGTGAATTACCTGAAACATAAACACATCGGCGGCAGACAACATTCTGGAGCATCAGATACACAAAACATATCTGCCCAACTGGTTATAAATAAACCTTTAATTATACACGGCCCAAAATGAACCCAAGCAGAACTAACTTACGGGACCACTTGCCCAGTAACGGCTCTTAAAATTCGATTAGTCAATTCTCTAGAACAAACAAATAAAATAATAACATAGAAAAATGAAATAGGGAACATTATTTGGGCCTCCTCTCGAAGGCCAGGCACAGACTTACGCACTACTTGGTATGACCTCTAGCTACGCATTAAGATTAGCCGAGCGGTTTAGGCGCTGCAGTCATGGACTGTGCGGCTGGTCCCGGCGGCGTTTCGAGTCCTCCCTCGGGCTGGAATTTATTCTCGCCACACTGTTTGAGCTGTTGCGTTGCTGGCGAAAGTCTCCATCGATTATCATCCCGATCGTTGTGAGTCGATTTTCGATTCCTGCTTGTCTTCTTCGCATCTTTGGCGGATGTCTGTTTAACTGCGGCGCGAGCGCTCTGCTGGGGTCTGAGTTCGGGTATCAGCTGTGTGAGCGACAGTGGCGTGTGACGTTGTGGATATATGCAGCGTG
The DNA here is from genome assembly GCF_023897955.1 of Schistocerca gregaria. Classification (NCBI taxonomy): domain Eukaryota; kingdom Metazoa; phylum Arthropoda; class Insecta; order Orthoptera; family Acrididae; genus Schistocerca; species Schistocerca gregaria. The sequence continues at coordinate 583,774,783 of NC_064921.1, forward strand.
CCGAGTGGCCGAGTCGGTACGATGGAGGTGCGTGGGCAGCTGCTGCGGCGTGTTTAGCCGTTGGAAAGCAGATCCGCTGCCGACGGTGATTGGAATTTCCTTGAGATTTGAAGAACAGATTTCCTTTGCGTCTGTTACATGTTACTCAAAGTGAATGAACTGGAGCTGTCGAAATGTTCCTTGGTGGTTTCTGTTCATGTTAATTGAATACCCGAGTGCACTGAAAACTATCTTCAGTGTTTCAGTTACTTGTCACTGTATTTGGTATGGCCGCCTGATATGTTGACGGCATTGAAAGGAGTACTTGCTACGCACAACAAATAGACATGAAGCCGTGCTTAATGCCCACCTACAGAAATTCCTGTGCGTCATATGTCCGAGAAACAAGCGAACTTTGTTCAGTGTGGTACTGTAAATGTTTCTGCATCGTATTTTCTGGAGCAAAGCGTGGGGATCATGAGCTTGAAAATCTACTTAAAAACTAACCTGAGGCTGACTAGTGTCCCGAACACTTGTTCATTAATCCGTCACGTGGATTCGATCCTGGACTGCCTAACCTCCATGTCACTATGTGCCTTAAGCGTTTTATGCATCTCACGCCAATCTAAACCTGATCTGCCAGCGGAGATTCAAATCGCTGTTCTCCCGAATACGAGTTCACGATCTTACTAACAAGGGAACCTCCCCATAGCACCCCGCTCAGATTTAGTTATAAGTTGCCACAGTGCATAAGCCTTGAAAAACTGAACACAGATCAATCGAGAAAACAGGAAGAAGTTGTGTGGAACTATGAAAAAATAAGCAAAATATACAAACTGAGTAGTCCATGCGGAAGATAGGCAACATCAAGGACAGTCTGAACTCAGGAACGCCGTGATCCCGTGGTTAGCGGGAGCAGCTACGTAACGATAGGTCCTTGGTTGAAGTCTTCTTTCGAGCGAAAAGTTTAATTTTTTATTTTCAGACAATTGTCAAAGTTCGGGCACTCACACATAATCAACTTCGCTCTCCAAAATTCCAGGACATGGTTAGATTTACTTGGAGGTATGCAGGATTTGACGGTCTACTCACAGAAAAATTTGAAAGCGTTAAAAACATATGTTATGACAGAGCACAGGAAAAAGTGTGCGACTGTGAAACTGTTGGATTCATTTGTTGCAGTTTATGTGACAAACTCTTATGTTTTCATCACTTTTTTTGGGAGTAATTTTCACATCCACAAGAAAACCTAAATCGGGCAACGTAGAAGAATCTTTTTACCCATTCGCCAAGTGTACAAGTTAGGTGAGTTGACAACATATTCCTGTCATGTGACGCACATGCCGTCACCAGTGTCGTATAGAATATATCAGACGTGTTTTCCTGTGGAGGAATCGGTTGACCTATGACCTTGCGATAAAATGTTTTCGGTTCCCATTAGAGAGGCACGTCCTTTCGTCTACTAATCGCACGGTTTTTCGGTGCGGTCGCAGAACACAGACACTAAACTTATTACACTGAACAGAGACGTCAATGAACGAATGGACAGATCATAACTTTGTGAAAATAAAGAAAAACTTTTCGCTCGAGGTGAGACTTGAACCAAGGAACTCTCATTCCGCAGCTGCTCACGCTAACCACGGGACCACGGCGCTGCTGAGCACAGATTATCCTTGATGTTGCTTATCTTCGCATGGACTACTGAGTTTGTATATTTCGCTAATTTTTTCATAGTTCCACACAACTTCTTCCTGCTTTCTCGATCGATCTGTGTTCAGTTTTTCAAGGCCTATCCACTGTGGCAACTTATAACTAAATCTGAGGGGGGTGCGATGGGGAGGTTCCCTTGTAAGAAGACTCGGGCTACTCCTGAGGCGAGCTGTCGCCAGTGAACTTGAGGCGGGCGGGCGCCTCTTAAATCGCCCGCACGTGTCTGCCGCCGGCGTCTCGGTAAATCTGGAGCCGCGTGGGCGCCCCGGCGCGGCGAGGCGAGGCGCCGCTGTCCTCAGGCCTGACTTCCCGGCGAAGACGGCGGGCTCTCCAGCTGCAATGGCGACAGCTACTGTAGTCGAGATGGTTTAAAAAGATTTATCGATTTCCAGCACACTGGGATAATATCGAGACAGCAACTTGTGTGAAGCAGTTTAATGTAGAAAACAGCCAGAGTTGCACCTTTGGCTGTTTTCTAAACCAGACTAGTCTAAGAAGGTCCCTGACAGCTGGCAGCGCTGTTGTCAGCTTTCAACTACGAAACGCTAGCGGCTGCAGGCTGGAACAGTAGCAGTCTATAGAGCACCGACAACATGAAAGCGTTGCCAATTATTAGTTGAGGTTGCAGGTTTCCAAAAAAATGATGAATGAAATGAGTGGTGTGACCCCCAACTACGTACCCTCCAACTCAGAGTTGCAATTGTTGAGTGGTACTTACGTAAATAAATTAGTGAAATCAAAGTGAAGTAGAAATTACAAAATAAATTAAAAACTTAGTTTAGTTTAGAAGAATTACACACTGAGAAATAGCGGGGAGAGCAGCAGAGCAGAAGAGACAATGACCGTGAAGTCAGCAAGTTCAGAAGAAGCCATCTTCCTCACCACATAAGCGGAAGCTGTCGATTCAGCCGTCAGGGCATCGCCCGACCGGCTCACGTGTTTCTCAGTTGTCACATGTGAGCAAAGGCCCTCGCCTACATTCCAAGAGCCAATGACCGACAGTAAGAAGATTCTTCGAGAAGCTTTTCAACGTGACAGAAGAGGCAATGACCGTGAAGTCATTCACCTCCAGTGAACTGAAGTGAATAAATACGCGAGACGCAGTGGGCCCGACTAGAGAGAGTAGCAGTAGTTTTCAGTCAGTTTCGGTGCTGAAGACCGTCATGCAAGAAGAGACTACATCATACACAGAAGCACCAAGTCCGCCGCTGTAACGGAATAGCAAGCAGCAGCCTCGGCGCCAGAAGACAGAAGTTAAAAGGTATTTCAAGACTGATTTTTACGTACCCGGGTGACTCGTGAGGACGGGGAGGAGACAGCCTCACATCAGCAGTCACCTGTGAGCTGGAGTCCGTGGTTCGAGTCCGGGACACTGGCCTTCCCCCGCCGCGCCGCTCCGCTGGCCGACGCACATCACTGACACACGCGGCCGCATAGAGAAGAGAAATACTGGGACGCCACATCCAAGGTATCACCATCCGTTTGACGACTTCGTTCTCAATAATTAAACGGGCCACCTTGCGCTGCGCGTCTCCACTCAACTGGGCGAGACGACGACACGAGATACACACCGCCACGCGTAATCAGACGCCGACGCTGGCGCAACAGAAGGCTTCGAAAACGACACAGCTGCCGCTCTCCGACCCAGAACATCCAGTAAGGGAACAGTTGTACAAAAATTTCAATAAAAGTTATCTTATGTAAAAATGCTCTTTCATTCTACCTCATACCCGAGCCAAGGAAGAACCCACCCTGCCCACATGTTGTTAAGAGAGAAAAATTAATTTATTAGTATATTCACCCTGACATAATGCTTTAGAATCAAATTCCCTTTGCAGTAATGCTCATCCTGACAATTGACTAGCATCAAAAGAGAAAATCCAGTTACATTTAATGTGAGAAGTGTTACACAATATTAAAAGTTTTGGCTGGTTTCGTTGTCTAGGGGCTGGGATACGTAGTTCCTGCATTTCAGGCCAAATACTACTGAGTCTACACTTACAATATAAACAGTCGCATGAATCGAATGGTCGAAGATTCCTATCACTCGGCAATTGCAAATGTAGCGTAGAAATTTACAAATGAAAGATTGCAATTAAATAAAATCTGCAGGTACTATCTTAACGACTTTAAATGATGAGTACGATAGTATAAGTACTTTTGAGAATGTGGTATATTTATGCAAAACACTTATTGGTGTCGATGGTCCAGCAATTAAATGAAATATAAGTTGAATAACAGGGAAACAATAGATTCCTGCTGCACGTAATTAGTTATGAAGAACAACACAGCTCGCGAGATACTCACTTCTAAACGCTTACTACGTCTTCACTGTAGAAATCTCACAAGTACACAAGTTGGCACTCCGAAGTATTTCTATCTCTTCGATCACACGCAAACTGCTCCACTCCAAGTCTTTCCCGCGACTCTGCGTCCGTCGCGCCGTCGCGTCCAGCGCTTTCCGTGTCCCCCGCGAAAGCCCTTCGCGCCGCACTCTCCCGAAATACCTCGAGTCCCATCCAGTCTCCAAATTCACGAGCACTGTGATTGACTAGAGCGCTCGCACCATGTCTTCAAACCAACGCACCCACACAAACATAATGAAACACAGTTTCGAAAAAATCCAATTACATTTAAATAACTTGAAATTAGATAAATATTCCTACAGCTGGACCATAAACACATATACAAACATAAACAAATTAAATAAACATATATAAAAGGAACAGTAATAAAAGGTTGGCCAGTAACCTAATGTCTCCGTGCTTTCTAAAACACAGTAAATATTTAACCAATTTCTTCATGAATAGCATATATTGGATATTATCAGAAACATACATGAATAAATAGATTTATAAGCATGGTCCTACCGTTTTTTCGTGTAACTGTGGTGTACTTGTGGCCTGACGCGATCGATAGTAATCGGCAACTTTGACCTCCAATAACTCATGTACTATTCAAGTTACATGCCTCTAATTTATATCAATTTAGGTTTACATTAATAGCTTTCTAAAGACACGTCGATCGACGAAATCGAATGAAGCGTATAAATTTTGGAAATTCGTTGCAGGGTGTTACTTGTATAATTCACAGTCAGATACTAAATTTTAAATAAAGATATTGAAAATCTGATTACACCATCAGAATCGTCGTGCAAATAGTACTAATGTACATGCTTCTTTTTGAGGTACCATGATTCATCTGGCTACTATTAATTTCGATACGAACTGTGAAATGTCTCTCATGATGGTTTCACAAAGTCCGCCATCTTTGGCATTCCCGGCGTGTCTTCTTCATCGACACAGCGTCACTATGGAATTCCCAGCAACGCGGCCGATGACCACGTGGTCCGGCTGTTGTGCGGCATCACGCGGTTGCTAATGAACCACGGCCCGAGTGGTGGCCGCCAGCTCTGAACTTAGAATATTTCCAGGGCGACGCAATTCTCCCATTACCTCACAAGGTAGTCCAGCGAAGCTACCGCGCCCGGCCCACTGCAAACGACAAGGATCAACTTATGGCAGTTATAGCCATCTGTGTGGGCTTACCTTAGGTCGAGGAGCAGTCGAAGATCAAGCTTTATGAAACTCAAAAAGAGCTAAGAAATAAAAACGAAATATTAACGAAGATAAGTGAAAGCTGTGCTTCGCACATGTATGAGATCAAAATATTCTGATGCGCAACATTGAATAGCACTTTGCTCCACCTGTGCTTTATACACAGTCTTGTCATATTAATACACTCCTGGAAATGGAAAAAAGAACACATTGACACCGGTGTGTCAGACCCACCATACGTGCTCCGGACACTGCGTGAGGGCTGTACAAGCAATGATCACACGCACGGCACAGCGGACACACCAGGAACCGCGGTGTTGGCCGTCGAATGGCGCTAGCTGCGCAGCATTTGTGCACCGCCGCCGTCAGTGTCAGCCAGTTTGCCGTGGCATACGGAGCTCCATCGCAGTCTTTAACACTGGTAGCATGCCGCGACAGCGTGGACGTGAACCGTATGTGCAGTTGACGGACTTTGAGCGACGGCGCATAGTGGGCATGCGGGAGGCCGGGTGGACGTACCGCCGAATTGCTCAACACGTGGGGCGTGAGGTCTCCACAGTACATCGATGTTGTCGCCAGTGGTCGGCGGAAGGTGCACGTGCCCGTCGACCTGGGACCGGACCGCAGCGACGCACGGATGCACGCCAAGACCGTAGGACCATACGCAGTGCCGTAGGGGACCGCACCGCCACTTCCCAGCAAATTAGGGACACTGTTACTCCTGGGGTATCGGCGAGGACCATTCGCAACCGTCTCCATGAAGCTGCGCTACGGTCCCGCACACCGTAAAGCCGTCTTCTCCTCACGCCCCAACATCGTGCAGCCCGCCTCCAGTGGTGTCGCGACAGGCGTGAAAGGAGGGACGAATGTAGACGTGTCGTCTTCAGCGATGAGAGTCACTTCTGCCTTGGTGCCAATGATGGTCGTATGCGTGTTTGGCGCCTTGCAGGTGAGCGCCACAATCAGGACTGCATACGACCGAGGCACACAAGGCCAACACCCGGCATCATGGTGTGGGGAGCGATCTCCTACACTGGCACTTTGGTGATCGTCGAGGGGACACTGAATAGTGCACGGTACATCCAAACCGTCATCGAACCCATCGTTCTACCATTCCTAGACCGGCAAGGGAACTTGCTGTTCCAACAGGACAATGCACGTCCGCATGTATCCTGTGCCACCCAACGTGCTCTAGAAGGTGTAAGTCAACTACCCTGGCCAGCAAGATCTCCGGATCTGTCCCCCATTGAGCATGTTTGGGACTGGATGAAGCGTCGTCTCACGCGGTCTGCACTTCCAGCACGAACGCTGGTCCAACTGAGGCGCCAGGTGGAAATGGCATGGCAAGCCGTTCCACAGGACTACATCCAGCATCTCTACGATCGTCTCCATGGGAGAATAGCAGCCTGCATTGCTGCGAAAGGTGGATATACACTGTACTAGTGCCGACATTGTGCATGCTCTGTTGCCTGTGTCTATGTGCCTGTGGTTCTGTCAGTGTGATCATGTGATGTATCTGACCCCAGGAATGTGTCAATAAAGTTTCCCCTTCCTGGGACAATGAATTCACGGTGTTCTAATTCCAATTTCCAGGAGTGTATGACCACCGTCTATATTCGACGACAAAGTGCATTAAGCATTCACAGATGGCAGGTGGCAGAAGTAGTATGAGTGAGTATGTTAAGCAGGACGCGGAAGAGAGTGCAGTCGTTGTTGTTATGTGGGAAAAAAGTCGCTCTGAGCACTATGGGCCTCAACTTCTGAGCTCATTAGTCCCCTAGAACTTAGAACTAGTTAAACGTAACTAACCTAACGGCATCACACACATTCATGCCCGAGGCAGGATTCGAACCTGAGACCGTAGCGGTCTCGCGGTTCCAGACTGCAGCGACTAGAACCGCACGGCATCTTCGGCCAGCTGTTATCTGGAGACGAAGTGTTTTACCTCACAGTGAAAAGGGCAGGATCATTGTCTTTCGAGCCAAAGGTGGAAGTATGAAATGGTTAAGATTGTAAACTGTTCGCGTACCGCCGTGGTTAAAGTATACCGTGGATGGCAAACCTGCACTGTTCAAAACCTGTGCCGGGTCAACTGTGGTGCATCACGGGCTATAGATGACTATTCAAATGGCTCTGAGCACTATGGGACTTAACTTCTGAGGTCATCAGTCCCCTGGAACTTAGAACTACTTAAACCTAACTAACCTAAGGACATCACACACGTCCATGCGAGGCAGGATTCGAACCTGCGACCGTAGCGGTCACGCGGTTCCAGACTGTAGCGCCTAGATCCGCTCGGCCACTCCGGCCGGCTATAGATGTCTATGATGAACTACAGCTGCAGAGAGGTGCACGGGTGAATTGACATGAAACTGCTGAGCAAGTTACCGAACAGATGAAGCAAGGGGACACCAACAGTGTCTGCTCTAGGACAGTTCAGTAAACGTTGCAGGGTATGGGCCTCCGCAGCAGACATGCATCAACGCTGACTGCTGTTCATCGGCGACGAAGGCTGGAATTTGTACACCAGTATCGCAACTGGACGCCCACTGTGTGATGAATTACGTTTTATGCTCCATCGGGCAGATGGTTGTCGTCTACAGCGTGAAACGTCTGAAAGCAAACACCCTGCAACAATCGTCGGTAGGTCCAGGCCAGAGCGCATTCCCCTTGTAATCTCTAGAAAATACATTGGATCAACACAAGTATGTACAGGGTGTTTCAAAAATGACAGGTATATTTGAAACGGCAATAAAAACTAAACGAACAGCGATAGAAATACACCGTTTGTTGCAATATGCTTGGGACAACAGTACATTTTCAGGTGGACAAACTTTCGAAATTACAGTAGTTACAATTTTCAACAACAGATGGTGCTGCAAGAGATGTGAAAGATATAGAAGACAACGCAGTCTGTGGGTGCGCCATTCTCTACGTCGTCTTTTTGCTGTAAGCGTGTGCTGTTCACAACGTGCAAGTGTGCTGTGGACAACATGGTTTATTCCTTAGAACAGAGGATTTTTCTGGTGTTGGAATTCCACCACCTAGAACACAGTGTTGTTGCAACAAGACGAAGTTTTCAACGGAGGTTTAATGTAACCAAAGGACTGGAAAGCGATACAATAAAGGATCTGTTTGAAAAATTTCAGCGGACTGGAAACGTGACGGATGAACGTGCTGGAAAGGTAGGGCGACCACGTACGGCAACCACAGAGGGCAACGCGCAGCTAGTGCAGCAGGTGATCCAACAGCGGCCTCGGGTTTCCGTTCGCCGTGTTGCAGCTGTGGTCCAAATGACGCCAACGTCCACGTATCGTCTCATGCGCCAGAGTGTACACCTCTATCCATACAAAATTCAAACGCGGCAACCCCTCAGCGCCGATACCATTGCTGCACGAGAGACATTCGCTAACGATATAGTGCACAGGATTGATGACGGCGATATGCATGTGGGCAGCATTTGGTTTACTGACGAAGCTTATTTTTACCTGGACGGCTTAGTCAATAAACAGAACTGGTGCATATGGGGAACCGAAAAGCCCCATGTTGCAGTCCCATCGTCCCTGCATCCTCAAAAAGTACTGGTCTGGGCCGCCATTTCTTCCAAAGGAATCATTGGCCCATTTTTCAGATCCGAAACGATTACTGCATCACGCTATCTGGACATTCTTCGTGAATTTGTGGTGGTACAAACTGCCTTAGACGATACTGCGAACACCTCATGGTTTATGCAAGATGGTGCCCGGCCACATCGCACGGCCGATGTCTTTAATTTCCTGAATGAATATTTCGATGATCGTGTGATTGCTTTGGGCTATCCGAAACATACAGGGGGCGGCGTGGATTGGCCTCCCTATTCGCCAGACATGAACCCCTGTGACTTCTTTCTGTGGGGTCACTTGAAAGACCAGGTGTACCGCCAGAATCCAGAAATAATTGAACAGCTGAAGCAGTACATCTCATCTGCATGTGAAGCCATTCCGCCAGACACGTTGTCAAAGGTTTCGGGTAATTTCATTCAGAGACTACACCATATTATTGCTACGCATGGTGGATATGTGGAAAATATCGTACTATAGAGTTTCCCAGACCGCAGCGCCATCTGTTGTTGACAATTGTAACTACTGTAATTTCGATAGTTTGTCTGCCTGAAAATGTACTGTTGTCCCAAGCATATTGCAACAAACGGTGTATTTCTATCGCTGCTCGTTTAGTTTGTATTGCCGTTTCAAATATACCGGCCATTTTTGAAACACCCTGTATCTATCCCTGGGGACCATGTCCACCCCAATACGCAGTTTGTTTCTCCTCAGCACAATGGCATCTAGCTACAGGACAATGCAACGTGTCACACAGCTCGCAGTGTATATGCGTGGTTCGAAGAGCACCAGGATGAGCTGACCATACTTCCGTGGCCACCAAACTCCCGGGAGGTAAACCCAGCTCGATCGGATTGTTTGCCCCGTGGATCCTCAACCGATAAACCTAGCGCAGCTGCCCACGGCTCTGGAGTCGACAAGGCTCCACATCCTTGTTGCTCCCTTTCAGAACCACACTGACTCTCTTCCTGTGTGTCTGATGGTGGTCCGGGCTGCAAAAGGTGGTTATTCAGTTTTCTGTCAGGTAGTCACATTGATGTGATCGATAGTATAAAAGGCTTGGGTACTGTTTGGCGTGCTGTCCACAAGATTTTCTTGATATTGCTCCTCCTACTGTTCACCGGCGACCCTCTTGAGACCATGCTACATGTCAAGAGGTTACCTGTCACAATGCACTGAATATTTCAACTGGTCCCAGACATGCTCAATTGGATTCACATCAGCAGGTACCGACTGCAAATTCGTTCGGTTCATCCGTACCTCCTGCCTCCTTGCCACCTGGAAAGTGTTCACGTGCTGACCACGGCGTACTAGAGCGTTTTGTCTTGAAACACGAACTTGTCCGCGAAATTTTGACTGTTATGTCACATAATGCTGAATGACAAAAAAAGTGAGGCGCCCAGAAAACAGTCGGATGCCAAGTTACAGTTCTCTTGGAGCTGTAGAAGGACCACCAGACAGCATTAGTCTTATTAGAGTTGATTCTTGTTACCAGGCCTGCCAGGGTGTATAAGGCAGTGCGAACAGCATCAGATATAGAGTGATGACTAAAGGGAACGAAGATGTGTACTCGTATGACACGACGTTATCAGCACGTAACTGAGTTTGAAAGGGGCGTCATTGTGGATCTGCATTTGGCAGAATGCTCGAATAATGCAGTATCCAGATTTTTGGGGCATTAGGATGTGAAAGTACCCAGATTTGGACTGCATGACAGCGTGAGGGTAATGTTCAGACCGACCACGTCTGATCACTACAATGGAGAATCCCCGTGTTGTGCATGAAGCACGTCGTAATCCCTTCAAATATGCGCCTGCCTTCCGAGGACTAGTAATGGTCTCCCTACAACATTCTGTGTCATCCCGCACCATTGATTGAAGAATAGCAGCAGGTGGACTGGTAAGTTATCGCCCCACGTATATGCACAACACTCACGCATATGTACAACCCCGGAACGCAACACAACGACTGCGTTTGGAGTAGTACCGCGACCGGGAAGCTTGGACTGCTCATGAATAGCACCGCTTTGTGTCCTTCCCCCCGGAGACTGTCGTTTGCTAGACTAGCAGCGACCTGGGGTGGGGTCCCTTTCTTCCAATGGTTTGAAGCAGTGGTCGTCAAATTTTTTTGCTGAAGAGCCAATGCCTGACATCGTGGGGTGGTAGCTCGGGTCGCATATTTACCAATTTTTATTACTATGTGGTAACCTACAAAAATTAGTATGTTACGAGCTTCCAAAGGACTGTTCATACGAAGGGCGTTCGATAAGTTAACAAACACATATTTTCTGAAAGCAGGTTGGGTTTATTCAGGTTTAATACACTATATTATTTACCACTCTTTTGCCTACAAAACCCGGCCTTTCAACACAATCTCCGTTCAAAACGACATCCTTACGCCACCTTACTGGGAGGGCCTGTTTGCCTACATGGTACAACTCGGTTCCGTGAGCCAGGCTGTAGGGTGGAACAGGAAGAACAGTCCAGAGAAGTTTCGTGAGATCTTCTCGGGTGTGCAAACCTGTGTCATGGAGAAGAAGTTGGTTCCATTTATGTGGGGACAAACACGCTGAAGTCGTTTCTTCAGAGGGTAGCTCAATACACTTCAGACTTGATCGTTGACCATGAGGGAGGACATCAAGCACACTAACCCCTTCAGAGCTCCAGAAGACCGTCGCCATAACTTTGCCCCGCGGGGTAGCCGCACGGTCTCCGGCGCGTTGCCATGGTTCGCGCGGCTCTCCCCACCGGAGCCTCGAGTCCTTCCTCAGGCACGGGTGTGTGTGTTGTCCTTAGCTTAAGTTAGTTTAAGTTAGATTACGTAGTGTGTAAGCCTAGGGACCGATGACCTGAGCAGTTTGGTCCCATAGGAACTTACCACAAATTTCAATTTTCATGACTTTACCGGCAGAGGATACGGCTTTGAACTTTTTCTTCGAAGGACTGGTGATGTGACGCCACTTCATGGAATGCCGTATTGTTTCCGGTTCGAAGTGATGAACCAATGTTTTATCGCCTGTGACGATGTTCGACAAAAATGGTCACGATCAGTCTTGTAACGCGCAAGCAATTCCGCTGAGACAATCCTTCATTCTGTTAGGCGCCGAGGAATCCAGCGAGCACACAGCTCTGAGTGTCCCAACTGGTGGACAAGTGTGTCAGCAATACCAACAGAAATGTTCAGCTGTGCAGCGAGTTGTTTTATTGTAATCAGTCGATCAATTCGAATGAGAGTGTCCGCACGTTCCGACATTGTAGGAGTCGCAACTGTGTGCGACCGGCTTGCACGCGGGGGGTCGGACAGGTTTGAGCGACCTTGTTGTGATGATGACAGACTCCTCGCCCAGCGACTCACCGTGCTTTTGTTCACTGCCAGGTCTCCATAAACATATTGCTAGTGCCTGTGAATAGCAGCGATCCTCTGGTTTTGCGCCAAAGGAAACTCAATCACAGCTCTCTGCTAGAAACGTACCTCCGTTACAGTCGCCAATTTGAAGCTAGTGTAGCGTCGCCACCTGTCAGAACTTCATGAATCTGCAGGGGCTGAAACGAGAATATCCCGCGATGTCCCACAACAAAATCCGCATGTTTCACCCGTGAATTAATATGTTGTACTACTTATTGTAAGGGCACGACAAGTTACCCGCCGAACTCCAAGTACTGATCGTTAAAAGTCTGCACCATTCGGGCCACTTTACGTCAACTGTTCTCTGTTCCACATTGCTACCACCCTCACAGACCCCAAATTTGTCACACTGTAATTGTCTACGAAGTGTTGTTGTGTCGTCTGTGTCAGCGGATGATACTTATGTCTAAATGCACTATGCAATATGAAGCACGATCACAAATGTTTACTAAATATTTTGAAAAATAATTTTCTCTTCTGCTCTTAGCGTTGTATTACAACATTCTTAATGTAATTTCAAATTCTGTTCTATAAATAAATACAGCATTTGAAGATGACCGTCTCTATAATGCGCATTCACGAATTCATGTTACATCCATTTGAAATTTACGTGATAGTAACTGACTGGTAGGAGGTACACGCGCTCTTGTGTTGTCAGCACTGCAAGACTAGTAAACATTCACCCGCTCACATCCTATAACCCTTCTGCCTATTTTGCTCAGCTCTCTGACCGATTTACCAACGCTGATTAAAGTTAAGCACATCTAAGAGCTTTACTGTCTATGTAGCACACCTCCGGAAAAAAATGGAATACCCAAAAGCACTGTGTTTTGTAGCGCCAGGGTATAATACGTGCATACCAAGGGACTGCAGAGTTATTGATTCATTGTCACGGTCATCAACGCCTAGAGGGTATTCAAATGGCCCATCTATGGAACATTTCGACACCTGTAGACCAGGTTCTGGACGTCCCGCGTAGGACGCGCCCACTTGAAGATCGACGCATTGTGAAAGAGCTGGTGGCCGACCGAACATCACCAGGATAGGAATGTTGCTCCGTTGTCTTCAGAGACGAGAGTAGCTTCTGTTAGTGATGGACTTTAGTAGACCTGGTGAGCCGCCTTCACTCACGACACACAGGTCCCACCCGAGGCTTGATGGTGTGTTTATGGGGGGGGGGGGGGGGGGGAGAGGGGGGAGGAAGCAGGGTGAAGGGGCATTAGTTACAACTTCCAGTCGTATTTTGTGTTTCTGCAAGGTAAAGTAACCAGTTCCCGCTACATTATATCCTCGTGCTACCTCCATTTTTTCGGCAGGATGGTGACAATGCACGTCTACTTGCGACTGCTGCGATGCAAAGAGCTGGTCGTGGTGTACAACTGCCTTGGCCAGCAGAATCGCCAGACCACTCGCCAGTTGAACCTGTATAGAACATGGTGAATCAGGAACTTAATCATTTTCGAGGGCCTGCAAGAATCGTTGCCGAAAAGAAACAAACAGCGCAAGATGTTTGGGAAAATCTATCGCAGATGCCATTCGCCACCTTTATGATAGTTTGCATGAGAGAATACACGCCTGCGTTGCTGTCAGAATGGGGTAAGCTGTGTATTCATGCGACTGTTTGGGCACCTTTTACTGTAACACGGGTGTTTTGTTTGATCTGAAATTATGATATACTGCTACAACGATGAACTATCTGACACTTCACGTGTCATTAAAATGACCTTGTTCTTGAGGGTGCGGCCGCGCGGGGTAGCCGTGCGATCTGAGGCGCCTTGCCACGGCTCGCGCGGCTGCCTCCATCGAAGGTTCGAGTCCTCCCTTGGGCATGGGTGTTTGTGTTGTCCTTAGCGTAAGTTAGATAAGTTAGATTACGTAGTGTGTAAGCCTTGGGACCGATGAGCTCAGCAATTTGGTCCCATAGAACTTGCCACAAATTTCCATTTTTTTTTTCCGTCCTTGAGGGTGCTTCATTTTTTTCTGACAGTGTATTTTTGCATGTTGCTGAGCAGGAGAACTACACTCATAAGTTGAATAAGGCCCTCCCGAATACATCGATTCCATGTTAGCTTGACAGTCTTGGGAAACCAGACTACCGCGAGTAGCGATATCGTGGACTGATAAACTACTGTTCTGACGGACTGCTATCTTGCGGAATTCTGCCACGTGCTGGTAGAGGTTTCTCCTTCCTTCACGAGGCGTGATGCGATCTTTCCATAAATGACATTCAAATGTGATTTCAATATGAGAAACTTGAGACGTAATCTTTTCTTATATACAGGAGCATGTAGATAGTGTTTCATTTTTTATTCCTTTTTTTGTCGTTATGCTGAGATTCTAATCCCTCACACGTGCAACCATTTCATACCACTCTGACGTTTGTTGCATGTCGTCTACACGGCGTTAATTGTTAAGACCTGAGTTAACTAGACACACGTGTTCGGAAGGTATTTTTTATTCAGACGTAATTTTCAATTATAATTCCATCCAGAAAACTGCTGTTTGGTTCCCGGGAAATTTCAGGGAGTGGCCACGAAGCAGCAGCCGACATTAAAGGTGGGACGCGTTAGGCGATACGGGCTGAGCAAAGTGGTTGCCGCCCTTGGTTGCTCTTAAGTGCCCATAAAGTACTCTGGCGGCCTTCGATCGGTTTCCATCCCCTACGCCTCTTCGCTTTTCTCGTTTAAATCCGCGGCGCTATACGTTTTATGTTGCGAAACATTACTCTGTTCGATTATTTTTGAAAACCAGAAAACTGTGCTTGGCGCATCTACATCTAAATTTTGCAAGCCGCTGTGAAGTGCAAGCCAGAGGGTACATCCTATAAATGTCATCGACCTTCTTTTCTACAAAGAGGATTCAATAAGTAATACAACAGAATTCTTTCTGAAAGCAGGTTGGTTTTATTCAGGATTCCAATACACTATAATGTTCCTCACGCCTTTTTCTACGAAGCTCTACTTTTCGACACAATCCCTGTCCAATGCGACGGCCTTACACCACCTTACGAGGAGGGACTTAACGTCCTCATGGTACCGTTTTACTGGTCGAGTTGGAGCCAACGAAATGTAATGCCGTGTGGCTAGGGTCTCCCGTCGCGTAGACCGGTCACCTGGTCATTTTAGTTGACACCATCGAACTGTAGGGTGGATGAGGAACAACAGTCCAACGAAGTTTTGTGATTTCCTGTCGGGTGCGCAGACTTGTGTGAGGTCTTGCGTTGTCATAGAGAAGGTGAATTCGTTCGCATTTTTGTGGCAATGAATATCTTGAAGTCGCTTCTTCAATTTCCTGAGGGAAGCACAATATACACTTCACAGTTTATCGTTGCACCATGCGGGAGAACATCAAACAGAATAACCCCTTCAGAGTCCCAGAAGACCGTCGCCATGATTTTACAGGCTGAGGGTGCGGCTTTGGACTTTTTCTTTGGTGGTGTGGCGCTCCGTGAATTACCGGTTCGTTTGCAGTTCGAAGTAATGAAGTAATGAAGTCATCTTTCATCACCTGTGACGATGTTCCACAAAAATTGTCACTTATCAGCCTCGTAACGTGCAAACAGTCCCACACAGATGGTCCTTCGCTGCTCTTTACGGTATGCTGTTAGGCGCGAGGAGCCCGGCAGGTACACACTTCTGAGTGCCACAATTGGTGGACGAGCGTGTCAGCAATACCAATCCATCGATCACCTCGAATGAGACTGTCCGCACGTTCCATTCGGAAAGGTTCGAGCGACCTTTTTGCGACTGTGACAAACACCTCTCCCAACGACTCACCGTGCTTTTGTTCACTGCCAGGTCTCCCTGGATATTCTGCAGGCGCCTGAGAATATCTCTGACGCTCTTGCTTTCCCCCAAAAGAATTTCAATGACAGCTCTCTGCTTGGAACGCAATTCCGCTACAGACGCCATTTTCAATGCTACTAATAGCACTACCATCCATCGGAACTTCAAGAAACTGTAGGAGCTGAAGCGGGAATATTCCACGATATCCCACAACAAATTTCGCATTTTTTAAATCGAAATTGGGTGAGGAAAAAATTATTGCATTACTTACTGAACGCCCCTCGTACTTCATTCGCGTGCTGATAGAATGAAAGGGGAGTACCTTTATGCATCTGTCATTCTCATGGTCTCTAAGCGAAATATAGGATGTTGGTATAATAATGGACGCACTGTTTTCTTCAGATACAGATTCTATAAATTCATCTGACAGGGCTTCGTGGAAACTACGTCGTCTTTGTCCCAAGGACCGCGAGCATTTCTGCTGTACCGACCTGTTGATGCCTAGTTTTTGTCGATGCGTAGTTGGTAGGGTCTCTAAATACTGGAACAATGCTCTAGAATTTCCCGTTCTGATGTCTTGCAACAGTCTTTCTTTTTTTACAAACACCAGAACTCTTGCAGCAAATCTAACTCTTCCCTTCTCTTTCCCTTATATCGATTTTAAGTGATCGTCCCATATCATATCTGTTCTTCTTATCCACAAAATTTTTGCTACCATATACAGACAAGTCGTCATTTGACGTTGTTACTAAAAAATCTCGAAAATTGCTAGCCCAAGTTGCTTAAAATTTTTATAC
The DNA here is from genome assembly GCF_023897955.1 of Schistocerca gregaria. Lineage (NCBI taxonomy): Eukaryota > Metazoa > Arthropoda > Insecta > Orthoptera > Acrididae > Schistocerca > Schistocerca gregaria. The sequence continues at coordinate 583,791,615 of NC_064921.1, forward strand.
GACTCTCTAATGGACATTCGGGCGGATACAAGCCACATATTTTTAATATGTATAATATAATGTTATAATACGCACAGTTTCCGAGAAAATCAGTGTTGAAGTTTTATGCGTACCTCCTATACTTGAACGTTAGTCATGTTTCGACCAGCGAGTGTAGCTTAGCGGCGAAGGTCCACGGTTACCGTGCTAGTGGTTCGCGTTCAAATCCTATGTTGTTGGTTTTTTTAATTTCATGGTACAGAGTATTATTGAGTAATATATGTCCTACAAATTTATTCAAAGACAGTCATTTTCGCCTAGTATTTTCGTTCATAAATGAGTCATTACAGCAAACATTCTTCAAATGTGTATACCGTTTGTTACAGAATGTATTACGTCTATTAAATCATCGAGAATGATGATTCCTCTTTGGGCCAACAGGTCTTGTATTGTGCTGAATATCGCATCTACAACTGCAGGAACGTGTGCTCGGAAGTGTATTAGTGAGAAGATGCAAATCGTGAAGCAATCTTTGGGTGCATCTGATGGCGTTAGCGAGTTCGCCCTTCGATTACTCATGACACTCCACTACTTCTGAAGGATCTTCTTTTGGCTGTCCTTCCGTAATAACGCTTGCTTCTTCCATTTTACTGCCTGTTATGACATACACTGCACTGACGACGCATAGCGAACAGCTGTTGCTGTTGACAAATGGCAGCTGCCGATTTACAGGGCCTGAGAGTTCCGTAACAGTCCGTGAGCGGGAGGGGACAACAAAGAGACGAGGTCACATCTAGGAAACGCAGTAATCAAACGTTATCCAAATATTTTTAATTTTCACTACGAATTACGAGCGGAATACGAACTTCAAGGAAGTTTGCAGTTGCGAATGATTTATTAATGATATTACTGCGGTGTAAATGGCAGTTTTGAATAACTCTGCATGATATACTATTTATGGATATTCTGAAGGATGAAACTGAAAAGAAATTACACATGCAGGATTTGAACCCGGACCAACAGCATGGTAGCCGTGTACTAGGCTCGCTGCCCTACCCATGACTAACGTTACAGGTGTAGGAGGTACATATAAAATTTCAACATCGATTTTCTCGGAAACTAGTGAGCCCTCGCCTGAAAACCACCTAACCAGGTACGTAGAACAGATCCACCTACGACATACGTAACGTCCGCCAAAATCCTATCTGAGACACTACAAAAATAATTACTAGTAAAGCTTTTTATAAAAAGGTGTTCCCAGTAGACAAGGTGCGAACAGCTGTATAATAGAAACCAATAGTTTGTGATTTCAGATTGTTACTTATTTCAAAATAAAATATAAACTTAAAAAATTGTTGTTGATTTGTGCACATGCTGCGCAAATAAACTACAGGTCTTTGATGCACACACACTACGACAGCGCACAGGACATCCTTGAAAGAAATTAAAACTAATGATACTTCGTCTATCTTAAAGAAATAAGTGTGCAAGTATTTAAAACATCTGAGCAGCTACACTACTAGTGGACAGCAAAATAGTATGTAAAGTTGCATTAAAAGATGAACGCCTGCGGACAAATACGACGTTAAGTGGCAGTGTTCTCAATCTGACGGTATTTCTTATCCTTATACTTAAGAGACTTCAACGAAATGTTACAGACACTATTCTAGGCGAACTAGTAAGTACACGATAGACTATGCCTTCAACTGTCTTACAACCTCGTTGTCTGGTCAATGCGTGGAAATACCTTCAGTTTCATTAGCACTTAGTTTTCCTTCTTATTGCTCCGTCCCTGAAGAAAAAGAGTAGGAAATTTGCCATGCAGTAAGGAGAATCCACTAATCCCATATAAGTTTATGGACATCATCAAAAATAATCCCCCAGAAAGAAGGGTTTGTAAAACTTCTCTCTTCTACTATAACAAGTTACAACTTGACGTGCAATTAGATAGGCAGTTGAAAGCTAGATAAGAGTTCGTGCAGTAATTAAAGTCAGTAAGCGGTTAGTTCAATACCTGTAGTTCGAAATGAACATCAAGCTTTAAAGTCGTCTCTTGTTGGCAATACTTATCGCGCACTGAGGTACATGTGAAAGAATCGTAAGAACAAAGAGACAAATGGAGTGCTCACTAGAAAATCGAGGTGTGGCAGAAGAATAGATCTTTACGCATTTGTAACTTCGAGTTTTCTGGAAGCTATGGTCGTATGCAGTAATAGGAGAGAAACGGCTCGTTGACCGACACTACAGAATCCTGCAGAAGAATGCCGTAAGTGAGCGTACAGAGACTGCATGCACGGTACGTACCTCAAGCAAAACAGTTTAACGCAGTACAGCCAGTCAGACACGGGCTTATTCGGACAATTCTATAAAGAATTCAAAGTGTCTCAACATAGATCACGCTAACTGCTAATATTTTCGGAGAGTAAATCGCAGTAGACGTGATTGAAATGACCAGGAAAACTGCATCAATAAAATTAATTTGCTACTTGGATGCTCTGCGGGCCATTTGTAAGACATACAGTAATGAAGTGGAATGAATCAATTTACAGCGTGTTAAATTAATTCATGGTTAGATACACATACATGTTGACTTTTGTACGGATAAACTTGACGTAGTCGCCAGAAAAACGCCTTTTCAACTTCCCACATATTTAGCTTTACTACCTGTCATGTACTTTATATCATTTGAGAAGTGGACAAAGGTTTTGGAAAACCGTACAATTTACGTCATTCTTAGCTAAAACCAATCGTAGTGATGAGTCTACTGCTGCTACTGTAAAAGACCGGTATTCCTTCAGATAATGAACAGACTATTTACGACAAACTTAACGAGAAAATTCGTATGTAGTGCGGTGCTGCAATTGTAATATCCAACTCCACTGACAAAATCTTTTTCAATGTTTTTCTTATTGACAATTTTCCTTCTGAAATGTGGTTTGCTTAATAACACATATTTATAAGACGTTAGTGAATGAAAAATTACACTGACCCACTCCTCTTTTTCTCACCGTACGTGACAGTGCATGAAGCAGAAAAATGGCTGACCGCCGTTGAAAGCTACAAAATACAGACGCGCGCAACTAACAGAATAAAAGAAAAAGGAAGGCACAGTCCAGCAGCTTGGTTGGGACACGTCTTTCTGCGTGACCAGCATCCTCCCCTTCTTGCACACTCAGATCGTCTCTCAGCTGTTCTCTATTCAACAATGTTCAAAATAATTTTCTACATAGCAAAGTTACATTTAGAAATCGTCTTAGCGACTTTTTCAACGCCAATACGATATGAAAAACAGAGAATATATTTCAGTCATGAGAGAATAATATATAGTAGAAGAGGAAAGTGTTATTGATTATAATTTAACATGGTTTGCAGCCACGGTCATGTAATACTTTTTAAATGAAAGTACCGTCATTTCATGCAATATATAACCGAATTTAATATATTTCGACAGTGACTTCGTTACTGAAGACTGGTAATGCACATCACTGTGGTACTTGAAAATGGACAAAGGCTTTGATCTTTACAGTACTGTAGAATAAACGACCTATAGAGTCAAATATCGGAGCTGATTAATTTGTAAACTAATTAATTTGTAAACGCAAAAAAACGTAGCCGAATAGCTATCAGCTGTTGTGCTCTATTTAGCGTATCCATAGTGATGCGACCAGCAAGGAGTGGTTGATTAATTGTGCTTTTTTTCTTGTGTTTGTGCAGGAGAGGGCAAGCGAGGAGACGGTCGCCACTGCGACCTGTGCGGCTGTTCGGAGCCCACGGTGCGCTGCGAGCAGTGCTCCAGCCAGGTGTTCTGCTACAGCTGCGACGACATGTACCACAGGCACCCCAAGCGACAGACCCACCACAGGAAGGTATGCCTGCTGGCTATCCGCCCTGCTGACCAAGTTCTTGTCTTGGAACGTATCGTGTGAACACAGTGACAGGCCAAAATCGTGTATGCTAGATCAAGGTGAAAACTGCAAGACATGGTAACAAAACACTGTACTTTAACGGAAAAAAAGACCCAAGCGACACAAACCACCGCTTGGTGCTCCAAGCTGAAAGGGATTTCTTACACAGGACGAGTTACAGTTCGTAGCGGCCCTTGAGGCGCCAGGCTAAGAGGGGTGCTAGGGGCGTCCAAGAGCAAGATTTATGTACAGTCCGTATCACAATCACTAGCGAAAACTGACACTGGTAAAACTGTACGAGAGAAAAGAAGGAGTGACGGGGGAGAGAGGGGGGAGGACGGGCAGGCGAGGGCGGCAAATGATAAGACGCTTGTGTGGATAAAGTTTTTCGAACCCACACTTAATGGATCCCATTCCTGTAGGACCTTTCCGCTAAGCCTGTAAAAGACTAATGCCACTGCCGAGTCCCATAACTTATTCATTTGACTCCAGAAGACACTGAAGAGCCAAAGAAACTGGTACACCTGCCTAATATAGAGTAAGGCCCCCGCGAGCAAGCAGAAGTGCCGTAACACGAAATGGTATATAGTCGAGTAATGTCTGAAGTGGTGCTGGAGGTAACTGACGCCATGAATACTGCAGGACTGTCCGTAAATCGGTAAGAGTACTAGAGCGTGGAGATCTCTTCTGAACAGCACGTTGCAAGGTATCGCATATGTGCTCAATAATGTTCATGTCTGGGGAGTTTAGCGGCCAGCGAAAGTGTTTAAACTCAGAAGAGTGTTCCTTGAGCCATTCTGTAGTAAGTCTGGACGTGTGGGGTTCCTGCCAGAATTGCCCAAGTCAGTCGGAATGCGGGATGCACGTGAAGGGATGCAGTTGATCAGACAGAAAACTTATGTGCGTGTCACCTGTCAGAGTCGTTTCTAGACATATCAGGGTTCCCATACCACTCCAACTACACGCGCCCCACACCATTACATAGCCTCCACCAGAAATAGAAGACAGGAGGAGATAGATCAAGCAAGATTGCTGAAATGGAAATGGGAGAGAGATGGAGGAAGGATGAGATGGACTGAGAGACCGGTCAGGAGGAGATGGATAGGAACTAAAGGAGGAAATGATGCACAAAGAGAAGTAGGAGGATAATATGGAAAGAGAAAGGGAGAAGGAGGTGGAGGACAGTGAGATGGAGGAAGACTGCAATGTCAAAAGGGAGGGGGGTCGAGTCACTTACAGACGTTCGAGACATATTCGTGTCGAGGTTTTTTAATGTTCTTGTTTTCACACTTCGGTTTACGTTAGCCAAACTATGTGAAACAATTCACTTCTGATTTGGCAAGAATTTCAGATTTACATTGCGAGAACTGTGACGATTTTTGTCGTAGCACTCTTTGTTCACTTGGTGCCTCTTGTCTTGTTTGTGTGCAATGAGTGTTGCAACCTAACCAACGATTCCTCCCTTTTCGTTAGTTGTTTCTGTGTGTGTGTGTGTGTGTGTGTGTGTGTGTGTGTGTGTGTGTGTGTGTGTTTCTAGTAAGTAACTAAGAAGAATGCCTGTGAGGGATGAGGCACAAAGCAAGACACAGCCTCTCTCCTCGTTCCTCTCCACCTCACATCTGCATGTTGTCTGTTACTAGTTATCCGCAAACTACACTACTGGCCATTAAAATTGGTACATCAAGAAGAAATACAGATGATAAACGGGCATTCATTGGACAAATATATTATACTGGAACTGACATGTGATTACATTTCCACGCAATTTGGATGCCTAGATCCCTAGAAATCAGTACCCAGAACAACCACCTCTGGCCGAAATAACGGCCTTGGTATGCCTGGGTATCCAGTCAAACAGAGGTTGGATGGCATGTACAGATACAGCTGCTCATGCAGTTTCAGCACGATACCACAGTTCATCAAGAATAGTGACTGGCGTATTGTGACGAGCCAGTTGCTCGGCCACCATTGACCAGACGTTTTCAATTGGTGAGACATCTGGAGAATGTGCTGGCCAGCGCAGCAGTCGAACATTTTCTGTATCCAGAAAGGCCCGTACAGGACCTGCAACATGCGGTCGTGCATTTCTGAAATGTAGGGTTTCGCAGGGATCGAATGAAGGGTAGAGGCACGGGTCGTAACACATCTGAAATGTAACGTCCACTGTTCAAAGTGCCGTCAATGCGAACAAGAGGTGACCGAGACGTGTAACCAGTGGCACCCCTTACCATCACGCCGGGCGATACGCCAGTATGGCGATGACGAATACACGCTTCCAATGTGCGTTCACTGCGATGTCGCCAAACACGGATGCGACCATTATGATGCTGTAAACAGAACCTGGATTCATCCCAAAAAAATGACGTTTTGCCATTCGTGCACCCAGGTTCGTCCTTGAGTACACCATCGCAGGCCCTCCTGTCTGTGATGCACCGTCAAGGGTAACCGCAGCCGTGGTCTCCGAGCTGATAGTCCATGCTGCTGCAAACGTCGTCGAACTGTTCGTGCAGATGGTTGTTGTCTTGCAAACGTCCCAATCTGTTGACTCAGGGATCGAGACGTGGCTGCACGATCCATTACAGGCATGCGGGTAAGATGCCTGTCATCTCGACTGCTAGTGATACGACGCCGTTGGGATCCAACACCGCGTTGCGTATTACCCTCCTGAACCCACCGATTCAATATTCTGGTAACAGTCATTTGATCTCGACCAACGCGAGCAGCAATGTCACGGTACAATAAACCGCAATCGCGATAGGCTACAATCCGACCTTTATCAAGTCGGAAACGTGATGGTACGCATTCCCCCTCCTTACACCAGGCATCACAACAAACTTTCACCAGGCAACGCCGGTCAACTGCTGTTTGTGTATGAGAAATCGGTTGGAAACTTTCCTCATGTCAGCACGTAGTAGGTGTCGCCACCGGCGCCAACCTTGTGTGAATGCTCTGAAAAGCTAATCATTTGCTTATCACAGCATCGTCTTCCTGTCGGTTAAATTTCGCGTCTGTAGCACGTCATGTTCGTGTTATAGCAATTTTAATGGCCAGTGGTGTATTTCCTTAGCAGTAGATTACAGTAGACTTGTTGTGTTAAGATGCTCGCTGTTAATGGCCTTCCAGTTTCTTTTATTTTCTTTTATTCAGCAACAGAGAGAAAAGGGATAAGTCTAATAGAACATGCAAGTGTGAGCAACAAATAGATAAGCAAAACGCATGTAGTAGTTATTGCATACACCACAATAGTATTAATAAATAACTGATATAGCATATGCACACAATTTGACCACATGACCATTTAATGCACATTACCCAGCAAAAAAACTGAAGCATTCAGAAGGAGATAAGGAAACAAAACGTATCTTCGCGGTTGAGAATCATGTGAAGCTGTTTCAGAGATTACAATATTGAATCATATTTCCAAACAACTTGCCAGCATGAGCCCACTGATCAGTATGTCGTTGCACCGTATACTAAATGCTTGCTATGATTTCATTTGGAAAAGTTCTATAAAGCCATTGTATGTTCTCCTGAGGCAAGCTGGTCCACAACTGTTATAACTGGTCCTTGGACACTGGTACTGAAACAGAGCTGATGTCCAAGCTTGTTCCACGTATTGGGGACAGATCTGTGGATCCTGATTGCTAGTGGGAGTATCTCAACATCACGCAGATTCTGTCGCATAAGAGGTAACACATAAGGACGCTTGGTGTTTGTCGTAGTTTTGTGTCTTCAGACTTAGTTAAATCACTACCAACTATTAACCTGTAGCAATACCCGATGGCTCTCCCCAACATGACACCAGGAGTGACATTGCTGCGCTTCTCCAAAACGTTAGAAGAGTTGGACCTCTCCTCAGGTCACCACCACGCTCACGGACAGTGGTAATCCATGGCAGTGCAGAAAACAGATTCATGACGTACACAATTCAATGCAGTTCATCAACACACCATGCTTCCTTATCATGGCACGTCCCCAAACGCACCTGTTTGTGTTGTGGTGTTAACAGCAGCCTATACATGACACAGTAATTCCCCAATTTGGCTTCTGACGGTCTCTGACCAATGGTGTGAGATGGCAGAGAAAGTCACAGGCAGACCATTACATGTTCTCGGATGGTAGGCACAGATGTGAAAGGTTAACAATGTGTTTTGGGCACAATATCGCTACCCTCTCTTGTGATAGTCAGTCGTGGTCGACTGGAACTTTGATGAAGAGTTTGCCTGTCCTCACGTTTCCATACAGCTCAACATTGCACCAACTTCACATCCGAATGCCCTACAACTCTGGTTTTTTCACTATTCGGCAGACTGCAGAATGATGCCTCTTCCAAACTGTTTACTTTGCTGATAACACAGTCTCACGTGAGTTCACGGTATCTCCATGTCCTTCAGTGATTTCTCAACTTCGGCTGCTGTTCACGCCAGTATATACCCTAGCTGGTAACAAAACTAAGCATGAAGAACATTGTGATGGCCATTATAACTCTCTAGGGAATTATAGCTATACTGATTTACATTCCCCTGAAAGGTGTGCAATTGTATGAAGCTACGGTGACAGCTGGACATGTCTTTGAATCTATTCGGTGTTGATATACTTGTACACTTTTTAAGATAAAGTGTACTATTCAAACCAGAGCAAGCCACATTGCACACTCTGACTCACAACTGCATTCCTGTTGTATACATTCTCATATAGTATGGACAGTGTGTGTGTGTGTGTGTGTGTGTGTGTGTGTGTGTGTGTGTTTTATTCTGCAAACATAAGGTGTGTTAGGTGAAAGAGTGGAATTAGGGAGAGGATGACATAATTGTATCTGTAAATGTACTGTGTAATAAGGAGCCTATGTTGGTGGTCCACAGCCGCTGGACCTGAACCGCTTCAACACGTTCCGGCCTCCGCTGCCCCCTAAGGGAGAACACAGCGCCGCCCCCGTGCCGCCCCCACGTCGCAACAAGCGCCCAGGCAGTCGTACCAGCTCACCGTTGCCACATGCAGTGCACCAGGTAAGCAGCCAGTGCTGTGCCCTCAGCTAGGACACTGCCTTCCCTTTGGTACCACCTCTCTGCCTCAAACGACCCGAACACCTACCTCTTCATCAAAAAACAGCTTCCACTTTTAAAGACAACAGCATTTCTTTACCTTAGAATCTATCATCACACTGCATTTGGCTCGTGCCTAGAAATGTGAACTATTTACCATAAACATACCAGTTACTTTTTAAGCTTCGTTTTGCATCTGACTACACATGTTCCACAGCATATATCATAAGAAATGAGGTATATGCAGGAAATTCTGAATATCATATAAATCATATTGCTGCTCTTTGGAAACCTATATGTAAACTGCACTACATATCATGCATTGTTGTTATTTGCGTAGGTTAGCGTGATAAAATGGTTGTGATTACTGTTAATGGCACACAGATGTATGCAATATTTTGACATGATCTGCATACTTAAAAAATCGTGGTAAATTATTTAATTTCTTACTACAGTGTAGGATAAATGTCGAAAGGTTCACTGCTTTCTGAAAAATTCAATATATTTAAATTGCTATAACTTATGAATAAAAATAATTTTAAAGTTTCAAATTTTATTCAAATTGCTATGTTCTTCTTCAAGGCTAGAAATAAATAACTGGTGAAAACATCCCTTTTCCATTTAAATTAGAAACTGGTCATAGGGTAACTATTACTGAATATAATTTATTAAATGATTATTATTTGTTGATTTGTCTGTAGAAGGACATTGAGCCATTATTCATCCCCATACAACGATGTGTTTTCTCTGGCACCATAACATTTGAATATTTCCTAGTTTCCCTTCTTTTTCAGCGATACAAAACTTTATATAAATTATATATACATAGCATTTCAAAACAAAAAGTGCACAATTCTATGAGAGAGATTTTTTGTTTAGAACTGTTTGGTGTATTTCTGTGATGTATTACATTTCAATTCCTACAGTCTTGTGTAACTTACGTTTTTTTCACTTTAGGAATAGAGATGACGATTTCATAATAGTATTTCAGCCCAGATATTTAATGTAACTTACTACCATAATTAAATGTCAGATATGACACTGTGTTCACTGTATCAACACTGCCCTTTTGTCCCCATAGCTATGTAAGATATAAAATCACTAATATGAAAACATACAAGTCTCATTAACCACAAGGGTTATCTATAAGAACAGATATCTTTTGAGTAACATTATATCATAGCATATTGGAGGTAAACTTTTTATCCGTGAAAAAAGTTTTATTGTTGAAATCTTATTAGTGTTGACATTTGGCCTGATTTTTAAATAAGTAACATATTGTAAATTTAAAGCAAAGGTATATGGCAATGAAATGTTGTAAAGTTATAAGATGTATGTAAATACTCCAGAATATTATGTATACATTTTATTTTCTGATAAAAATATGTTATTTCTGTTGTAATACAGTCATATGTTATTATTCTTGTAAAAAAAGTTCACAATATATATTTTATGAAAAGTTGTGCCTTTGTTCATTCACTGAAAACCACACCTCACATATATGTATTTTATGTAATGTCTCATATCTATGTTAGAAAAAATATATGTTAATTCCAAATAACTGGAAAATATAGTGAGTAAATATCTGATTACTAATTATCTGATTAAAACCCTCTACACAAACTGAAAAATATGATCTTATTTGTCTGGTCTCCTCTAAATCATAGTAAGGGAGCAGTTGATATCGCCAGGTACTGATGTGACTGATGGACCACCATGCAGACAGAAGAATAGTTAACCTTTCATGAAAACAGATGGATCCATAAATAGCTGAATGAAAATATAATGTTCAAATGAGAAGTATAATATGAAAGTTTAGATTAATATACCTGTAGCACTGGAACCACAGATGAAAATTTGTGTAAGCTGTTTAATTGTGTGATTTGCTAGGAATCATGTATACATAATTTTCATGCCAATTTATAATACTAGTGCAAATTATTCTCTACTAATCATCATTAAATCTGCCAGGAAATAATTCTGGCATTTGTTTCTTTAGCATGGTGATCCCATGTTACGGTGTGACTGAGAAATTCAACTCGTTTTGTACTTGGATACACTGTTTTTTATCTTGTTTAAATTAGGGCCCACCATTGCCAAAGAAGGAATTTTCTATCAAGGATAAAATGGGAAGCCTAAGGAGGATAATGAGTACTCGACCTCTTCCTGAAACGCCAAACAACAAAGTTCAATGTAAGAGCACTTATTACAGTGGTAAGACATATGTTATAAGGAAGATATGTTTAAAGTAATTACAATTTTTGCTTGAGATTGCTCCACTATACAGCAAAAGGAACAAAAATACTAACATTTTGAATCAAATTATTTTCAGCATACTGTAATTTTTATTAATATAGTGTGTGAGTGAATACTAATGATTCAGTTCTAAAAGAAGTAGTTGAAGAAGTTTCAAGATTTAGTTTGTTTTTCTGAGTTGTGTAAATGTGATATTCTTGCAAATTTGTATTTTTATTTGAAACTATTGATAAATGGTGTTGCTTATGACTAGATAGATGAAAAGAAGGTACTTGAGAAATACTGGTAAGCAAAATACACCTGCTCTCAGTAATTATTTCAACAACAATAAAATAATACATATTTGTAGAGATGTATCTCACTGGCATTGAATCACACACGCACACACACACACACACACACACACACACACACACACACACACACACACACATAGATACCTAAGCTTGTGTCAGTAGGAGAAAGGGAAAACTAAAATGATAGTAATACCAGGAAAAGACGCCACAACCATAAATGTGGATGGTTATACTTTAATCAAAATCAGTGACACACTTTAGGTGCCTATAAAGGTTTTTATATGTGTCTAATAGAACTAAGGACTGCTTCAAGAAAGGCACTAACCAGTACCTTTTTCTGTTGGTCCTACTGATACTGGATGGTTCTTATTAGTCTGCATAAATAAATAATATACAACAGACAACTAGTTCATTTGAATAAATCCATATGTTAACAATTTGAACATTTTGATATTTTTAGCAGTGGTCAATACTGATTGAACCAACAGCATATGATGCAGAGTGATACACACTGGTCTACATAATGAGTTTCGGTATCAGTAGATCTTAACATTTTGTCAGGATTCCAAATGAAGAGTATCTGCTAAGTACAACTTCAGCTTCATAATGGTCTTCCTTTTCTTAACTGTGTGAAAATTTTACAGCTTGTGTATACGAGATTAGTGATGAAAATGATATAGACAGCTCGCCTGTTCCTTTTCAAGCAGTGAATGACAAAAAAGACCTTTGAAATATTAAGTGACAATCAGTTCAAAATATCTTTGCTCTTGTCTTTTTCAGATTGTTTTGATTTACGTTTTCTTTCTGTTACTTTATCTTCATTAATCAAATATCTGTTTAATACTTCACTGCAATAGCTCCAAACCTTGAAGATACTGTATTACCATTATTATAATACAGTTGAGATAATGAATCTCATTGTTGATGTATAAGGTTGTGACCAACATCATATCATTCATACAATTATTTTGAATGTTATAGGTTGATAACATGATATAACTTCTGAGTCAATTACTTGAGTCAGAACGCATTACCCTGTGTAGTGACACATGGTGCTGCAAGTATGGTCAAATTTAGTTTCCATATTCTGAGGGTGTTTATTCTCTTGTAACACTTTAACTATTGGTACATTTTAAATATTCAAAATACTTTTTGGTGGCAACCAATACATTTAAACTGTCTGTTTTGATACCTGTTATTCCACCAAGGGTTTTATATTTCCAAAGAACATATTTTAGAGAGCCATACGAAACTTGTCAAGCACAGCGTTTCCTAGTTGGACATAATAACATTGCTTGTCTCATGCAGCTTCTTAAAGAAGTCTACATGGACAAAAATAAATTACGATATATTTAAGACGGAATATCTTAGATTTGATAGTGTATTCCTTCAGTATTTGTTTCAGAATAAACACTGCAATTACTCTAAAATTGATGTGACTTCTGAAATTTTCCCGGCGTATTTGTTCTTCTAATAATTTCCGGGTATCCAGCCGGATCCCGCTGCATACCCGGAAATTATTAGAAGGACTCTAAAATTGGTTTGTAAAATATCATAACATTCTTCCAAGCTTTTCCTTACGAATTATAGATCAGTTAGCTTACTGGTAAAAAGTAGACAAACATGTGGCACTCATTATTAGGCATCATTCCAGGATTTAGATGAGTGATGGGTTTAAATTCTTATTCAGTCATCCACATTTTGGTTATCTGCAGTTTCCCTAAATTACTTCTCATAATTTCCAGAATGGTTCCTTTAAGAAAGCTACAGCCAATGTCCTTCTGAACTTGGTGGTGGTGGTGCATGATAAATGTGTATATGACATCTAGTAGTAATTTCAACGAAATAAATTGTGTGTTAAAAATTCTGCTTAAACACAGTTAAATTATTTGACAGTTGCTCACCATTAGTTACAGATATTATCAAGGTCTCAGTTAATACAGTTGCCAGGATGTCAAAATATGATAAAAAAGTTTTACCAAATACACAAATTTCTTTATATTAATTCGATAGGAGATCCTTAGCATAAACAGTTTAGCCGAACACTCAGTGAATTGTAATGGCAAGAATCAGTATCCTCTGCATACCAATGCAGTAAGCTGAACATCTATAGTGTAGCACGATGTACATCTGTTTGGATTAATCTCCACAACGTTGTTAGAATGTTCTAGAGATATATGGCCCAGCTGATCCATCCATACAATTTTAAGAGTGGGAAGGATCAGTGAAAAATGAAACAAACAACGCGAAAAATTGGGGAAAATCGTTTCACTATCTCAGAACAACAGTGTTCCTCCGCCACAAGCCCTTCTGAAAACCTATGCAATGAATTATTATGTGGACCTCAAGCACAGGGACCTCAAATCATGTGATCCTCGCTGAGGGATTATTATCGGGCTCAGTTTGTTTTATTGTTTACCACAATGTAGACGCCAAAATCACTTAATTAAAGTACCATACTCTGAGGGATTGTCTACATACACAGCAGCCAACACATGCTGAAGTTCCTTGGTGTCTTTCATGTCTAACACAGGAAACAAATCACCCCTCGAGCTTCCATCTTTTCAAGAGAATTATATCATCTTTGATTTGGTAGTCAGTCAGTATTTTTACCATTTAGTAAAATTTTATGACTTGACAAGAGCTTTAGATTCTGTGAACTGTTATCTCATGTAGAAGATACAATGTGTTAGATTAATTGACATAAGTTTATAGTTTTTATCTTTTCTGTTTCGCAGAAAACAGTTTATCAGTTACATGTCGATTACATAGCAACAGGCACTCGTAATTGGAAGTAATAAGAGTTTTGATTTTGGTCTTAAGTTGTTTATGATATACATGAATTGTTAGAAGAAATAAATTTGTTATTTTTGCAGTTGATGCTGTATAGGAATAAATAATAGTGCCATTTCCCTTACAGAAATGTCTGAAATATCAGCAGATAATTCAAGCCAAAGGGAATATTATTAACTTTTTGTTAGTCTCAAAACACGCAATTCATTAATTCACTCAAACAATGAAGCATAAGAAGCAGGAACAGCCAATATTTTGAGACAATAGATAGACTACAGTTTTAAAAAAACTCGCTATTTAGAATAAATGAAGCCTCTCACTTCAGATGTGTTTTCAGTATGCATTGTTTTTGCCCCATGGACTTTAAAAATGAAGAAGTCAGGTTAGTCTTCATGTTACTGTTTACTAATGAATTATGGAATAATTCCAAGGGCAGTGTTTTTAGAAGGGTATTTTAAGAATTATGTTTGCAGCTACTTCTGTAACATCATAGAGATTATCTATGTAAGTATTTAGTATTTTGACAAATGCTGCACAAAACTCAGACATATTATATATATATATATATATATATATATATATATATATATATATATATATATATTTGCTGTGAAATTCTTGAATATACATAAATTCTCAACGGGCCGGAATGCACTGAATGTCTTAAGGGTAATGTGGAAGATTTTAAGACTGACTTAAAACAAATTTCTCTTTGTCAACTCCTCGTACTTCATTAAAGCGTATCTTCAGAAAAACTATTAAAATCTATTTTTGATTTTATTTTTTTATTAACATTAGTGCTGCAATACAATAATATTTCGTAAAATAAAGTCATTTCATTACATTGTACTTAAATGCAGTGTAGGTGTTTGTCAACTTTCGTTTGTAACCACGGAAGACCACCAGTTTAATACAATTTGAAAGGAATGCACTATAAAATGTGAGCATCAAAACACTGCAGAGGCACTTGAGTGCTGCATTTGAGCCGAGTGTGAATAAACATTGTTTTTTGTAGCAGAGTGATTCCCAAATGTGCGAACTTTAAAATTAAAAGAGAGTCTGTAGACACTAAGAAAACTAAGAACATCCGTGAACGGTCACGAATGTAGGAATTGGTGACATTTTTAAGCGAAAACAGTGATAAAGTTTGAAGTTGTATTTAGCAAACCTCCATTTGGCAAGAGCAATACTGACGTTACAGTTTGACATACGCAGCTATCACCCGGCAAGGCGAACTGAAGACCTGGTCAGGGCAGCACTGTCGTGTTTACACTTGAGTGACATGGAAAATGGGCAGTGTAGCGCACACTCAGGTACCTGCTGCCAGGCGCCGCACGCCTGTACGCCAATATCCGACGTAGTCCAACAGTTATTGACCAGCGCCTTTGTATGACAATAGGCCTTGCACACTATAAGTGTCTGATAGCACGTTTCGTCTCAGTAGAGCACCGGCCACATTAATCATGATTCCTTAGTTTCTCCAAAAAATGTAATGAGACCACTTCTTGAATTATCAGCCGAATCGTGGCGGCATTGTGTTGGCGCAAAGTTTCGACGAATTGCATACTCGTCATCTTGAGGGAACGTGTTAGGTTGAGGTCCAGCTGGTTCCTTTACAGCCTCTGGACCGCAGACTCTGCCGAGGGCCCAACAGAAACCACTGACACGGCAAAGCACCTTTATTCTGTTGAGGTCCAGCTGGTTCCTTTACAGCCTCTGGACCGCAGACTCTGCCGAGGGCCCAACAGAAACCACTGACACGGCAAAGCACCTTTGTTCTGTTGACGTCCAGCTGGTTCCTTTACAGCCTCTGGACCGCAGACTCTGCCGAGGGCCCAACAGAAACCACTGACACGGCAAAGCACCTTTGTTCTGTTGACGTCCAGCTGGTTCCTTTACAGCCTCTGGACCGCAGACTCTGCCGAGGGCCCAACAGAAACCACTGACACGGCAAAGCACCTTTGTTCTGTTGACGTCCAGCTGGTTCCTTTACAGCCTCTGGACCGCAGACTCTGCCGAGGGCCCAACAGAAACCACTGACACGGCAAAGCACCTTTGTTCTGTTGACGTCCAGCTGGTTCCTTTACAGCCTCTGGACCGCAGACTCTGCCGAGGGCCCAACAGAAACCACTGACACGGCAAAGCATCTTTGTTCTGTTGAGGTCCAGCTGGTTCCTTTGCAGCCTCTGGACTGCAGACTCTGCCGAGGGCCCAACAGAAACCACTGACACGGCAAAGCACCTTTGTTCTGTTGACGTCCAGCTGGTTCCTTTACAGCCTCTGGACCGCAGACTCTGCCGAGGGCCCAATAGAAACCACTGACACGGCAAAGCACCTTTGTTCTGTTGAGGTCCAGCTGGTTCCTTTACAGCCTCTGGACCGCAGACTCTGCCGAGGGCCCAACAGAAACCACTGACACGGCAAAGCACCTTTGTTCTGTTGAGGTCCAGCTGGTTCCTTTACAGCCTCTGGACCGCAGACTCTGCCGAGGGCCCAACAGAAACCACTGACACGGCAAAGCACCTTTGTTCTGTTGACGTCCAGCTGGTTCCTTTACAGCCTCTGGACCGCAGACTCTGCCGAGGGCCCAACAGAAACCACTGACACGGCAAAGCACCTTTGTTCTGTTGACGTCCAGCTGGTTCCTTTACAGCCTCTGGACCGCAGACTCTGCCGAGGGCCCAACAGAAACCACTGACACGGCAAAGCACCTTTGTTCTGTTGAGGTCCAGCTGGTTCCTTTGCAGCCTCTGGACTGCAGACTCTGCCGAGGGCCCAACAGAAACCACTGACACGGCAAAGCACCTTTGTTCTGTTGACGTCCAGCTGGTTCCTTTACAGCCTCTGGACCGCAGACTCTGCCGAGGGCCCAATAGAAACCACTGACACGGCAAAGCACCTTTGTTCTGTTGAGGTCCAGCTGGTTCCTTTACAGCCTCTGGACCGCAGACTCTGCCGAGGGCCCAACAGAAACCACTGACACGGCAAAGCACCTTTGTTCTGTTGAGGTCCAGCTGGTTCCTTTACAGCCTCTGGACCGCAGACTCTGCCGAGGGCCCAACAGAAACCACTGACACGGCAAAGCACCTTTGTTCTGTTGGGTCCTCGGCAGAGTATGCGGTCCAGCCGCTGTAAAGGAACCAGCTGGACCTCAACCCAACACGTTGCCTCAAGATGACGTAGGCATTTCGTCGAAATGTTGCGATAATACTACGCCACGTCTTGGCTGATAGCCCGAGAAGATTTCATTAATAAAATTCGCTGAGAAAGCTTTCATTCGTTGTCTATAAAACGTAGACCTGGCTTTAGTGCCGCGGCACAGCATTAGAAACAAAGATGCTGTGCCGTGCCCGGATTTCTGAGACTGGGTCATCAAGGAGGCAATAGAAATAACAGTTCGTGACGATGTCAGTCGTGAAAGTGTTTTTCAGCTGAGCTGAGTATGGGACGCTGCGTTAGAAAGTCAGGAACGCTTTCATGTGAAAACAGAGGAAGCAGCGGACGGAATAGGTACACCAAGACTCGACGCCCGGACCCTTCACCGACCAGCCGCCCCTCCCCCCAACCCTCTGCTCTTTGCACCGCCAGGTACGACATCTCTTCCAGAGGCAATGACGTGCCTATCCGTTGGGCCTTCGGCAAAGGAATCTGCGGTTCAGCGACTATAAATGAACTAAACTGACACTAACCCGACACTTCGCCTGATGATGACGAATAGGTAACTCATGTATATGTCGCGACAATACGACGCCACCCTCCGGCTGAAAACCAGAGAAGATTTTACTTGATATTGGATATACTTTCCATAGGATTTATAGAATATGATATGACTGTAGAATGAAGAGCGAGCAGGCGAGTCTCTGCCCACACAGCTGTCACAAAACAATTGTACCCGCCGTTCCTCTGCGAACATTATAAATCTGTGGGGGCGGAGAGCACAGACACCTCTAGGGAGTGTTCATTTTCCACTAAATGAAATACACATATTAGTAATAGGAGGAGCATTGTACTGATTTATTCGTCCCATAATTAATGGTGCGCCATTTGACTCTTCATTACAGTTTCAACTATATGGTAGTTTGCTCTAACCCTAGTTAGCAGGACAATCAGGAAAACAGTGACTCCTACACAGTACTGCTTATTGACCCAAATGTGTGGGCGACCGATAAGGAGGACAGCGGTTGAGGACATGGTTTCTGTGGAAGGATGGTGTAAACACTACTGATATCTAGAGGCAACTGTGTGTGGAGAGTGCGCACTAACGCGGAAAATGCTCTTGCAACAAGACAGCGCTTGTCCCCACACGAGTAGGAAAACCAAGGCTGCAATAGCTGAAGTTGGATTTCAGATACTGCTACACCGAACCGTATTCTCCTGACTTGGCCTGTTCTGACTGCCACTTATTCGGGGCAATAAAAAAAAAACTTCTGCATAGACATCATTTTGCAAAAATTCAGCAAACGCGAGCAGTTGCTCTGCAGTGGGTGCGACATATTCCAGAAAATGGTTCGAGGACAGTCTGGAGAAGCTGAAGGAACCAAGTTAGGAGAATACGATGGCTGCGGCAGTGTACGGAACGCCATTTCAGTGACGGCAGCTGTGGTTTTCCGACTCGTATGGGGACGAGGCTTGTCGTGTTGCAAGAGTACTTTCCGCAACGGTGCACACTCTCCACACGTTGCCACCAGTTGCCTCTGAATATCCGCAGTGTTTACACCCTCCTACGACGGAAAGCACATCGTGTAGCGCTGTCGATTCTGAATACACTCCAGTTGTCCGCTCACGTAACGACAGCAATTGAGAAAATGGGCTATGCTGTGCAAGGATCACACTTATACTGATTTTCCCGCCATCTGCGATTAGACCAAACTGCTACATACCTGAACTGTGATGACGAGTCAAATGGCGCACGATTAATGGTGGGAAAAAAGAGTAAAGTGTAAATCAATATGGAATGGTCTCGTACATCTAATGCTAGAAACACAAACGAACGCAATCTACCTAAACTGCTGCTGAGTGCCTTTTACGTCTCATCGGGCAATTGATTCACAGACATAGGAAGCTGTAGCGTTCCTCCAGGAAAGGACAGTTTCGTCAATATAAGAGCTCACTCTTCAGTTTGCAGCCAGACTACGAGGTATGCGAGAAAAGTAATGAGACTGATCTTTTATGTAGGAAAGGATTTTTTTTAATTTTCTTCTAAACAAAGTAGTTCCTTATGCCAGCTGTACACCGGCGGAGTTGTTGTTCCCATTTTTGGGTGCGTCGCTGAAAGGCTTCAACTGGTAGGACTTTTAACATGTCGGCCACACTCTTTTGGATGTTCTCCAGAGTACCAAACTGATGTCCTTTTGAGACATTTTTCCATTCCGAAAAAATCCGGTAGGTCCGCTGTTGTTTTCTATCTACTTAAATGATCTTTAGGATAGGGTGAATAGCAATGTGCGGTTGTTTGCTGATGATGCTGTGGTGTACGGGAAGGTGTCGTTGTTGAGTGACTGTAGGAGGATACAAGATGACTTGGACAGGATTTGTGATTGGTGTAAAGAGTGGCAGCTAGCTATGAATATAGATAAATGTAAATCAATGCAGATGAATAGGAAAAAGAATCCTGCAATGTTTGAATACTCCATTAGTAGTGTAGCGCTTGACACAGTCACGTCGATTAAATACACTCCTGGAAATTAAGTAAGAACACTGTGAATTCATTGTCCCAGGAAGGGGAAACTTTATTGACACATTCCTGGGGTCAGATCACATGATCACACTGACGGAACCACAGGCACATAGACACAGGCAACAGAGCATGCACAATGTCGGCACTAGTACAGTGTATATCCACCTTTCGCAGCAATGCAGGCTGCTATTCACCCATGGAGACGATCGTAGAGATGCTGGATGTAGTCCTGTGGAACGGCTTGCCATGCCATTTCCACCTGGCGCCTCAGTTGGACCAGCGTTCGTGCTGGACGTGCAGACCGCGTGAGACGACGCTTCATCCAGTCCCAAACATGCTCAATGGGGGACAGATCCGGAGATCTTGCTGGCCAGGGTAGTTGACTTACACCTTCTAGAGCACGTTGGGTGGCACGGGATACATGCGGACGTGCATTGTCCTGTTGGAACAGCAAGTTACCTTGCCGGTCTAGGAATGGTAGAACGATGGGTTCGATGACGGTTTGGATGTACCGTGCACTATTCAGTGTCCCCTCGACGATCACCAGAGGTGTACGGCCAGTGTAGGAGATCGCTCCCCACACCATGATGCCGGGTGTTGGCCCTGTGTGCCTCGGTCGTATGCAGTCCTGATTGTCGCGCTCACCTGCACGGCGCCAAACACGCATACGACCATCATTGGCACCAAGGCAGAAGCGACTCTCATCGCTGAAGACGACACGTCTCCATTCGTCCCTCCATTCACGCCTGTCGCGACTCCACTGGAGGCGGGCTGCACGATGTTGGGGCGTGAGCGGAAGACGGCCTAACGGTGTGCGGGACCGTAGCCCAGCTTCATGGAGACGGTTGCGAATGGTCCTCGCCGATACCCCAGGAGCAACAGTGTCCCTAATTTGCTGGGAAGTGGCGGTGCGGTCCCCTACGGCACTGCGTAGGTTCCTACGGTCTTGGCGTGCATCCGTGCGTCGCTGCGGTCCGGTCCCAGGTCGACGGGCACGTGCACCTTCCGCCGACCACTGGCGACAACATCGATGTACTGTGGAGACCTCACGCCCCACGTGTTGAGCAATTCGGCGGTACGTCCACCCGGCCTCCCGCATGCCCACTATACGCCCTCGCTCACAGTCCGTCAACTGCACATACGGTTCACGTCCACGCTGTCGCGGCATGCTACCAGTGTTAAAGACTGCGATGGAGCTCCGTATGCCACGGCAAACTGGCTGACACTGACGGCGGCGGTGCACAAATGCTGCGCAGGTAGCGCCATTCGACGGCCAACACCGCGGTTCCTGGTGTGTCCGCTGTGCCGTGCGTGTGATCATTGCTTGTACAGCCCTCTCGCAGTGTCCGGAGCAAGTATGGTGGGTCTGACACACCGGTGTCAATGTGTTCTTTTTTCCATTTCCAGGAGTGTATTTGAGCGTAACATTGCAGAGCGATATGAAGTGGGACAAGCATGTGATGGCAGTTGTGGGGAAGGTGGATAGTCGTCTTCGGTTCATTGGTAGAATTTTGGGAAGATGTGGTTCATCTGTAAAGGAGACCGCTTATAAAACACTAATACGACCTATTCTTGAGTACTGGTCGAGCGTTTGGGATCCTTATCAGGTCGGATTGAGGGAGGACATAGAAGCAATTCAGAGGCGGGCTGCTAGACTTGTTACTGGTAGGTTTGATCATCACACGAGTATTATGGAAATGCTTCAGGAACTCGGGTGGGAGTCTCTAGAGGAAAGGTGGCGTTCTTTTTGTGAATCGCTACTGAGGAAATTTAGAGAACCGGCATTTGAGGCTAACTGCAGTACAATTTCACTGCCGCGAACTTACATTTCGCGGACAGACCATAAAGATAAGATAAGAGAGACTAGGGCTCGTAAGAGGCATGTAGGCAGTCATTTTTCCCTCGTTCTGTTTGGGAGTGGAACAGGGAGGGAAGATGGTAGTTGTGGTACGATGTACCCTCCGCCACGCACCGTATGGTGGATTGCAGAGTATGTATGTAGGTGTAGATGTAGAAGAAAAGAATCACAAGGACTTAGTTCAGGTAAATAGAAGGGCTGTGGAACAACAGAAATGCCATTTGAGATGAAAAATTCAGTGATGGAATTGGGTTCGTAAAACACTTGGAGAAACAAGAGCATGCACACGTTCGACGTTTCATCGGCTTTTGAAGTTCATGATCTCCCTGGGCGAGGCTCATGTTTTAACGTGTTCTCAGCCTTCCGAAAATGATTTGTGCCAGCGAAATATTATGCTCTTGATAAGGAATATTTCCCATAGGCCTCTTTCAACTGTTGAAGAGTCACATTCGCAGATTCCCCAAGTTTTTAGCACGAAAGTTGATGGTATAACGTTGCTCAAAATCCCGCTGTTCAATTTTCGTGGCAGCTTCCTGATGAAGCTCTCAAAAATGACGTGACGGCCGTAAGGAGCTGAAACTCGGACCGAGCATCCGGAAGAGATGAACATACCAGTGTACACAAGTAGAAGAACACAGCCGTGCTACGGTCGCAGCGCTGTCAGTCTCATTACTTTTCGGGCAGACCTCGTGTTCCACTAACGTAATGTAAAGTGGCCGGAGCGGCGCACAGTGGAGAGACGGGTGCCCGCAGCGCCGAGCCCGCCGCCGCCGCCGCAGCTGGGCACCGCGCCGCCCGAGCACGCGCGCCACCCGACGGCGGACCGGCTGGGCGCGCTGCAGCAGCGCTACCGCCAGCACCAGGCGGCCATGCGCGCCACCACGCCCAACATCCCGCTCACCGTCGTCGAGATGAGCTCCGCCGACGACCGCGACCGCGCCTCCTCCAGGGGCCGGCAGTCGCGCAGCTCCAGCTTCCAGGCGCCCGCGCACGCCTTCAAGGAGCCGCAGCTGGTCAGTACTCTGCGCACTGCGAGTTCTCTTTCCCTTAGCCTCCTATCAGCCTCCTGTCTTATCATTCCACCGGAGAACACTACAAGGAAGTACAACATTGCAGCAAACGTAACAGACTATCTACACTACTGGCCATTAAAATAGCTACACCACGAAGATGACGTGCTACAGACGCGAAATTTAACCGACAGGAACAAGATGCTGTGATATGCAAATGATTAGCTTTCCAGAGCATTCACACAAGGTTGGCTCCGGGCGACACCTGCAACGTGCTGACATGCGGAAAGTTTCCAATCGATTTCTCATACACAAACAGCAGTTAACCGGCGTTGCCTGGTGAAACGTTGTTGTTCCTATCGCCATTGCGGTTTATCGTATCGCAACATTGCTGCTCGCGTTGGTCGAGATCCTATGACTGTTAGCAGAATATGGAATCGGTGCGTTCAGGAGGGTAATACGGAGCGCCGTGCTGGATCCCAACGGCCTCGAATCACAAGCAGACGAGATGACAGGCATCTTACCCGCATGGCAGTAACGGATCGTGCAGCCACGTCTCGATCCCTGAGCCAACAGATGGGGACGTTTGCAAGACAACAACCATCTGCACGAACAGTTCGACGACGTTTGCAGCAGCATGGACTATCAGCTCGCAGACCTCGGCTGCGGTTACCCTTGACGCTGCATCACAGACAGGAGGGCCTGCGATGGTGTACTCAAGGACGAACCTGGGTGCACGAATGGCAAAACGTCTTTTTTTCGGATGAATCCAGGTTCTGTTTACAGCATCATGATGGTCACATTCGTGTTTGGCGACATCACGGTGAACGCACATTGGAAGCATGTATTCGTCATCGCGACACTGGCGTATCACCCGGCGTGATGGTATGGGGTGCCATTGGTTACACGTCTCAGTCACCTCCTGTTCGCATTGACGGCACTTTGAACAGTGGACGTTACATTTCAGATGTGTTACGACCCGTGGCTCTACCCTTCATTCGATCCCTGCGAAACCCTACATTTCAGAAGGACAATGCACGACCGCATATTGCAGCTCCTGTACGGGCCATTCTGGGTACAGAAAATGTTCGACTGCTGCCCTGGCCAGCACATTCTCCAGCACCAATTGAAAACGTCTGATCAATGGTGACCGAACAACTGGCTCGTCACAATACGCCAGTCACTACTCTTGGTGAATTGTGGTATCGTGTTAAAGCTACATGGGCAGCTGTACCTGTACACGCCATCCAAGCTTTGTTTGACTCAATGCCCAGGCGTATCAAGGCGGTTATTACGGCCAGAGGTAGTTGTCCTGGGTACTGATTTCTCAGGATCTATGCACCCAAATTGCGTGGAAATGTAATCACATGTCAGTTCTAGTATAATATATTTGTCCAATGAATACCCGTGTATCAGGTGCATTTCTTCTTGGTGTAGCAATTTTAATGGCCAGTAGTGTACTATTTTTACTTTCTGATGTGTCCTGTGCACCCAGGTAAACGATGTAAAACAAGTTTATAAGTAGATAGACCTACATAAACAAAAGCTCCCTGGAGTAAGCCAATTGCAAGAACTTCTTGCACACGGTCCAGTCACATTAATGTGACCACCGCTTATATTCGATGTCAAACTGCAGCAACCACTCACAGACGTTAGGTGTCTGCGGCGGGTATGCAAAACGTGTCGGGGGACGCGGGAAACAGTGCAGCCGCCGTCGTTAAGTGGAAATGGAGCGATTTATCTGACCACCGAAAGAGGATGAACAATGGCATTTGGGCCAAGGGTGGAAGTATTTCCGAAACAGCTAACTGTTCGTCTTCCACCATTGTTAAATTACAACATGCACAGAAAAATAGAGTTATACAAAACTTTGGCCAAGTCAACTGTGGTGCACCTGACCATCCAGTTGAACCAAGGGGCTACGAACAGCGTCTTCTCAACGACCATTGCTCTTTATAGGACTCCACAGCAGGCTCCTGGATCGTGCATCCAAACTGACTGCTGGAAATTTGCGCGCCACTATCTCAACTGGACGTCCGCTAGGTGCCGACAGGTCACCTTTTTAGATGAATCACGTTTTATGCCCAACCGAACAGATGGCCGTTGGTTTCTATGGCCCTGTAACCATCTTCGGAAAAGTGCAGGCCGGAGGAGGGATTATTGTGGCCTGGAGAATATTTTCGTCCCATTCCCTGGATGATCTCGTCATTCTGGAGGGCAAAATGGATCAACACAAGTATACATCTCTCCTCGGTGACCACATCCATCCCTACGCGCAGTTGTTTTTCCTTGGCCAGATGACACTTACCAGCAGGACAAAGCGACATTTAATAGTGTACGTGCGTGGTTCGAAGAGCTCCATGATGACTTTACCGCAGACTCCACAGATTTAAACCCAATCGAGAATCCGTTGGACCATCTCGATAGGGCTGTTCGCGCCACGGATACTCAGCCTAGAAACATTGTGCAGCTCGCCACGGCTCTGGAGTCAGCATGGCCCCACAGTCCTCTCGGTACCTTCCAGAACCTCACTGACACTGTTCTCACAGCAGACTGTACTACAAAAGTGGCTATCCACGCTTTCGACAGTTGGTGATATTAATGTGACTGGACGGTGTATAAGTTCATCATATAAAATATTGGTCACCCTCTATAAAACAACACATTGGCCGATTTGGAGCGCAGCGGATGGTGTACAACTGGTAAAAAGTAGCCTAGCTCTGTAGTAAGTCATGGCAGTGAATTGGTATATGAGGCCTAACTCAGCCGTGGTAATTCGTGGCAGTGAAGTGATGTCTGTACTAGTCACTAGTAATAGTATCAGTGTAGTAAGTTGTGGAGACGTGACAAATGGTAGGAAGGAGCTGTCGTGTTGCTCGTGCCCATCACTATACCATGACTGAAGTTGCTCGATTTCTTGGTATACAAAGGGGAAGCGTACAATGTGTCTACAAGAAATCGCGTACCACTCGCAGCCACATAACATGGATTAAGAGCAGTGATCCAGGTTGAATTTTCACTCTGCAGCGAAGTGTGCAGTGACTTGAAACTTACTCTTGGATTAAAATTGTGTGCCGGACCAGGAATCGAACTTAAGACCTTCGGCTTTCGCAGGCCAGTTTTTACCAACTGAGCTATCCAAGAACAACTAACGACACGACCTTACAGCTTTGTTTCATCTAGTACCTCATCTCCTACCTGTTAAGGCGTGTTGTGAGTCACCCTTAGATGGCTCAGTCGATAGAACACGTGCTCGCGAAATGAAAAGGTCTCAGGTTCGAGTACTGGCCTGGTACAAGTTTTAATCTGGCAAGAATTTTCGAGAACGGTGGTCCACAAAGGATCCTACCAGGCGGGACTGAAGATGAGTGTCACGCCTTGTCAGTGACAATCAGTTTAAAACCCTGCAGTTATTGCTATTGTCATTAGAGTTGCGATCCACCAAAACTATAGATCAGTAGTTTTGGTACAGTATATAAATAACGTACTGATTGATAGGATTACCGGTAGACCGGTTGTACTGGTAATATTGGTAGGTAAAGAAACGTAAGTGAAAGGGTGAGAGAGAAACTGGGAGCCGACGACTTCTGTTTGTTTTGAACATACTCAGAATCGCACATCGTTCAGTGTTAGCCCATTGCGTTTTATGTGCTTAAAAATATAAACTGCGTTTTATAAGTAATAAAAATTAGTTGATCGTGTAATTTCTGCGCTTTTGTGTAATCAAAGCAATTGCCTTTGTTGCAAGCACAATTGACATGCACAAACCTAAAAATATCTACATAATTATTGCTGGTTTGTAATCAATGGAACGTTCTTCATTATGATCAAAGGCAAGAGTTTCCTGTTATTGTAAGTGTGAAAGTTGTTTATGCCATGTTTTATATAATGTTTGATACGTTTATTTTTTTTTAAATTTTACCTTTTTTTGAAAAAAATGCGTTTTCTAGCGCTATATGATAAATCGGTATTTTCTTTTAGTTCAATATCTCTCTTTTTCACGTTACATATTAACAATTTTCGAATAAAACCTGAATTAAACATTGGCAATTTTAATGCTACTATAAATACAATAGGAGGAAAACTATGTCGAACAAAAATGTTCCATATGTTATACAGTCCTGCATATATCCTCACTCGGTTTCTAGACGGGTCACCGCATCCAGTTTCTAGGGTAATCTAGTAAGACATTGACGGCATGCACAAACAAAGCGATAAAAACACTTTAACGACCAATAGATATGCAAGATACCTAACACACAGGTAAAGCTCTTGCGGTATTACCTGGAAACATCCTAGGAAAACTGCCGTAGTCTATGTTTACTTATAATCTACAGTAGTTTTACAGCATTAACTGTCATTGAATCCAGATCCATCTCAATCCATTTTGAAAGAACACTGCGGAGGGAACTGCATGCAAAGGACATGTGGGGTTCTAGAAAGTCGTTGCTCACAGAGACACGTCATGCTTCTCCTCTTCAGTGAGTCAGACAACACAGAAACTGAACCGTAGTTGAGTGGATGCGTCTTGTGCGGTCCGATGGATCGCGAGTTTGCTTCTTTTCAAATACTGCAAGACATCAAGTGCACCGAGCGCCCAGTGATAAACCATAATGTCGAGAGTAACTAGGTAAATGTCGTGATTTTAAGGAATGTTTTTCGCAATATGACTTGAGTGCTCTCATA
Organism: Schistocerca gregaria; assembly: GCF_023897955.1. Lineage (NCBI taxonomy): Eukaryota > Metazoa > Arthropoda > Insecta > Orthoptera > Acrididae > Schistocerca > Schistocerca gregaria. Next base: position 583,819,117 of record NC_064921.1, read on the forward strand.
CAGGTCACCGTGAGCGTGAACCAATATGTTTCTTTCATCATTTTCGGTGGTCGAGTGTTGCCCTCTATTGGTGATGAGCATGATCTGCACACTGTTGTCTTCCAAGATGACGGCAGCCGTTTTCACGGGGCTTTACGTATAAGCTGGTTTCCTCGAACACTGCGGCATCTGATCGGAAAGACAATGGTTGGTGTTACGTGGCATTACAGTGACGTCTCCCAACAGTGACTACTTTTTTGGCCGGTGTGCTTATATGATACTACTCTCCATTGAACCTTACATTTTATTTCATTCAATTCACATTCGTTGGCCTTAACTTACAAACAACTCTGTATAGTCCTCGTACCAGGAACAACCTTGTCCGCAAACTGACAAACACCACATGGAGAGCGCACTACAACGTCCTTCACACATCCGCCCTTCCTCTGTGTTTCTCTGCTGTAGAGTACGTCGCTACAGCCTGGAGGAACCCCGAAAATTCTAATCAAGTCATTGTGTCTCTTCGTTAGAAAGGTAACATATCATGGTTCCCGAAAGCCTCGTCACTTTTTAAAAAAAACCGTGGGTAAAGTTGGGTTCTTATGGGTTTTATTTATTTTTTTAGTTTTTCATATTGACAATTATCTAGTCCAGTTTGAATTCCTATGATTAATTTATTAAAAGTACTAACTCATTCTGACACTACTTTATTAGTACTTCTTTCCTTGCCCTACCAGCGCTGCGTCCATTGAGAGAACCTCCTCCACCTACCGGCTTGTTTGGTCATTATTAAGAAATAATTTAGGAGAGAAAAGACCCGAGAAACTAGTGAAGGTCTATAAATTTCTGCACGCTTCCAAAAGGTAGCAAATTGTACTTTACAGTCATTACAATTCTAATGAAGTTGAAGTTTGTTTCTAGAAGTGTAAATGATGTTTAGCTGTGTTTCTTACATTACTAGAAACGTTAAACCAAAATATTAATAAAATATATTCTTGTGGCAGTAAATAGTTGCACTCAATAAATATGATTGTTCTTTTTAATAAGTGTAAGGCTAACTTTTTAACATTACGTATGTTCTGTATGTTAATTACATTTTCATAATTAAATATAGCTAGATTCCATTGGGTTTTTTGGTGGGTTTACTTAATTTTTTTTGCAGCGCATGGCCGTTTTCGGATCGGTTAAATTATGACAATCATGCAGCACAGTCAAAGGGAACCTAAGACCAACACCAGTCAATAATATCTTTACGCTCTTGGCAGTAGCGCCTCCAGATGTAAGAAAACAGGTAGCAGCAGAGACTAAAAAGATGACGCAAGGGATAGATCCAATGCATGCGTTATTAGAAACTCATGCTTATCCATCACCACTGAAATTCAGACGAAGCTTCGTACTTACAACAGGACCAACTGCAACTTCAGCAGAAGTGTGTCAAACTGAGCTGTGGACAGCAAAGTCTCCTGGAGGATTGCGGACAGCAAAAGAGAAGCGACCACCAGGATTCCATCTCCAATAAGGGACTCGGAAGACGCTCAACAGATTGAGAACAGGAATGACAAGATGCTAAATTAACTTGAAGAAGTTGGGTATCAGTGTGACAAACTTTATGAATGTGGAGCAAGATAGGACACTGAACAAACCCTCTGACATGGAGTACTTGTTTGCAGCGAATGACTGTCCCGTTCTGACAGCTGAACGTCGAATTCAGAAAGCGTGAAACTGCATAGTTAATACAAAATGGTTCAAATGGCTCTGAGCACTATGGGACTTAACTTCTGAGGTCATCAGTCCCCTAGAACTTAGAACCACTTAAACCTAACTAACCTAAGGACATCACACACATCCATGCCCAAGTAGGATTCGAACCTGCGACCGTAGGGGTCGCGCGGTTCCAGACTGTGGCACCTAGAACCGCTCGGCCACCCTGGCCGGCCATAGTTAATACACTGACGGAGCAAAAAACCACAACACCAAAAATAATTAACGTAGAATAATTAAATTTTGGGAATCCGTTTGTCTAGGAAACATATTTAAGTGATTAACATTGCAAGATCACAGGTTATTGTCATCGCGAGATGAGCCATTGCAAATGACAAATACTGGTACATTAATAAGCGGTGTAGCCACCAGAATGTTTAATGCAAGTATGCAAACGTGCATAAATTGTGTTATAGAGATGACGGATGACAGTTTAGCCGGCCGGAGTGGCCGAGCGGTTGTGGGTGCTACAGTCTGGAACCGCACGACCGCTACGGTCGCAGGTTCGAATCCTGCCTCGGGCATGGATGTGTGTGATGTCCTTAGGTTAGTTAGGTTTAAGTAGTTCTAAGTTCTAGGGGACTGGTGATCTCAGATGTTAAGTCCCATAGTGCTCAGAGCCATTTGAACCAATTGATGACAGTTTCTGGGATGGAGTTCCACGCCTGTTACACATTGTCGGTCAATACAGGGACGGATAATGTTACTTGTGGATGACGCTGGAGTTGTGGTCTTTTTATGTCCTATATGAGCTCCATTGGAGACATTCGGTGATCGAGCAAGCCAAGGTAACATGCCAATATCCTCTGGAGAGCATGCTGGGTTCAACATCGGTATGTGGGAGAGCGTTATCCTGTTGGAAAACAACCAGTGGAATGCTGCTCATGAATAGCAGTTTAACACTTCGAAGCAGCAGATTTACGTACAAATTTGCGGTTATGGTGTGTGGGATAACCACGAGAGGCCTCCTGCTGTCACACGAAATCGCACCATACACCAAAACTCCAGGTGTGGGTCCAGTGTGTCTAGCACGCAAACATGTTGGTTGCAGGCCCTCAACGAGCCTCCTTCTAACCAACACACGGCCATCACCTTTCATCAGGAAGTGCAACAGAAACCTGGCCTCCCGTGAGCTCTCGCTTGACACCACTGAAGTCGCAAATGGCTATGGTTTTGGTTCAGTGGAATGCACAGGGCGTCTGGCTCGAAATTGTCCTTGAAGTAACTGATTTGTAAGAGATCGTTGTATCACTGAGGTGCCAACAACTGCTCATATTGCGGGTGTAAATGCAGTACGATGCGCCAGAGCCAAAGACCGCACACGATGGTCTTCCCTCTGGGTAGTGCCACCTGGCCGTCCGGAGCCCTGTCTTCTTGCGAGCGAACATTCCCGTGACCACCGCTGGCAGCAGTCATGTACAGTGGCTGCATTCCTGACAAGTCTTCCTGCAGTATCGCAGAAGAAACATCAAGCATTTCCTAGTCCTATTACACGGTCTCGTTCAAACTCAGTGAGGTGTTGATAATGGCGGTTTTGTCGCCTTGAAGGCATTATTGACTAACATCAACTCACTACGTCCAATCTCAGACGTACCTAACGCTCATGACTGTTTTTATTTATTTTATCGTATGGTGATTTTATACAATATACAGTTGATATAAGGCAAATGATTTTATACAATATCCATATGATATAAGACAAGATTAAACCTTACAGTCAGTGTTTTTCAACCAGTTAATTAAGCTGGGTGTGAGAGTGAACAAGTCATCGGGAATTCCAGGGTATGAACGAAGTGGACAGCGTTGGACTAAACGTTCAATTGTCTGCTCTTCTTCATTACATTCACACGTTGGTGAAGTGATCCAGCTCCATTTGTACCCGAAGTAGCTACAACAACCATGTCCAGTCCTTAAGCTGTTGAGGCGGTACCAAAGTTTCCTCGGTAGGTCAAAACCTTTTGGCTTCTTTGTCGGATCAGGGTGATGGGCACTTGTTCCCATTGTTTTTGTTGGCCATTCATGCTTTCAGCTTTCATTTAGATCAAAACCATCCGTGATGAGTTGTCCTGCAGTAACACTTGCTGGTCTTCTTGATGGCAGTCGTTGCTGCGGAGGATGACAGAATTCCTGGTGCAGTGGCAGAGAGGGTGATGCAGAGATTTTCTTGGCCTCCCTCAGTAGGGCTTGTTTCCGCCTTAAGTGAGGAGGAGGGATGTGACTCAGTACATGTTACAGCATGTATTTAAAGGAGATCTGATTTGCGCCCTCACACTCACAGTGGCGCTACTAGCGCCGCTATTCTTCGCTTGGCACGAAATTGGAATAGACATCATCTTTCAGATGTAGAAACACGCCTACCAACTTTCGCTTAAGTCTTACGACTGCTTCTTGTTGTTGTCATTTTTTTTCCGTCAGTGTATTATGTAGACAGCAAAGGACTTGGAAGAGCAGTTGAACGGAATTGACAGTGTCTTGAAAGGAGGATATAAGATGAACATCAACAAAAGCAAAACGAGGATAATGGAGTGTAGTCGAATTAAGTCGGGTGATGCTGAGGAAATTAGATTAGGAAATGAGACACTTAAAGTAGTAAAGGAGTTTTGCTATTTGGGGAGCAAAACAACTGATGATGGTCGAAGTAGAGAGGATATAAAATGTAGACTGGCAATGGCAAGGAAAGCGTTTCTGAAGAAGAGAAATTTGTTAACATCGAGTATAGATTTAAGTGTCAGGAAGTCGTTTCTGAAAGTATTTGTACTGAGTGTAGCCATGTATGGAAGTGAAACATGGACAATAAATAGTTTGGACAAGAAGAGAATAGCAGCTTTTGAAATGTGGTGCTACAGAAGAATGTTGAAGATTAGGTGGGTAGATCACGTAACTCATGAGGAGGTATTGAATAGGATTGGGGAGAAGAGAAATTTGTGGCAGAACTTGACTAGAAGAAGGGGTCGGTTGCTAGAACATGCTCTGAGGCATCAAGGGATCACAAATTTGGCATTGGAGGGCAGTGTGGAGGGTAAAAATTGTAGAGGGAGACCAAGAGATGAATACACTGAGCAGATTCAGAAGGATGTAGGTTGCGGTAGGTACTGGGAGATAGATTAGCGTGGAGAGCTGCATCAAACCAGTCTCAGGACTGAAGACCACAACAACAACAACAACAACAATGTGTTATGTTGCAGTTTTAGAGCTGTATTAGATAATACTGTTTTTTGGACTGGGACAAATGACTAATGTCGCTGTTGAAACGCAAGGGGAGTTGTTGGGACAGTTATACTAGGAATGTGGGTCTCAGGGTGCTTCGTTTTCTCCTCAGCCACCGAGCCGGGACAGCGGGTACCCAGAGTGGGAGCCGGACCAGCCGTGGGGGCGCAACCGCTCGTCCAGCGTGTCGGGCTCAGAGGCGTCCCCCCGAGGCCTCGGCGCCGCCCACGGCGCCGGCCACGGCCACGGCCAGCTGCGCGATGTATCGGGCTTCGCGACGACCGCCCGCAGCCCGCGGCGCTCCTCCGGGCTGCACTCGCCGCCCGCGCCGCCCACGCCGCCGGACGGCCGCCGCGCCAACGGCTTCTTCGGCCGCAGCCTCGTCTCCAGCTCCTCCGTGTCGGACCTGCAAGGCATGGCCAGCCCGCTGCCGCACCAGCACCCGCCCGCTTTCCATACCATGCACCAGGTGAGGCACTGCTCTGTCCTTTGACACTTCATTGTGCTTACTGCGAGAGCTGCAAGTTGTAGGGTATCTTCGGAACCTACTCTTCTAGCTACGAAGAACAGAGGAACTACTTTTCCTGGTGGTGCATAATGTTAGTAGCTAATCAGACTTCCTGGCAGATTAAAACTGTGTGCACTTGCCCCAGAAAGGCGAAGGTCCCGAGTTCGAGTCACGGTCCGGCACACAGTTTTAATCTGCTGCAGAGTGGAAATCTCATTCTGGAAACATCCCCCAGGCTGTGGCTAAGCCATCTCTCCGCAATATCCTCTCTTCCAGGAGTGCTAGTTCAGCAATGTTCGCAGGAGAGCTTCTGTGAAGTTTGGAAGGTAGGAGACGAGGTAATGGCGGAAGTAAAGCTGTGAGGACGGAGCGTGAGTCGTGATTGGGTAGTTCAGATAGTAGAGCACTTGCCCGCGAAAGGCAAAGGTCCCGAGTTCGAGTCTCGGAAGTTTCATATCAGCGCACACTCCGGTTCAGAGTGGAAAGCTCATTCTTTAGTAGCTAATCTATCATGTCTTCACCAAGGCTGCATGCTCAAAGAAACCAACTAGAGACCAAGCTTTAGACGCCCGTTACCTGCTGCATAATCTAGCGAATTATACAACGCCTGGCAAAAAAAGAAAAAAAGAAAAACTGAATCACCCAGAGGACATGGTCGGATGTCAAGGTAACATATACAGAACGCTGGCTGGTATGTAAGTGACTGGAGTGGCAATTCTCTGCAATAGATAGTACGGCCACCAGAGTCCATTATTGTTGTTTGTGTTTACTATTGTTAAGTGGCCTGGTAAGGCATATAAGTGGCTTGAACAGAGTCAGACGCTGAGTGATCACTATGCAAGACACGCAGATACTGCGCATTCGTATGAGACAGCGTTATCAGCACCTAACACAGTTTTAAGTGGAACTCACCGTGAGTCTCTGTTTGACAGTCTGGTCAAAATGTGCATCTTCCAGATTTACGCGGCATTCGGATCTGACAGTGTCCGACGTTTGCAATGCATGGGGACGTGAGGGCAGGCATACTCGTCGTCAAGGTTCCGGTCGACCAAGTCTGACAAGAGATGATCGCCGTACTGTCCACCAAGTACAAAATGGTTCAAATGGCTCTGAGCACTATGGGACGTAACATCTGAGCTCATCAGTCCCCTAGACTTAGAATTACTTAAACCTAACTAACCTAAGCACATCACACACATCCATGCCCGATGGTGGTGGTGGTGGTTAGTGTTTAACGTCCCGTCGACAACGAGGTCATTAGAGACGGAGCGCAAGCTCGGGTTAGGGAAGGATTGGGAAGGAAATCGGCCGTGCCATTTCAAAGGAACCATCCCGGCATTTGCCTGAAACGATTTAGGGAAATCACGGAAAACCTAGATCAGGATGGCCGGAGACGGGATTGAACCGTCGTCCTCCCGAATGCGAGTCCACTGTGCTGCCTCGCTCGGTCCCATGCCCGAGGCAGAATTCGAACCTCTGACCGTAGCAGCAGCTCGGTTCCGGGTTGAAGTGCTTAGAACCGCTACGCCACAGCAGCCGGCGTCCAAAAAGTACACCAAGTACACTGTAGCCCTTTCACTTTTACTCCTGCCACTCGAGAGCAAGTAATGGACTCCCTGCAACATTCTATGTCATCCCGTACCGTTCGTCGGCCGGGGGAATTACCAGGATGCCAATAACAACACAACATAAGCGGCTGCGCCTGGAGTGCTCCCGTAACCGGCAAGCAGGGGCTGCTGTGAATGGCATCGCACTGTATTCAGCGCCAGATCGCAGTCACACCGTACCCCAGACAACCGTCGTCGCTGAATACGACTGCGACTTGGGTAGGAGTCACGTTCTTCCAATGTTTTCAGAGGCGCAGCGGCGTTATTCCTGCCGTCTCAGTGTTGGGAGCATCGGGTACGACTTCATGTCTTGGCAGGTAGTGGGGGGGGGGGGGGGGGGGGGACCTCTGACGACCCAACGATATGTCATGGATGAACTGTCTGCGCGATTCTGAGGTACTCTCGCGGCCGACAAGAGCACCAGATCAGTTCCCGATAGCATACGTGTGGAGCCAGGTCGGACGTCGTCACAGTGCCATCATTAAAGAATATCTAGGATAAGTTACAACATTTGTGTGCCACCTTCCCTCGGGAGATTATACAACGAACGTAAATACGTAAAACTGCAACCAGTCACATTTTTGAATAATTATTTATTATTCCATGAACCGGTTTTCGAACCTTTTCAGGTTCATCTTCAGATGGTTTCTGGAAGTTACATCATTATTCCTAGAAAAATGCTGTGTGCTGGCTTGTGACTGTGTGGGCGGCTTTTTTCCCTTAGTGTTCACCTGACTGCTCCTATTTTTATATCCCTTTGTATATCACTTCTCACACTTTTACACAAGCTATCTGTGACCTTGAAACTTTGCCTGCACTCAGCACGTGCTATACAACGGCTTTATGATACTCTTACTAACAGAATAAGTGCATGTATCCAGGCCAGAGGGGGTGCAACGGCATACTAATAAGGGGCTCATCACGCCAAGTTCTTTGTAAATTTGCCTCGATTTATATAATTGCGTAGGCTTCCGCGGCCAGAGTCAGTAGACATAAAGGTTTTCTGGGTATGGTAACGCTTCCTAATGTATAAAACTGGTGCTGCTGGAGGAAAAAAAAAATAAAAAAAGTTTCGGCCACGGTTGCAGCGGCCTTCTTCTGGGTCTACTGGTTGCGCCCCCTTTCCTGGTACTCAACTTTTGTTATCAGGCAGTGTATATCCAAAGTTAATTTAGTTGAATATCAAAATATAAGAAGTCTCGAGCAAGAAACTGAAGTCAGCAGCAATCAAAGCCACTAAGAATTACAGATCAGCGAGTTGTAACAACCGATGCAGATCGTCTAACATTACTAGGACTTATATGAAGATCAAGACGTGACCTTTCGAGCGATCCGAGTAATTACGTGTCTGCGGAGGAACAGCCTCAAAGAAAGAAAATTACTGCATGTTAGGAACACCTGATGATGTAACATTTGGCAGAGTAAATCATTGATACTATGATATTAGTAATATAGTCTACAGTTATATTGGGTAGTTATGCTTTGGTTTTGTTGGATGGCTGATTACAGATTCTGAGTGCTGGAGTAACACTTACTCCAGGAATATCAAGGCATAAACCCTATAAAAAATGGGACATGTACTCAAAGTGACATAATCCTGATATTTAGTTTTAAGAAATTAGGTGGTGGGTTTTTAGGGTACATTATTCTGTCTATAGCAATTTATTCAAAATCGAGGAATGATTGCTTGCATGCATGCTTTACTATTTGTACAGTTACAATTGGTTTTATGCAACCTGCATTAGGTAACGAGGCAGCAGGTTTAGTGAGACCAAGAACAAGGACCGGGATTAGTTTAATGAAAACATTTGGAAGGGGGCCCAACTTGACGCGTCATGTATAATTCCCAAACAATTCAGTCATGAGTCAACTGACAGTACCAAGATTCTTGCAAAATACATACAAATGGTTAAGATTTTTAAATTAAATTCACAATGTACAAGGACATTTGCAATATATAGAAAATTACAAAATGTCAACTGCGCAACACAATAGAGGCCCGACTACAAACAGTTAACTGGTTACATAAACCTGAGGCGGCACTCTTTACCCGCAACTAGATCACAGCTGTGAGCTAACCCACAATATAATATAAATTCATTAAACATTAAAAAATGTTAACATACACACTCTCCATCGCTTATTCTGCTCTGATGTAGACAAATAGAGCCAAGGTGCCCAAAGGCTGCTCACATATAAAATCGATACAACGGTAGCACTTCACTGATTGGGCACAAACCTGTTCCACACAAATCGCGTTAAATACTTAAACTACCGCGCCCCTAAAACGCAATTAAAATGATAATGAGAATTAAACCCTTAATTTTTAAAAGAAATTAAGAAAGTCATTGCTCATTTTGCCACAAGACTTTGATCTCACGCCCACAAGGGCTTTATAATAACAGAATTACTAAGTCAATTATTTCCTAATCCGGTGACACCCCCGCCATGGCACGATACCAAAAGAATGACAACAAACAACTCAGCTTGAGGCTGGAACGGAAGATGCGCGAAATCGCGTGTGACCTGCTACCTCTTAGGCCTCGTGCGGTGACGGGGAAGCGGCCAAATCAGTAGGAAAACTCGTCCCTGCCCCAGACCAAAAGAATAGCGAGGTGTCAACCGCTGCCGATACAAGGCTGTCAACATATACCAAACAACAAACAGTAAAACAAGTTTGACAGAAATTAACATACACAGTTTTACTTAAACGGGAGCCCGCATCTCGTGGTCGTGCGGTAGCGTTCTCGCTTCCCGCGCCCGGGTTCCCGGGTTCGATTCCCGGCGGGGTCAGGGATTTTCTCTGCCTCGTGATGGCTGGGTGTTGTGTGTTGTCCTTAGGTTAGTTAGGTTTAAGTAGTTCTAAGTTCTAGGGGACTGATGACCATAGATGTTAAGTCCCACAGTGCTCAGAGCCATTTGAACCACTTAAACGGGAAATTGAAAATTCACATATTAAAACCTCAGTACGGGAGCGGCCCGCTCATAACACTGCAAGTTAACCTTACCATCAACAACAAGAAGCAATGTACAAGGTAATTTAAAAGAATAATTACATATTACTTCAATCAAGATTTTAAAAAAATCGAAGTATACCTTTACCAGGGCCTCTTAGGGGTCAATAGACACTGTAATTGGGGTCGGCAACAAATGGAAGATGGCCGGTTAAAACATACACCTATAACCCGAAGGGCCCTTCAAGACAGATTAAGGTGTGTGCAAATACAAGCACACACACACACACACACACACACACACACACACAGGGCCCAAGCGTGCGTACATTTAGGCTGAGCACACACAACTTTAGTTACAGCCCAAATGCAATATCTCGCAGCAAGAACAGCCATGAGGTCTACAACAAACAGAAATGACAATCAGTAGTATCAAATACATTAATAATAAAAAAAACATTCTTTCAAGTACAAGACTGACAGGATGACGCTTGCGTCCTCACGGAAACCGGCACGGCTCATTTAGTTTATTAACAACAATAAATACATAATTTAATCTGTGAGTTTAGCAAGTCTGTATCTTTATTAGTTATGAATCTAGGAAGAAATTAAGTTAACACGTTACTAGCGTCACATCATGTCTTATATAAATGGCTTGTACACCAATTGCTCTTCCCAGAGCATTCTGTGTATCTAGAATGGTGAGAATCTACACTGACAAAAATGGTGTTACACCACGAACGCCTTGACCAACGCTACCATACTCACACTATGCTATTTCTATGCTTTTGGGACATGTTGGTAAAAACTTCATCCTCTATAAACTTACTTTCAGTACTTTTAGTACAGATGAGCGCCATCCTTAGAGATGAATAACGGTGTGAGTCCATGACGTCACTGGAACTATTTAGGTGGAAAGAAAAACAAAGCATTCGCGGAGGAGAAGCGCGTTCAACCTTATTGCCATTTTTTGTAATCTGAGAACGTGCGAATCACTGTCAAGTCACGCTCAGCGTCGTAACTCGCTAACAATTCCGCAAAGATGGTCGTTCGTTGCTCATTATGGTCTTCTTTTAGGAAACTAGCGGCACACCCCTTTGAGTACCCCAACTGGTCGATGAGTGTGTCAGCTTTACCAACAGACACATCCAGCTGAGCAGCGAGGTGTTGTGTGTGAGCCGTCGGACAGCTCAAATGAGAGTTTCTGCACTTTCCAACATCTCAGGAGTCATAGCTGTATGCGACCTTGTTGTGGTGACAACACACTCCTCGCCCAATGACTCCCTGTGCTTTTGTTCACTGCCAGGTCTCCGTAGACATTCTGTAAGCGATTATGAAAATCTACGAAGCTCTGGTTTGCGCCAACAGAAATTCAGTGACAACTCTCTGCTTGTTACGTACCTCCGTTGCAGATCCCATTTTGAAGGCTACGTACAGCGCCGCCACCTATCGGAACTTCATGAAACTATAGGGGCTGAAGCGGGAATGTACCAAGTTGTCCCACACCAAATTCCGTTGTGTTTCATTTTTTTTTTTTTTTCAACCGAAACTGGCCCAGAAAAAATGTGACGTGTGGTATAGTTAATGCCCACACCGTGACGCCTGCAGTGCGTAGCCGCGGTCTTCACGTCATACAGCCAACGGCCGGCACGCACCGCTTATGCGCACCTCTGCACAGCTGTACAGCCCAGGTGCGGGCCTCACACACTGAGTGCCTCCGCACTGTCAGAGCAACCTCGGCCGGCGTCCTCCAGAGAGATAGTTACGTGAGGCCGCGGCGCCAATCATAACAGGACACGACAAGTGGACTCGGTTACGGCGGGCACATTCCTCCGCCACTCGCCCTATATAGCCGCATACGCCGCCACTACTGACAGTGTCGTGTTGGGCTACCTACTTGGTACGTCGATGTCGCACCCAGAAACGATGCTACACTTTGCTACGACTGTTTACCATACCGGACTTTGCAGCCCACTCCCTGCTCTTTATGAAGAACCAAGTTGTGTTGTTATTGTGGAACTGTTGGCAACAAACAGAATTTGGAACTCACGCCAATCGTTATTTGTTGTTTCTCCAATTACGGATACAACATGACGTCTTACGTATTAAACGCCACTCGTAGATTTTGATGCTGATAAATATCGAACAGGGGCTTCGTGTTATGACACTTTACATCTATGTGCTAAAGAATAATGCCAGTGGAGTTGGTGGAGCGGGAACAAACTGGTGGACGTCTTTAAATGGTCGTTTTGCAGGCACAGTCGATGGCACAGCTCAACTGCCCGAGCTGCCACGGGCACGGCGTGATGTGGATGCCGCCGCCGCAGCAGCACGTGATGCCGCCGCCGGGGCCCTGGATGGACCCGTCCGTAGGAGGCTTCCAGCACGGGCGCACGGCCAGCAACCAGAGCCTGCACCAGGCGTTCGACAGCGGCGGGGGCGGCGGCGGGTTCGCGCCGTGGGGCGGCACGTGGCACCCCGGGCCGTACCCCGCAGCCACGCTGCAGATGCAGCTGCAGCCGCCGCCGCCGCCGTCGCCCGCGCTCAGCGCCCGCCGGCGGCCCGCGTCGCCCGCCGCCAGCCAGAAGTCGCGCCGCTCGCTGGCCGGCAGCCTGCCGCGCTCGCAGCAGCGGGCCAGACAGCGCCGCCCCCCGCCCTCGCCCTCCTCCTCCGGCAGCCTCACCGACAGCGACGAGGAGGAGGAGCACCGGCACCGCGGCCGCCCGCCCCCGCGAGCCGAGGACGTCGCCGACGGCAGCGCGGAAGAGCGCGACGACGACGAGGGGGGCGGCGAGTGCCCGCGCGGCTCCGGGTCGCCGTCGCCGTCGCCGCCCCCCGCCCCCAAGCCGGTGGTGCCGCGCCACGAGTGGGCGTGCGAGCACTGCACGTTCGTGAACCGCGCCGGCACGCGCGTCTGCGCCGTCTGCTGCCGCACGCCGTCCGACATGTCGCACACGCCTCCGCCGCCCCCGCAGCGGCGGGCGCCCGCTACGGACCGCGCTCGCACCCGCGCCACCCCCGCCTCCTCCAAGCGCCACCTGCGGCCCAGTGACCGCTCCGACAGCGACGACACCGCCGCCGTCGCCGCCAAATTCGGCAAACACCTGCGCATCTCTTCCTCGTCTTCCTCGCCGCAGACCGGGAAGCGAGCGACCGCTGCAGAGTCGCGAGAGACGCGCAGGGCCTCGCAGGTCGAGACCGGCAAGGAGAAAGACCGCGACAAGAAGAAAGGTATGACCACAAGGAAAATATCTTTCTGGCCCGGAACGAAGTTCTACCGGTAGCGCGGGAGGGCGCAGAGGAACGCGCCACCTTCTGCGTGCTCCACCTCTCCTATCCACAGTTCATTTTTATCTCTAATTCATCTTGTTATTTTTCGAAAATCAGATAGTGGACACGATAATGAAAGACTCGTTTGCACATCCACCAGTGCTCGATATCCCTGCCGTAGGTCCAAAACAGCTCGCAAATCCAAAGCTTAATCCTAGACCATTTTTTTACAATTTTGCATTCTAGTTTTTTTAGCACTCATGGAAGTCGTAGCTTTACCTGACAATAACCTATTTTTTCCTCATTGTAAAAAGCCTCAACAGTAGCGTACATCACTGCATGGCCTCAAATCTGACGATTTGACACACTACCGGCGACTTGTCAGAGTCGCCCCAGTTTTGTTCACGTAGGTCCTTAGCTGGGGACATCTGCAACCAGGGGGAAAACGTCGGTGTGCAGACTCGAAACGAGTTACACTGACCACTTATCTGCGATCCACATTCGGCGGTGAGTCCGAGATTGAAGCCTTCTCTCTCTCTCTCAATCCGCACGCTTCCATTATTATGTCCACTACATTGTGACACTAAAAAAAATGTTTTGACACTGTTTGTAAAACTAAACGAGTTATGGACATTAATGAAAAATATATAATCCAGAATTAAAATGAAGTGGTTTTCTTGTGTTGTTTTCATGCTCCCCCCTTTACCCTGTACACTAAGAGAGCTAATTGAGTTAAAAACATTTTGTAGGAAAAGAGAGGCTATCGGAAGAAGTGCCGAAGACGTCGGAAACGTCGCATAAACAATCTCGCCAGGGAGAACAGAGTGACAGTGTGTCTGAAACTAAATCTTTCCCGTCTTCCTTTTCTGACACGCAGACTGCTACCACCTCAGCAGCGACTTCCACTAACCGAAAAAAAGTGACGACGGGCACCAACACCTCTTCCGACATCGTCGACCATTCCTCGCTGTCCGTGTCGACGTCTTCAGTCTCTCCCCTCCCCCCTGCACTTTCTAGCGACGCCGAAGTTTCTCCCAGGCCCGACGAGCAAGCAGACGTGGAAATGACGGAAGCGCCTCCGCAGAAGCCTTCCAAGGTGTCAACGGCAGTGGGCACCTCTCCCCCGAGAGCTGTGCCACCTCCGGCGCCGCCCCCAACTTCCTCCGTGCAGACGGCGACTGCGCCAGCCCCGGAGGTCTCCGCTTCCAAGTCTGGCAAAATGGTGACGTCGACGGGAACTTCTCCTCCTCCGCAGAGCATCTCCACTCAGGTGAGGACGTGGCCGGTCCTCCAGCGTTCCTGCTGACCCTCCCATAGTGTAGACGCTCACCTCACTGTTCCTCGGAACCGAGCTTCTTCCCTAGTCTGAAACACGTCCTCGTCTTCCGTACACACCAGTAGAATTAGTCCAGCTAACGGCGACATCTTGGAACAACCAAAATGACATTCATCAGCACATTCACGGATCTCCCTATATTACCGTCAGAGGTCGAAGGTTATCAAAAACTATCCCGCTCATTGCTGTCAGAAGCACACTAGGAAATTACTGTAGGAACTTGTTTGATCTTCTGTAAGTAGCCGTACACTTACTGTTTGCATTTCACAACTTGAATCCACGTACCCTTAGAGCACAAGTCAAAAAAATTTAGTATGGACTGTCAACTTTAAAAGTACGCGAAAAGTTATAGAGATAACTTACAGAAACTGTTGTGAAGTACCCGAAAGTGTACTGCTTGATCATATAATGAAGGTTTTCACGGCCAATGCTTACATGCTTACACTCCCGGTTATTTTCTTTATATAGTTATTAGGCCGAGGTTTAAGACATGTTTGCGTGCCAAATGTTTCACCTTTTAATGCTGGGGATATCATCAGAGCCTATAAATAGGAATTTCGGTTTGCTGAACTTTTTATGTGTGAAAATACTAATTGCTTCTATCTGGCCTCTTATGATGTCTGAAGCATTAGCAGACGAAACATTAGGCACAGAAACACGCCTCAGACCGCTGCCTAACGCCCACAAAACAAAAACCATCAAGTATGGGTGTATGGTGAACTGCTTCTTTTCGATTCAGGAAAGTGTGATAGACTCATTATGGATTTTGTGAAGTTCCTCAAGCAGTTCAGAAAAATATCCGGATATTTTCTGTGTTCTAGGCACACAACATTAAAACATCAGAAATTCATTAAAAAAAGAAAAACGAACAGAGTTTACTCGATCAGCAGACAGCTTCGCCTACAACGTAAGTTGGAGCTATTTAAAGTCTCAACGTTAGCGAGATGATTAGATAAGGACTGGAGAAGAATGGGGTAGAAACTGGCTGCGTCCTTTTAACATACTCGTACTGGAATTCGTGTTAAGTGATTCCGGAAAGCCAAGGAAAACCTAAACTTATGAGGCCGAACGAGAATTTCAACCTCATTCCTCCCGGAAGCGATCCCACTGTCTGAACCACTGCTCGTTTTAAAACACAACGCACAACGAATGAACTAGACTTGTGAACTGTAGATGAAGTACGAACTGTGATAAACACGCCAAGTCTATGGTGAGTAATGACATTTCGTAATTCGTTCATTTGTTTATCATATGTTTAGGCTTTGCAATAACTTGACGCTGTGATGGGCATCTAGTAAGACAAACAAAATCATTTTTAAAGCTGAAAATCACATTCTTATTCGATAGTGTGGTCCCAAATAGTGATATATTCGTTTTATCGATATGTATTAATAGGAGTAACCAGTACTCTAGCAGCAACTGAGTAGCTGTCAGTGCGGTGCTGCAGCTGATAGAGTCCTGGTTAATCTTGGTGTTTTATTGTCCTCTTAACACATATTAGTAAAACGAATATCGCACTACACTTTTTGGGACCGCTCTATCGAAAAAGAATGTGAAATCTAGCTTTAAAAATGATTTTATTTGTAGTAGGAGACAAACCGACGTTTTACCTGACACTGGGCGTTGCTTGAAAGACGTGATGAGCAGCAATTGTTTGTGCTGATTCCAGCTACACATTGCAAAAAGTAAATTGCAAATAGCTGCGAAAATACTAGAGATAATGCACCTGACGATTCTTAGTAGAGACACCAGGTATGTCGAAGTGCTTGAAAACATTGACATTGGAGCCACTTGAAATAAAGTAAATAATTGAAAATAAACTTTCGAGGCCTAGTCTCTAAGCAAGCAAATCATTCGTGACGTTGAAGGCTTTCCCGGTTTATACTTATTCAACTGTGGTATTGATTCAATATCTAGATTGGTAACTACAAGACGAGCAACATACTATTTGTATTGAGGCTCTATGAGATGACGGTACAGTTAACACTTTTAGCAGGTAACTGACGACTGATGGGATGGTTTCTGCTGCAGAGAAAATAGTGGAGCAACAAATCAAACTGAGCTAATTGGTGTTGTGGTTACGGATTGGACATGCACTCGGAAGAAGTGTGGTCCAAATCCCAGTCCGGCTACCTAGGTTTAGGTTGTCCGCGATTTACCTAAATCGATTAATACTAATGAGCGGGTGGTTTCGTTTCAAAAGGATGCGGCCGATGTCTTTCAACGTCCTTATCCAGCTGAGCTTTTGCTTGTGACTCTACTCTTGGCGGGACGTCAAACCCTAAACTTTCTTCCTTTTGCATCCAATCATAATGAATGGCTCGCCAAGAAGTTAGATGTAGTCTGGTTTAAAATGAAACTCTAATGAACTCTCCAATCTGTCTCAACAAATTTCTGTTTTAAAGCGTTTTAGCGCCATATTAAATCATCCTATGTCTACTGAGGTTACGTTTCATCTTACTGTGTTGCACCGTTTCTCACATTACACACATCCCAGCTTCACAGGAAATGGTGCTTGTACCTAATTAATATATGCGCACTATAGATTTAGTTTCATACTTTTTAGATTAGGTCCTTCACAAATCTGTAACTCTGGTGCCGAGCGTAATACATTCCCTCATCGTGCCTCCAAAATACCGGATGCTTCTTCCCGTAGCGTAGCCTCTTAGTACACATCCAACACGCTTTGCATTAGGTTTCTCCTTCTGTCTGTGCTTCTCCTTAACTTTCTGTCTTTGCAATAATATCGATACTTGCTGTGAATACGCGGAGTTGATGAGGAAGAGTCTCAAGTACAGATGGTATACTCTCTCTTGGCTTGACAGACGTACGATGTAGGTCAGAGTGTGGCCGTAACAGAGGGCAAACAGCTGACAGTTAAGAGCGATATCCTGTCTCCACGGAAGCTGAGGCGAGCCGCCTCTCTGCACATGGGCACCCAGACCGCCGAAGGTCTTGACCCGTGGATCGGCACCCTCCAGAGATCTGTGAGCCGGCACTCAGTAACCAGTGACACGCAGGTATGCTCGCTAACATACTACTCTTTACTATATGCTGCTGCTCACTAACATCGACGCTTCAGCTAAGGGAACCTCCACATTTTTCATCACGACGGATTATATAATGCTACAAGGTGTGCATTAGTTGTGTAAGAATAATTTTTGATTTACTGTGGAGAAAATAAAAGGACCGATAGCAGTGTTCAGTATACTTATGCTGTGATTATATAATACAGTTAATGTTTATTTGTGTTAATATGAATCTTTCACCTTGCATAACTTAGTAATAATGTTAGCGGCATCTGCATGTTATTATTTATTCATCTTCAGAGTTTCTAAATCGCGCATTGGTTACCGTTCTAAATTTTTATGAGTGTAGAAGCGTGCACTTCTTTTTATTAAAGTAGCGTGTAGAGGAAATATTTGTCTCCCTAAATTATGTGTATAAACTTAAATATACTGTATCAGTCTAACTCCTGAACTCCATATATTTATGACTTTTTTATCCCATTTATATTAAGATAATGTCGTTATATCGCTATTCAAATATCTACCCTGCAGCTAACGGGGCATTCAGAATACGAAATTACAGGAAACAGGGAGCTATTGCAAAAATTGAGCGAAACGCCAAATTCTCATAGCGTAATTACGACATCGAGGGATTTGCTACGTTGTGGAAGAGACCTAATTTCTTGAGATATCATATTTTCGCACTCCGAAACTAGATTCACTGATTTCACTAAAAAATAAAAAGATAAACCCAGTCTAGCGGTATTTGCAGAACATGAGCTGAAATTTTTCGCCGACAGTCTGCAAAGCAAATTTCCTTCGATGTTATCCGTAATGAATATGAGGTCCTGACTATAAAAATCAATGTTAAAATGGTACTCAACCAGAAATTTATAGCGCAGAAAACACCAGAATTTATTCTTTAAGAAGGTCAAGTCTTAATCTTCGGACGTTACTGTTCGAGAAACCCCTAAGAGCGACCAATATAAAACAGAGGCAACAGCAATAAAAATGATAAAATAATGTGGTGAAGTCACGACTGCAAGGGAAGTAGCCACATTTTATAATTTTTATTGCTCATGTTTATGTTTTTTGTTGGTAGCTCTTAGATGTTTGATGTAATCTGAGGATGAAAGCTTGACCTTGGAAACGTGTAAATTCTAGCGTTTTTTACGCTGTAAGTAGGTGGTTGAGCCGACATTTTATTCCTGCCCTTCGTCATGGATATCTCTCTGTGTAAATAGGCATGTAGAAATATTTTCTTCTCAGTGCCGTTTACAGATAAGTCAGATGTTCTGCTTTTTGAAGAATGAAGAAGAAAATTAGTAAAGTATTATTTTTACTAAAGAAATTTTGAAATTACAGTGTTATGTGATAACGTTGTGTACAACTATGATGCTTTGGCAAGCTTTCTTATATTCATTTTTTTATTTGCATAATATCCTTCTGTTCACGTGGCTGTAAGTATTGGTCATAGGAGACAGCTAAATCCTGTCACGACTTTTTAACAAACGCTAGTTTAACTGTGAAACATTCTTATCAAAGGTATTTCTGAATCATAACCGCCTTCGCTGCTGATTTTGGTA
Source organism: Schistocerca gregaria (assembly GCF_023897955.1). Classification (NCBI taxonomy): domain Eukaryota; kingdom Metazoa; phylum Arthropoda; class Insecta; order Orthoptera; family Acrididae; genus Schistocerca; species Schistocerca gregaria. Next base: position 583,838,333 of record NC_064921.1, read on the forward strand.
ATACAGCATTTAGTAGTGTGAGGACACTTGACCACGAAGTAAACAATTGTAATCTTAGCGAAGGGACATTGCATCAACAAAGTTTGAGCATTAAGGGGAGGAGGGATGGAAAAAGTACAGTTTTAGAATACCAGACCTTGCTCTAAAATCAAGGAAAAAATTGTAAACATCTTCGCAGTCTCACGGACTAACAGTATGTGACGCTGGTGACATGTCCGTCGGACGGGGAAGTACAGTCTGGATCCGCTCTTGGTGCTGGTCGAAAGGTGAAAGTTAAGTGCCAACAGTTTCGCCCTCCCTCTTCTTTCAATCCTAAGAGTAATACAAGTATAAAAATTACTCTCAACTAGTGCCCGTTATTGTCTGGGGGGATAGAGCACTAGACTCCGACCACTGAGGTCCTGGGTTCATTGCTGGAAAGAGAGGGGGATTTTTCCTCATTCCAGTCCCTCGAGGATGGCCACAGTTCCACTCAGCCTGCTACCAAACGAATGCAAAGGATCTTTTCGTAGGAAATATCGCCAATGTGTGCGCATTCGGTTATGTCCCACAATTGCAGTTTCCTGATAACCTTTCATTCCTTATATATACGTAGTTAATATCTTAGATTCTAAATAAACGATCATGTCGCCAGGGTTGTGTTGCTGGTTTATTACCAGCCAAATAATGAATTGTGCACCATCAGTAACCAACCTGGTGCAGTTCAGCTGTTTTGCCTGAACACATTTGGATACAACAGCGCAGGGTCATTCTGTGTGTACAGATGTGGTCAATGAAAAGAGACATTTGCAACCGTCACCGTACCGTCGGCTAACTGAAGCCATTCTCTGCTTATCCCTACCTTAAAAAATATCGTCACATTCGAAGACCCCACTGCAGCAAGACGCTGGGATAACTTCTGTTAGAAATTCCCGTTTTGTTGAGAATACAGACTTTCTAGGGGGAATTTCAGTGGTGAAACCTTCCCGGTTAACATTTAGGCGTTTCTACTGTTTCCTACCTACCATCTTTCGGTCCGTAATCTTTTCAGAAACTGGACGACCACAGGTAGGAAATTCAACGAGATTTTACATCAAGACAACATATTACTCGGCTGGTAACCCGAGAAGGCTCCATTAATATGCCCATTCACTGCCTGCTTAATGTCTAACGTCTTCGTCTAGCATCACATTTTAAATATTTTATGTTTCACATGCAAATCAATCTTAAAGAGGGTGTGTTTTCTCTCTTTCATTGTGCCCTCTATTGCCAAGTTATTTTTTACACCTCTCTGCACCTTTCTTGACACCACGACCAGTTTCTCCTTTTGTTGTAAGCCTTCCACAGACGTCTTTATTCCCTACTGTCTCGTCAGTTTAAATTTTATCCTCCAGCCGTGGCACCACATTTAAGTTTCTTCTGTTTCCAGATTTAAGTTGTTCTTAATACCAGTGCCGTAGTGCAGCAACGAGCGCTTTGGTGGGTGCCACCTGTTCCACAGAGCCTGCCTCCAGGGGTGTCCCGGGAGTCGTCTCCCCCGCTGCGCTATAGCGGCCGCTATATGGACGATGACTTGCCACTGTACCCGGAGTACGGGGGTTCGGCGTTTTACCGGCCGCAGCTGCCTCCGATGGCCTCGACGCACCGCAGCCAGTTCGACTTGCACCGCGCTAGCCAGCAGTGGGACATGAGGAGGCGGTCGTACGCAGAGCCTCCTCTGGGACTAGGGGCCAGCACGCTACTGAGGGTGGGGCCTGCTTGCAGTGTGCCTGGTTCACCGCACACACTCCCTTTCTTTCGCAGGATGCAATAACGTGACAATCTCCAGTTCACGGGCGCTATTGACGAGTATCAAATGCCTGCGTGTGTGTGTTTGCCAGTGTGTGGGTTCGTTTGCCTCTGAACTGCCTGACGGAGAATCTACAGTCCCTAAACATCCCAAAGCATGATCCTTAGTAGCATCAGAGTCACGAATACAGTAGTTTACCGTATGTGAGATTTCGTAGTTACTGTAGAGTTCCGTTGCGCCTCGAAGGAAAAGTACCCCAACTCGAACTGCTCAGAAGGAGTAAAAACGAGTTTAAAATACGGAGCTGTTCCTTGTTCTATCATCCATCCAGGTTGTTTAAGTGCAAAACTCGGCATTCGCATGCAGTCGATGTTTTATAATGAACCAAGGCACTTCGTAAGCATAAGTAGCCAAAGAAACAACACGGTGTAGCAGAAAATTATGACCAGGGAATTCGCCAATGTCATAATTAGGGCATTATTTGACGAAAGATATATTTAACTCAGTTAATACTCAAGAGGCGTATTTCCCAAAAAAAGAAGCTGCTGTGTCATGTGGCTGGGGCCTCCCGTCGGGTAGACCGGTCGCCTGGTGCAAGTCTTTTGAGTTGACACCACTTCGGCAACTTGCGCGTCGATGGGGATGAGATGATGATGATGACAACACAACACCCAGTCCCTCAGCGGAGAAAAATCTCCGACCCAGTCGGGAATCGAACCTAGGCCTCTTGGCATGACAGTCCGTCGCACTGACCACTCAGCTAACTTTTTTTATTTTTTTTATTTTATTTTTTTATGGAATAGTGTTAAAATAAAAAAGCAAAAGATTGAAACAAAATTTGACATTCAATGTGTAATTTTGATTTATAGAAGCTTCTAATTCTTTTCAATAAATTCCTTGCAGAATTTTCATGATTAATTATAAATTAAAACAGGCACTTGAAAAAAGGAAACAAAAGTAGCATAGACAGGTCTCGAACCAGAATTACCTGAACGGAAGTCTCGCTCGGTTCCCACTTTTTTTGTTGTTTTTTATTTATTTATTTATTTTCAGTAAAGATCACTCTGTTAAAAGGAACACGTAGATCATTTCATGGTATAGTATGTGCATTACATATTGAGTGGTGAGAGAAGCGTGAAGTTCATTATCAGCCGTCAAATGTGCGCACCGGCTGCAACCGGCACATCCCAGCTCTCGGGGCGGACTCGGGTCACACTACTGTGACCTCAAAAGCCTGAAGAACCACCTTTTGCAGCGCGAACCACTGCGAGACATGCAGAAAGAGATTCACTGAGATTCTGGAAGGTACCGTCACGCATATGGAGCCACGCCGACTCCAGTGCTGTGGCCAGCTGCGTAAGGTATCTCCGTTGAGGACTCACGGCGCGAACAGCCCGAACCAGGTGGTCCCACAGATTCTCGATTGATTTTAAGCCCGGGGAGTTTGGTGGTCAGGGGAGTACGGTAAACTCGGCTTGGTGCTCTGTGAACCAAGCACGTACACTGCGAGCTGTGTGACACGTTACATTGTCGCGCTGACAGATGCCACCATACCGAGGGGGAAAAAATGCTTGTAAGGGTGGATATGGTCCTCAAGGGCAGGTGTATACTTCTGTTGATCCCTTCTGCCGTCCAGTGTGACGAGATCACCCAGGTATTTCCTCGAAAATACACAATTGATGACGATGCTCCCTCCTGGTTGCAGGGCCTTTGCTTTCAGATGTTTCACGCCGTACATGCCATGGCCATCTGTCCTATATAGCATGAAACGTGATACGTCCACTTGCCGTAATGGTGTGCAAACTCCAGCCTTCGTCGCCGATGAACAGCAGTGAACAAGGGTGTGTGCCTGCTGCGGAGGCCCATACGTAGCAACGTTAGCTGAACCGACGTTGAGGAGACACTTTTGGTGCCCCCTTGGTTAATCTGAGCGGTCAGTTACTCAACAGTTACACGATTATTCGCCCGTACATATATCTGTAGCCGCCGCTCACCCCTGTGTTGCACCACAGTTGCCTCAGAGTCAGTTTTGGAGTGCGCCATTTTGTCGTGCACGGTATATCTTAACCAAGCCGGCACGCAAACAGTTTGCAAACATAGCCATTTCAGAAATGCTTCCATCCTTCACCCTAAAGCCAATGATCATGCCGTTTTGGATGTCAGTTAAATATCCGTTACACGGTACCGTTTCTTCGCTGACTTCTGTTTAATTGACATCGACGCATCGAATAAACACAAATGCACAGTTTTAGACAAAATGTCACTGAAGGTTGCTAGAAAATACACTTCTCCGTATTAAAAATTTGTTTTATTCGGTTTCAGCTGTTCTATTTGGGGTACTTACCTTATTAGTGTCGCTTGAATTTGAAGTAGGTGTTAAACTTTATTCTTGAAGGTGGTGGTGCATTTTTTCCTTTCTATCTTCACATTATATTCATAAAACTTGAAAAGACTTAGCCTAAATTAGGGTAGCTTCTGTGTCGGAGTCACATTCACTAAAATTGTTCTGGGCATATTACTGCGTAATTATGCAACACAAAGTGATACCCAGAATTTTTGGTACTGTTAACAGGGAACAATCAACGAACCCTAACAACTCGAACAGCAAATATTGCTGTATTAAGTGCCAACAATTTCTGGCCATTGGACCAGGTATTGTGCTCGCGAGGTGCCCTTCATTAGGAGAAACAGAGTCCAGGCTTGTAGTAAATGCAAAAGCAGTGTTATGTGACGACTTCCAGCTGGTTTTTCCTTGTTAACGAATAAAAATTACAATCAAACAATCGAACACCGAACAGAATTTTACTGAATTGATTTAAGTTAAAACTTGTAAAGTGTTACTGAGATTAATAGAACCCAGAGTAAAATGGGACACAAGCTATTCACAAATTTTATTTTTGTTTTTCGAATATTTGTAACTACAGAATTAATAGTCGGTGTGAATAGTCCAATGGCTGTAATAGCTCTGAGCACTATGGGACTTAACATCTGAGGACATCAGTCCCCTAGAACTTAGAACTACTTAAACCTAACTAACCTAAGGACATCACAAACATCCATACCCAAGGCAGGATTCGAACCTGCGACCGTAGCAGTCGCGCGGTTCCAGACTGAAGCGCCTAGAACCGCTCTGCCACTGTGGCCGGCTTGTGAATAGTGCCTTAGGTAGCAAAAAGTAGCGGCTTGTTAAGTAGTCAGAGAACTATTCTCATCGACTATTGGCTCTGTAGTTTCATTTAATACAGAAATATTAATAAACAAGTAAAGTCCCAGAGTTCATTCTTATCCAGTTTTTCCAGTTTTTGCAATGTGCATATGTTTTGTAAAGCATGCTTAACAAGAAAAAGATTTTTGCGTATATAAAACACGTATTTTGCAAACGTTTTACGACTTAGCATGTCGTGTGCCGTTTATTTCGAAGTGTGCTGTTTTTGCGTGTGATTGAGTGTATTTTCGTTTTTTTTTTTTCTCTTTCCGCTTAACTGTGAAGGAAAATAGGTTTTACACGTTTTATATGGCGTTTTCCATACAACTGCTATGTTGTGAATGACTTACGTACATTTTGCATTCACGCTAGAGTTCCTTTCAGTCGCTTCTTAGTAGTCTATATGATAAGACATGTGGTGTATGATTTAATTTTTTTACAGCGTCACATCTGTAGCTACAAACATGAACTGGTAAAATCCGTACCTACAGAAACTTGGAGCTACTTGAAAGAAATTATCGTCGCCTTATGAATAGCTCTTCCGTAAGCCATTATACGCTTGCACACAACTATGAACATATATTTGGTTCTGCAAGTATCACATGCTTTTTGCTATGTATCAATGATGTAAACTATTTTCCTCTCACAGGATTCTTCTGCTTGCTTCTTCTCTGTTGCCGTGCTGTGTCAAGTGCGAATTATTCAATGTGCAGTGTGCTGTGGAAATGAAAGTATAATGCAGAAAACGATTGAAAATTGTGTTGCCTTTCCCAGAGGTGTGGTTTTCAGTGATTTGCTTTGTATATTGTTTCCAATGCTGTTTCTTTTGAAAGCTCTTGTGTAGCACAAGAGTAAAAATAGCACCAAAACTCTTCTGATAAGAGAAATGAATGAGACAACATTAGAATTCGTTGGTACCAGACATGTCGCTGGTGTCAACTCACTGATGTAATCACTGCAGATGGTATCACAAGCAATGGAAGGGTGAGACCAGAATGTTGGCATCTTTTCTCTTGCAGCAGGCAGATTTCGCGGATCAGCGAAATGGACTGCACGGAGGCAGAGCGCTGTCACAACCGCCGGAGAAGCCACTGGGCGCTGGCTACGCAGACAAGATCACAGGCCTCACAGAGCTCGTCCAGAAACAGCGCACTGAAGCCATGAAGAACGAAGGCCTGGAGCTCGTCAAATTACTCAGGGTAAGTCTCTTAACGCACGACATGTACCTCGTCCAGCTGTGTTCAATGTTATATCTCAATTTCAGTCTCTCAACCGAAACCACATCAAACAACTAGTGTATTTCAGTCTTAATGGCAGTTATCTTATCGCGAAGATCCTATTCTTTTTCACAAGCTGCGAGATTGTCGCGAAAAATCAGTGACCCGTATATACTATAAGTTTCCTTTAATTTACGTATATGGCCACAAACTTGTTGTTAACTGATTACCGATTTCGGTCTATAATGACCATAATCAGATCTGTCTTATAAAAACAAAGTCCTAACGTACTGCAGCCATAGTGGCATCGTCAAATGTTAAATGCAGAATCAGCACCAGTATCGTGAAATATATGCAAATAACATCATATGCTCGAGTCATGTTGTCAGTAACACTACTGTTCAAAACAAGTTGCCTAGCTGCCAGCTTGGACGGCCCTTTGTAAAATTTAACCCACTGTCTACTGTTTCATCCTATTTCAAACATACCCTATCGACGACCACTGTCACCCACATGTGAAATAATCAAGAAAAGAACACAGTCTAAATGAAAATAACAGTTCTGCACAAACCTGACAGAATAAACACTGAACGAAAAAGCCTAATTTTCTTTGCTGGAAGGAAAATATGTCTTCAAATCCAGAGTCAAACTTACAGCTCCAAATAGTCGATTATTACAACTACGTGACGGAAAAATTTAACAAATCAAAATGATTAATATCTTTCCATGTTTGGCGTTCTTTCCTTGCTTTGTTAGTTGTGATCGTCTTGAAAGGTGTCCTTAAATATACTTATGCTCGAATTAGCACGACCCAAAAAACATTGTTCGAAAATCGGCGGAGCCTTATACATGATGTTTAAAATATCTTTTTACTCGTATATTTCGCACTGCACTCCAAGATGCACAAATCAAGTTCAAATGGCTCCAAGCACTATGGGAGTTAATATTTGAGGTTATCAGTCTCCTAGACTTAGAGCTACTTAAACCTAACTAACCTAAGAACATCACACACATCCAAGCCCGAGGCAGGATTCGAACCTGCGACCGCAGTAGCAGCGCTGTTCCGGACTGAAGCATCTAGTGCCCCTCGGCCAAAGCGGCCGGACCAATTCAAGTATCATCCTTTCAGTTTCAATAACACCAAACTCGAAAACAGTAAAGAGAGCGATATTATCAGACTTCTTCATTATCGCTACCGCCACAATAATAATAATAATAATAATAATAATTTTGTGTCGGTTCGTGAACGCTATTTCAGCGGTTTGCGTGTCTCTGATCTACTTCAATTATCCAACTGGGGAAAGAAGACCTACAGTTTAATGTGAAATAAGAACTACGTTTCGTTCCTGATGGCTGTTCACATCACTGAGAGGTGAAATATACATTAAAGGCAGACAAAAGTCTAGCTGGGATTCAGTCCTCCGACCTCTCAGTTTTCAAGCACCTGCTTACTGCTAGGCCACCAAGCCCCCTATAACACAGTCGGCGTTTTAGTGTCGACTCCAGCATTTATCCCTACATACGTATGAATACTGTGGTCAGTATGTTCCTTTTGTATTGAGAAAGTACACTTGATTGCAAACAAGCGGTAGGAAGAGAACCCCTTACCACCGAAAGTAGCTACTATACAGCCTCGTCACATGGCGAAATAGAATTAGGCAGGAGCTAAACAAAAATGTATGACAACACAGATTAGCACCAATTAAAATAATTTACTAAAAGAAAACCACTGGTGTGCAAAACATAAGCAAGAAAGTAATTTTCTCACGATGTGTAATTGCCAGTCAATGTAGCTGGGTATAATTTGTATCATACACAGGAAGAACTGCTCCAGTATAGTACAGAAGGTAACTGAAAGAAATGCACAATGAGACGAAGAGAAATGACATTTTTATTCGAAGACAACAATTACACTGAAATTGCCGCGGTTTATGATGTTTCGCTGGACAAAAGACGGAACACGGTTATTAATAGAGACGGTCACGCATGCTCTGCAACGTGCTCCCATGCTGGCCACAAGGTTGGTACGGAGCTCTTATGGTAGGGTGTTCCATTCCCCCACAAGCGCGGCTGGCAATTGCTGTGTAGTCGTTAGTGCATGTGGACGTTCCGCAATACGTCTCACACCTCCTGGATGGGATTTAAGTCGAAAGAACGGGGAGACCAGTCTATTCGCTGAAAATCCTTTCGTTTGAAGAGCCCTCCACCTGTGCTGTTCGATGCGGTCGTGCATTGTCATCCATAAAAATGAAGTCAGGGCTGAACGCACCCCTGGAAAGACGCACATGGGGAAGGATTACAGTGTCATATTAACATTCATGGCGAGTGTACCGTGTTCAAAGACTTGTAGGTCGTTACACCCAAACATATTTCCTCCCCACACCATAGCACCTGGACCACCGCAATGATCATGTTTGACAATGTTACTACGTGCATTATGTGTTCCCACCACTTTCCACTTGAGGGTACATCCAGCATTGTCGTGCATGTTCGTTTTGGTGGTCCAGGTATTGTGGTGTGGGGAGACATAATGTTGCACGGGTGCACTGACCTCTAAATCTTTGAACATGCCACACTCGCCAGTCAAGGACATTGAGACATTTTACTGCTTCCCCGCACACCCTTTTTGGGGGTACATTCAGCAGTGAGTCCATTTTTGTGGATCCCAATGTGTGACACTGCAGTTTCAGGAGCTCTCGAAACAGAAGGGTATTCGACAAATGGACTGGCCCGCCTGTTTCTTAAATCCCATTGAGCACATGTGTGAAGCCTTGAAGAGGCGTATTACAGCACCAAAAACTATCCAGCAGTTGCCAATCCTGCCGGTGGTGAAATGGAACGGCCTACCACAAGAACTCCTTACCGAAGTTGTGATCAGCGTGGTAGTTGTTGTTGTGGCCTTCAGCCCAGAGACTGGTTAGATGCAGCTCTCCATGCTATTCCATCCTGTGCAAGCTTCTTCATCTCCCAGTACCTAATGCAATGTACATCCTTCTGAATCTGCTTAGTGTATCCATCTCTTGGTATCCCTCTACGATTTTTGCCCTCCACGCTGCCCTCCAGTACTAAATTCGTGATCCCTTGATGCCTAGAATATACCTTACCAACCGATCCCTTCTTCTAGTCAAGTTCTGCCACAAATTTCTCTTCTCTCCAATTCTCTTCAATACCTCCTCATTAGTTATGTGATCTATCCATCTAATCTTCAGCATTCTTCTGTAGCACCACATTTCGAAAGCTTTTATTCTCTTCATGTCCAAACTATTTATCTTGCACGTTTCACTTCCTTACATGGCTACACTCCATACAAATATTTTCAGAAATGAGTTCCTGACACTTAAATCTAAACTCGATGTTAACAAATTTCTCTTCTTCAGAAACGCTTTCCTTTCCGTTGCCAGTCTACATTTTATATCCTCTCTACTTCGACCATCATCAGTTATTTTGCTCCCCAAATAGCAAAACTCATTTACTACTTTAAGCGTCTCATTTCCTAATCTAATTCCCATAGCATCACGAGATTTAATGCGACCACATTCCATTATCCGCGTTATGCTTTTGTTGATTTCATCTTATATCCTTCTTTCAAGACACTGTCCATTCCGTTCAGCTGCTCCTCCAGGCCTTTTGCTGTCTCTGACAGAATTACAATGTCATGTAAACAGTAGTTACAGCATGGTATTTATAGCATGCACTGCAGTGGTAATCACACTCTATACTAAAAATCAAGTCCTGCCTCTTGTAACGTCCAGGGGAGCACAAAAATCGTGGTCACTTCAGTGTAATTACTGTTTTTGTATAAAAGTGTCACTTCTGCTTTTCTTATTATGTATTTCTTTCATTTACTTCTGTACTGTACTGTAGCAATTCTTTGTATATATGGTCCATGTATCATTGAGTTATGTTACTTACCTGTGAAACATCATGCGAAATTTACTTGTGTTCTTAAGTTTTGTACACTAGTGAATTACCATGCCTAACTTTAGTATGAATCTGATACATTGCAATATTTGAAAGTTTACTTGCACCTATCTGACTTTTAACTATGGTCTAGTCCTGAATCCACTGTGCAATAACTGCATCCAGTCAATCTTGTTGGCGGCGACTATGGATACGGTCCTCATTCTGTCTTGAGATACAGTTGTTGACACTGCCGAGTCCTGCTGCTTGAGCTTCACAGTATGTCTTGGCCGTCCAAAACTGCCGGAGTTCGCAACACTATGTGTTTCCCCTGCCATGCATTGTGTGAATGTGATCTTCTAATCTGGATTAGCTTCTGTTTTTCCAACTTTTGGTTTCTTCTATAGCCACTGCTTATGCAGTGAGAAGATGTGGCCATCTTGTTGTGACGCTGAGCTGAATCTTCCAGCCCAGTACCTGTATCTTCATGATCTGCTACTGCCGTGTCTTCTCATAAAATGTACGTGCAATCGTCCGGAAATGGTCTTGCAGCTATAGGACTTCAAAAGTATCATGAAGTGGTCCAGGTGGAAAAATCTGTCGGTAGATGCAGAGACAAGCGGAGATTGGAGCTTCTGCAAGTGTTCTTCAGCTGCCTACCCCAGACGATATCGGCGTACTCAATGGCAGGGCAGAGCTGTGCTTTGTGAAGTGTGACGCTGAGACATGGAAGAAGTGCGGAAGCCGGGTTCAGCATGGGGTGCAGCTTGTGCAAACGATTTCGTAGCTTGTGTTTCACTTCCTGCATGTGCTAGCGTCAAGAAATGGACAGTCCAGAGTGACGTCAAGAGAGCGTGCCGTCGGCTTCCAGGGAACAGGGGTGCCAACGACGTTGACAGGCAGCGGATCCGCTGGGATGACACAACGTGTGACAATCACAAATTGTGTCTTAGTGCCGTTGATCTTGAAGTGCCAGTCGACGGCCTACTCGGCGAGGGAGTCGGCAGGGACCTGCGATCGGTGGCCAAAGCTGTCGGCGTTAATACTCCCTCTGTACAGTGTAGAAAGCTAACTGGATGCGATCCACCTTGGTTGAGCCTGCCGCACAGAGTATGTACAAGAGCGGTCCTATAACCGAGCCCTGTGGCACGTCTGCTCGGTTGTGACGAACTGTATACAGTCCAGACGGAGCCCTCACATGGCAGGTCCTGCCGTTAGGTATGTGCGTATGAAAGGAAAGTAGGACACCGGCATCTCAAGCTGTCTTGTAGGAGGTCTGCTAGCCAGAAGCTGTCATACGTCCGCGCCACATCTATACTCCATTCGTCTAAGGCCGGTATTACACTATGAAATTTCTTTGTCCCATATCTTTATCAAAGAAATTGGATGGTGTAGTAGGGAACTTTGTCAAATGTCGTCAAATATTTGATCAAGTCTAGGGCTTCGCTGTAGATTTGATCAAAGAAGTCGCTTGTCTCCTGTTCAGTGGAATGTGACATGTTACCACGTGGAGCGCTAGCATCGCTGCAGCGTTCTGTCATCTATAGCGTTTTTATGAACATTGCTGGTAAGTACAATTGGTGTGTACCGACAACTACAATATTAATACAGATGTATGAAGCTGTCGAGGCGCTTTACAACGTGAGGAACCCTGAATACAAAAATAGATTAAGAAGATTGGAGACCTAACCCTCTCCTGTAGCAAGGAATCGGAGTGTCACAGTGAGCCTATCTTCTGCAGACATAGCAGTTCTTAAGTGAGTATTGTGCGTTGTGATTTGAGGGTACACTTCACTGAGCACATACAGATATGTATGCTCATCCATTCTTAAGTAATTGATGTACATTTTAACGTCCTCCACTATAAGCTCACATAACAAGTTTTGTTGACTGCTTTTATTGTGTCGTTGTAAAACCGACGGCTTCACCCAGGTACGTCTCCTCCCCTCCCCCCCCCCCCCTTTCTCTTCCGCATGTGCAGACAGTGCAATTGTGGTACATGCAACTGCTGTAGTTGTTGTCAGCCATCTTGAACTTTGACGAATAATATGATGACAGTGTAATACCCCTTTTTAGTGCCATGTCAAAGATCTTTGTCAAATATATTTTACGAATATTTGATCACATCTTTGATGCCGGCCAGAGTGGCCGTGCGATTCTAGGCGCTACAGTCTGAAGCCGAGCGACCGCTACGGTCGCAGGTTCGAATCCTGCTTCGGGCATGGATGTGTGTGATGTCCTTAGGTTAGTTAGGTTTAATTAGTTCTAAGTTCTAGGCGGCTGATGACCTCAGAAGTTAAGGCGCATAGTACTCAGAGCCATTTGAACATCTTTGACAAAGAAATTTGATAGTGTAATCCCGGCCTAATCGAGACTGCGGGTAAACAATGCCACGTGCCAGGCTGCCTCGCAGAAGCGTAGCCCAAGGCATGATCACGTGTTCACCGGGGCTGAACAAATGGAAGGCGAGGTGTCTCGACAGCAAGACGCTTAGCATGTCTAACACTCCGGATATGAGGAACAAAAACTACGATAAAATATGCATATAGGATCACAAATAAGTACTCATTCTTTTCTGCTCACTGTGACACGGCACTATAGTTGGAACTGGAGCGAAAAATGGAACAAATAAATAAAACTACTCGCCAGTAATTTTATTGAGGGAGCTCTTTATTTTTTTCAGCACGGCAGAACAGTCATCCGTCTGATGGATCAGATAAGTGTTGCTACTACTATCGACAGAAATAACTAAACTCTCTTCGTGGTCTTCAACAATGTTATCCATGCCCCACATTGATTTTTCAGTTTTTCTAGCGTGCTGCACATATTTCCGCCACACATCCGGCGTTACTTCAGTCATTGCTTCAACCAGAAGTAGTTTCACTTCACCCAGTTGCTGTGCCCGGACAAGTTCAATGGCGCTCAGTTCACAGTAGTATGGTGATGTTCTTCAAACTACAGGGTGTTTATAAATGAACATCGGGATTTTAACGCTTTATAATATTTATTGTATTAAACTTACAGTTATAAATGATATGGCAAATGAAAGAGCAACTCAAACAGTTTTGTCAAGAACCCTATAAATGTTCAATGTGAGCACCATTTGTCACACGCCACACATCAGGTCTACAGCCAAGTTCTTCCCAAACGCAGATAAGTGTGTCCTCAGTGATTGTAGCAACAGCTGCTTCTATCCGGTTTCTTAATTCAGGGAGGTCTGCTGGTAGCGGAGGCACGTACACACGATCCTTGATGAAGCCCCAAAGGAAAAAATCGCTTGGCGTTAGGTCCGGTGGACGTGGAGGCTATGCAAAGCAAGCCCTGTTATTGGGCCCCTTGCAACGCTTGGGTACAGTAAAGTTCAACCAATCGCGTACTTGGATATGCCAGCGAGGTGGCGTAACATCTTGCTGGAAAATGAAGTTCTCTGGCTTCTTCCAACTGAGGGAAGATCCATTGCTCTATTGTATCAAGGTAAGAAGTGCCAGTTACAGTAGGTTCACTAAAAAAGAAAGGCCCATAAACTTTCCGCCGGGGTATGGCACAAAAAAACACTTGATGTGTGCCGTGTGACAAATGGTGCTCACATTGAACATTTATAAGGTTCTTGGTAAAACTGTTTGAGTTGCTCTTTAGTTTGACATATCAAATATAACTGTAAATTTAATGTAATAAATATTATAAAGCGTTTAAACCCAGATATTCATTTATAAACACCCTTTATTTTGTTTACTGAACTTACTATAGCATCTACAACTTACGCATTATGCGCTGGTTTGTTTTCCTCGGCGGTTGCCAGAAGCTGTCGCTTCAACATAACATTTTCAAGCGGATTTTTTTGGACGAAATCCAGTTGATAATATTCTTTTTACTAGAGTCTTTGTTCGGTATTTTTTCCAATTTGTGAGAGTGATATAGTGCACTATCATATACAATAACACAATGATCCTCAAGGCGTGAAATAACTTTGTAAAACATAGATTCGAAAGACTTGGTGTCACATGTCGTTTTCGACTCGAATGTCCACACAATCTCGTCCACAAAACCTTTCTCGCTCCCAATATGGGTTATTATTAGTCGTTTTCCTTTCCCAGATGGCGCTTTGTTTCCTGTAGACAAACAAGACAGAAAGGCTTCCTTAGCTGAAGATATTGAATCATCTATTCAGATTTTTTCTCGCGTATGAGCGGTCTGCATTTATCCAGGTCTCGTTCAAGTAATAAATTGTCCTACCTTCCCGGCTTGCTGATTATATAGTCCTTAAATAACGACTTTTCCATATAATGATCTCTTCTTTGTCCATCAGCATGCTTTTGCGCCCACGATTAAGGTACCTGAAATTTATCTCTTTCAAAGAGAGTGAAATGTTGTTTCTCTGAAGTCCGGCAGATCTGGATCTTCGATAACGGAAGCGAGGAGTTTATCAATGGTAGGAAGTTCACTCCGAAAGAAAAACGTGCATTTTCCTCCTTATGGCGTTTCTGTCGAAGTCTTCAACATTCTGACTTTTTTTGTGAGTCCTGTTTTTCTTTGGTGGTTTCAAAGTGAGATTAGATTTATGTCAGCGAAGCACTCGATATACAGACGAGCCGCCGACCCCAGTGGAATGTGTAGTTTTAGCAACAATTTCTGATGTTATTATCGTCATCACATTCTGTCTTGTACACATTCAGAATCATTTGCTTCTCCGAATTGCTTAATGCTGATCTACTAATTCGTTTTTTAGGGGAGGGGGGGCTGAGATTGCCGTCATCTTTTGCACTTTCGGTAGAACTTAACATTTTGATGTTTAACATTGGAGGAAACAGAAGAGAAAATATCAGTACAGAAGTAGAAGACAAAATGCATAAAAAAACCTGTGTTACAGGAAGACAGTTGAACCGTAAAATTATTACTGGTTCACCAAAGGTTATTAATGTCAATCACTACACAAAATGTAAAGTGGAAGTAGGTGCCAAGGAATAACTGGTAAAATTACACACAATTTTCAATACACTCTTTATTAAATTTGGTGCAAGACTTTACGATATCATTTAACAAATAAGTCACAATTTACGATAGGAAAGGACTTATAAATTATTAAATTATTACAAAAAATTTCACGCCAGTAAAAGGCAAGTACAGGCAAGCAATTTAACATATACCACGCGACGCTGTATAATATTTCAAGCTCAGCTAAATT
Source organism: Schistocerca gregaria (assembly GCF_023897955.1). Classification (NCBI taxonomy): domain Eukaryota; kingdom Metazoa; phylum Arthropoda; class Insecta; order Orthoptera; family Acrididae; genus Schistocerca; species Schistocerca gregaria. Next base: position 583,853,605 of record NC_064921.1, read on the forward strand.
ACAGGTGAATTTCACTCCATTCATTAAATGGCGCAGAATCTAAGTTGTCTGCGACATATAAAGACAATCCTATTTACAAAATTTCTCAAAATAGAAAAACCAAAACGCGTGAGTCATGCACACGGGGGGACACTCGCAGTTAATAACATTACCATTTCCAAAATATATGAAAAAACAAATTTTACAAATTTCTGCCAGTTAACTTATTGCAAACACACACGCTCGCCAGGTAGGACTTGCGAACTTTTACAACATTGTCCTTTGAAGGCAACAATTTCTACCTGTAATGAAATGGCGAACTTTTGCATGTCAAGTAAACACACTAATAACAAACTACCTGTATAAAACACATAAGCACGTTGAATAAAAGCCTTAAAAGATATTGAATTGGGAAAACACACAACAGTTTTTGCTAGCTAGAAACAATATAAAAAATCCTCTGCGGCGTACATTAACAATCTTGCTAAATTATAGCCAAATACACATAAACACAAATTTACGTAAGTTACAGCTTCCAGATGAGCAGGAATTCATTATGCAATTGAGTAGTTCTTACCACGAGGCAAAAGGAATTTTTCTTCTTTCTTAGAGTACCTTCTACACGTGAGTCTAGTAATACTAGTTATGGCAGGTGAGAGAATGGATCAGGTCTTAGTGCTTTGCGTTTTAAACAGTACAGTCATTGGTGCCTTAGACTCTCACAGACATGGCAGAGGCTAATAGTCGAATAAACCCGTAGGTAAGCTGGGAGGGGAAAGAAGCAATCCGAACTACAATTTTACTCTGACTCCCCCCCCCCCCCTTTCGTCCTTTCGCCCTCAAAAGGGGACAAACGGACCACCCTTTCTAATATTATCACCTTCCCGCAGGGGGCAGACGGGAATGAATGGCGGGAAACTCCCAAAAAATACGTCTGGTATAATTAACAAGAATAAGTAAATTGGATTCAATTAAACTTCATAAAATCTGTTAACAATCAATACTCAACTTCTGGTGCGTTACGACTCCCAGGACTGAACCAACGCAGCACCTCCAAATGCTCTGCCGAGCCGCCCGCTGCCAGCCGTTTCAACGGACGCAGGAAGGCGCGCCGATTTTCAGAACCTCCACGCCGGTCGACAGCATACGGCAGAACTGCAGATTAGGCTCCTTGCGGACCCATGCTCAGGAAGATTCCTTTCGCTACGAACAGTTAACGCCCCATACCACGGAGCCGCTGCTCGCGCCGCTTACGCTGATGCTGCGGCCTGCGTGCTGTTCCTCTAGCACCGGCAGATGCCCCGACTGCCAACTCTCTCCGAGAGCCCATACAGCCACTTCTTAAACCCACGCGAACAGCCCACTTTTCCCCTATCCTGCTAGAGGGAGGTAACGAAGCCTTCAATTGCGACAACGGCACCACCGCCAGAAAACGGAGGACGACTGCTTCACGCTACGCTCTGCGGCGCGCATTTCAAAGCTAACTTTACTACGGCTCAACAGTAGTACTTGCATTTCCTTACTTACAATGCACACAATTACACAATTTCGGCGACACGTTTAACAGTAGAGCACAAGGCGACAATAGCCTGTACTGTCTACTCCTGGCAACAGCTGCTAAATGACGTCACTAGCACGTGATTCAGAATGTTTACCTCTGCTGTCTCTTCTCCGCGAACGAGCTATAGAAACACCGCACCGATATACTCGCGGCGTTCCATCGCACCAAAGGCTTCAACTAGCAGCAGAAGTTTATGTTCTGTCGAGTGACGTTGGCGGAACCCAAACTGCTCCCAGCGCCGAAGATATTCTTTGGCGCGGTGGCTTGTTTGAGGCAGACCCAATCGAAAACCTTGAGCAAGACGAAGACCCTTCGCCAACTGCGCGATGGCCACAACTCCGCTGAGTGGAACCGCGTGTCGTTTATGTCTGAGTATGGCAGAGGGATGTCCTCTTGGGGACTATATGTACCGGTATGACGTAAGACAGAAGCATAAGATAGCCCTCGCCTTGTTGCACCCTCTCTGGACGCTAGCCGTAATTCACAGTCCCGCTGCTTATCCTCATGGCGCCCACGTGCAAACTAGATCTTGCCCCCCCCCCCCCCCCCCCCCGCCCTACAATCTCTTTTTTTCACACTCGTAATAAAGATTTCTTCTTCTTCGGAACTACAGCCGTTGGTGGGCCTTGGCCTTCTCAACAATCTTCCTCCATATCTCTCTGTTCTCAGCCTTTTTCTTCCATCGCCGGCCGCGGTGGTCTCGCGGTTCTAGGCGCGCAGTCCGGAACCGTATGACTGCTACGGTCGCAGGTTCGAATCCTGCCTCGGGAATGGATGTGTGTGATGTCCTTAGGTTAGTTAGGTTTAAGTAGTTCTAAGTTCTAGGGGACTAATGACCACAGCAGTTGAGTCCCATAGTGCTCAGAGCCATTTGAACTATTTTTTCTTCCATCCACGGATTCCCATCTTGGCAAGATCAGCCAGCATATTGTCCATCCAGCTAGCTCTTGGTCTTCCCTTCCTTCTGGTGGAATACAGTCTGGCATTCATTATTCGTTTGGGCATCCTGTCTTCCGTCATCCTCTTCATATGTCCTAAAAAACGTATTCTTTGAGATTTGTTAGATTTCACTATATCTTTCCCTTGTATAAGTTCTTGCATTTCATGATTGTATCTCACTCTCCAGCCTTCTGCCTCTCTCAGAGGCCCATAGATTTTTCCTAAAATTTTCCTTTCAAATGCCCTTAGGCTGTCACTGTCTGCTTCTGTCATTGTCCACGTTTCTGATCCATAGGTGGCAACAGGTCGCACAAAGTAATAGTATACACTCAATTTAGTTGTTCTTGTAATTAGAAAATTCTTGAGTATCTTTAGGTTTGCAGAATAGGCTTTGTTTCCCGCTTGTATCCTTTCTCTAACACATTGTCTCATACTGTTATCAATGCTTAGGAGAACACCTAAATAGTGGAAGCATCTAACAGCTTTGAAGCATTTATCAGAGATCTTCAGGTCCTGTGGTGTTCTTCTAGCTTCAGAAATGGACATAACCATATATTTTGTCTTGCTTTCATTTACAGTAAGTTCAATTCTTGTTCCTTCTGCTTCCATTTGTCCATATATTTCTTTAAGTGATGTTACACCTCTTGTTGTCACGATGGCAATATCATCTGCATGTGCGCATATCAGGCTGGACTTCATCGTTACTGTTCCTCTTTTATCTACTTTTTGTATGATACTACGCTGTGCTAAATTAAACAGGGCCGCAGAGAGGCCATCACCCAGTTTCACTCCATCCTCAAAGTCAAACTGCCTGGTCATTGTGTTATTCACCTTTACTTTTGCTTTTGTATCCTTCATTGTTAGCTAGATTAACCATCTCATTTTGTCACAGACGGCCAATTCTTTCAGCCCTTTATATAATGCTGGTCTATTAATACTATCGAAAGTTTGTTTAAAGTCAACGAACAGGAAGGGCAGATCTATATCATCTTCATAAAATGTTTCCATTATTTGTTTAACAACAAACAACTGGTCATATGTACCTCTGTTTGGTCGGAATGCACATTGGTATTCTTTATTGTTTCGTTCAGCACTTCAGAGAAAATCTCATATACTGTATTCAGTAGGGTTATGCCTCTATAGTTTTCACTATTGAGTTTTTCTTACTTCTTCTATATTGGGCATATTATTCCAGTATTGCACTCCTCCGGATTGCTTTCATTTATCCATATGTTCTTTATTAGTTTAAATATTTCACGTCTTAGAGGTTGTCCCCCTGAATTTATTAGTTCTGACACGATCCCATCTTCACCGAGTGCGTGGTTATTTTTTAGTTTATTTATCAATGTTTCCACTTCCAGCATTGTTGGCTTTTGTGTCTCATCCCTTTCAATTTCTCTTGCCTCTTTGTTCTCTTCCTGTTCCTGTGTACCTCTTGGGGCGTGATCTGAGTTTTCATTGAGAATATCTTCAAAGTATTCTGCCCTTCTTCGCAATATTTCTTGTTTATCTCATATTATCTCACCGTTTCTGTTTTTGCATGCATTTTGTTTGAGTTGAAAATTTTTTCTCATCTTTACTACGGCGTGATAGAATTTCTTCGTTTCATTCTGTTCCTTTAATTCTTCTAACTTTTTAAACTTTGATTTCAGCCATTCCTTTTTCTTTGGGCATTGGATCTTAATTCTTTGTACACTTCCACGTTTCTTCTTGTTTCTCTCTGTATCTAGTCCATCTCTCTTGGATTCCCATTGTTTCCTCGCTGGGAGTCAGTGCATCTCTACTTTCTCGTCTGTATGATTTAGATAAACGTGCCTAAATATAACTGTTATTTGTTCTCTATGGCTTGCATCTGGTATGCAGTCTAATATGATGGAAAGATATTTAAATTCTCTTACTTTCTTCAAAATATTTTCATAATTGTGCCTAGTAAATCACGAATTTCATTTTGAATGTGATCTTCTTATAGTGGGCAATACTCAACCGACTTGAGTCGGATTTTGATTCAGTTCTGCGAATGTGTTCCCGCACAACTGAATCAAAGATGCCAGTATCTCTCTACCGCTTTTAAAAAATTCCATTATAATGTTCATATATTTTTTTGGAAGAACCGCGAAAAGCCAGACATTGTCGCGACAAAAACTTAATAACAGCAATAATCCTTTCTAGTACATCACACCAGTGTCTTTTTAAGTGCTCTATTAGTCTTAGTTGCATCTCATTTATATTATTCAGTTATACCCATGACTTCACATTTTCATTGTAGGAATCACTTGTTTCGTTTCTATTCAGAGTCGATGATAAATGCTGCCAATCCGAAAATCCATCCATATCAGACAGACTACTTACACTTTTTCAAAACATATTACAACAGAAACATTACACTGAATCCTTTGGTAAAAAGTAAAGAAGCAAGTCTCTTTATCGCCGTTAGAAAGATATCTGTAATAGTGTCAGCAAGCTTTCTTACCTCGTTATTAATATGATAAGTATGATTATGTACTTGAACAGAACCATGTTTAACAAAAATATTAACAAGATCACTACCAATATTAAGAGACCACAGCCCCGGGTCTTCGCTAATTGTCAGACTCTCACAAACTGCTGCTGTACTGCTTGAAGATTCTTCAGCGGTAACATACCATGTTGAGACCATCAGAGGGAGTAGGAGCGTAACATGTCTTGTTTTCCCTTGCTTCCGTAGTGTCAGAGACAAAAGCCGAGCACGTAGCAGAGGCAAAGAGTTTCTTGAACGTCGTTTACAGATTTGGTCAAAAATTTCGTAATAGAAACTGCTAGTTTTTCTTTCTGCCTTTCCTTATCTCGTTTCTGATTACGAAACTAAGTTCCAGAAGGTTTTTTATGGAGAGCTGCATCAAACCAGTCTCAGGACTGAAGACCACAACAACAACAACATGGTTCCTGAAACAATTTTTGGGTGAAACTAATGAAACTGTTTCTTGGTGCTTGGTTGAAGAAATTTAAAACTAAATGAAATGATTATTCTTTTGTTCTATAATACTGTATTTTGTGTGACTGTAGGCATTTTAGAGCGTATATATATTTCGTTCCACTTCTGACACAGTCGTTGATTTCCCGCCGTATAAGTGACTTGAATTCAGAACGTGATCTCTAACGCTACGCAATGTCTCTTAATTTTTATTAATTTCGGTTACAATTGGCAACAGATCCAGTAAGGCGGAGCGAATTACTCTATCTAAATACGAAACCAATTATATGTATGTTAACGTAATACGGAATGTAGGCCTACTTACTGGTGTTTTAAAGTTAGTAAGTAGTGTCGCCAATTTCTTGGAAAATAAGGATTCACTTTTCGCTGACGTTGCGTCCATATACGGTTGGGTTTAACAATGAGAATCTCGGTGATGTACTGGAGACGACAAGCAACCAGTAAAAAACACGACGTAATGTTTCTCTGTTGTTGATCGTCCGTTACCGAAGTCACCTCTCCTTTGATCGCGGTGCTGCATCTTGAGGCTATAGGCAGTGGCGGCTGGTGATCATCTTCTACTGTTCTACGGTACACTGTGAGCTTCGTATGATAATTATGCAATTTATCTTCGAATGCAGGCCATAAATCACATTAAAATTACGTCAGTTCTTTTCCAATGCTTGTTGGTATGGAAATAAAACGGAGCAAAACTCGTTTTGGATATTTCTGATATTAATGACGTAGGATAATGACATCAAAAGCTCGTGTGTGTCAGACAGTGTAATATCTGAAAGTAGCAAGCCATGTATCAATGACAAAACGAATGAAAATTACACAACATATGCAGGTGTACGGGGCGGGGGCCAGCGGCCTTGCCGCAGTGGTAGCACCGTTTCCCGTCACATCCCCCAAGCGCTGTCGGGCTGGGCCAGCACTCAGATGGGTGACCATCCGGTCTGCCGACCGCGGTTGGCAAGCCGGGTGCACTCAGCCCCTGTGAGGCAAACTGAGGAGCTACTTGATTCAGAAGCAGCTGCTCCGGTCTCGTAAACTGGCATACATCCGGGAGAGCGGTCCCTCCATGTCCGCATCCAGTGACGTCTGTGGTCTGAGGATGACACGGCGGCTGGTCGGTGCCGTTAGTCCTTCTTGGCCTGTTCGGTAGGAGTTTAGTTTTTAGTACGGGACGGGGGCACTGAATTTATCCTACAGGGCGGCAAAATTCGCCAAGACTACTGAGTTTATATACGAACCTATTTATGATAGATTAGAAATCAGAAAGCTAGAAATCATCATTATATTACTGCCAAAATTTCATAAAGTCAGTTTACGACAAGAACCAAATCCGTATTGGCAAAAAATTACTTCTTCTATCCGTAAAAGGAGATAAACATGCCTACATTACTTTTAGAATTAATTGTGCTATTATTGTTTAAGTCATTCGTTCATACAGTTACTTATTTCGTATAAATGACGTTTTCAAAAAATGGTTCAAATGGCTCTGAGCACTATGGGACTCAACTGCTGTGGCCCTTAGTCCCCTAGAACTTAGAACTACTTAAACCTAACTAACCTAAGGACATCACATACATCCATGCCCGAGGCAGGATTCGAACTGCGACCGTAGCAGTCGCGCTGTTCCGGACTGCGTGCCTAGAACCGCGAGACCACCGCGGCCGGCTCACGTTTTCCAAGTGGCATTACTAATAAAACTATTATCACTCCGAAAACGCAATAGGGAAGGAAATTAGAGTAACATTAGCCTAGCAGCACAAATGTTATAAACTTCAGCGAAAATTTAATTTCTTATGACAAAGGTGAATTGTGGCGCTTAGGAAGAACTTTACGTCCGACTGAGTGTTTAAAGTTCTGTATAGACACTGCCATCGGCAATTAAAGTGTTAAAACAGGGACTATAAAACAGGGAATATTTAGTATTAGAAATTAGTACAATTAAAATAGACAGCCGTACTCACCATACGGACGCTTCTTTCTCCGCTTATATTTTATAAAACTAAAAAGAATATGCACTGATAGCATTCTCAAGTTGCAGCAATCAACAATGTGCGGCTTTGTGTATCGTGCTAACGGCTCGGAACAAGTGAATGGAGAGCGGAGTTACGTCAGTCAAACGCACCCGCCGAGAAGCTGCGGGGGTTCTCTGTATAGGAACCGGAATCTGAAGGCCGACTTTGCCAGCTTCTACTCAGAACTCCCCATTGGAGACGATCCTTCGCAAGTAGGAATACCCGACGTTGTAAATGTGGTTCCAACATACAGACGTTTCGTATTTTAATTCGAACAACCAGATACAGACTGCAGTCTTAGGAGAGGATTAAATAATTGTGTCATGCAGATTTAGAGACATTGAAACGAATCCGATCAAAGCGATTTGGCTGCATTTGCCGCCGCCTAGGCTTGCCGCCCACTCCCAGCGGCCCTGCTCGTTGTCAGTTAGTTGCACAAGATTACTATGCAGCTCGGCGCCCGTTTGTGTAGGCTACGTCTCGTATCATCGGAGGACACAGCAGCTGCCAGCAACTGTAACCAAGATGACGTTAGAAATTTTGCATATACAGGGTGTTACAAAAAGGTACGGCCAAACTTTCAGGAAACATTCCTCACGCACAAATAAATAAAAGATGTTATGTGGACATGTTGGGCTGGTTCAAATGGCTCTGAGCACTATGGGACTTAACAGCTATGGTCATCAGTCCCCTAGAACTTAGAACTACTTAAACCTAACTAACCTAAAGACATCACACAACACCCAGGCATTACGAGACAGAGAGAATCCCTGACCCCGCCGGGAATCGAACCCGGGAACCCGGGCGTGGGAAACGAGAACGCTACCGCACGACCACGAGCTTCGGCCAGGTCATGTGTCCGGAAACGCTTAATTTCCATGTTAGAGCTCATTTTAGTTTCTTCCGCCTACGCTCAATGGAGCACGTTATCGTGATTTCATACAGGATACTCTACCTGTGCTGCTAGAACATGTGCCTTTACAAGTACGACACAACATGTGGTTCATGCACTATGGAGCTCCTGCACATTTCAGTCGAAGTGTTCGTACGCTTCTCAACAACAGGTTCGGTGACCGATGGATTGGTAGAGGCGGACCAATTCCATGGCCTCCACGCTCTCCTGCCCTCAACCCTCTTGACTTTCATTTATGGGGGCATTTGAAAGCTCTTGTCTACGCAACCCCGGTACCAAATGTAGAGACTCTTCGTGCTCGTATTGTGGATGGCTGTGATACAATACGCCATTCTCCAGGGCTGCATCAGTGCATCAGGGATTCCATGCGACGGAGGTTGGATGCATGTATCCTCGCTAACGGAAGACATTTTGAACATTTCCTGTAACAAAGTGTTTGAAGTCACGCTGGTACGTTCTGTTGCTGTGTGTTTCCATTCCATGATTAATGTGATTTGAAGAGAAGTAATAAAATGAGCTCTAACATGGAAAGTGAGCGTTTCGGGACACATGTCCACATAACATATTTTCTTTTTTTGTGTGTGAGGAATGTTTCCTGAAAGTTTGGCCGTCCCTTTTTGTAAAACCCTGTATAGTTCTGTTGGGTTAATTGTTCAGTAAGGTCGTCAGGTACTCCAAAATTTCTGACTATCCTTCGATTTTAAGTATTGTAGAAAATACGAAATTTTGTTTAACTTGAAGAGAGTGGAATCACCCTGCTACGTCATTCGTGGGGGAGTCACTTGCATCCTGTTATATCATTTAGGACGTTCTCGGATTTTCTGCAACTGAATTTCACTGAAGGACAGAGATGTGTGCCCTCGTAAAGAATGTAAGCACTGCTTTATCGTTGGCGATTTGCGAGAGGAGGCCGGAAAAAGAAACTCAGTATCCCACGTTGATTGTGCGGAGAGAGGCACTTTGCAGAGGGGGGAAGACTCGCCTAATTCAAATTTAATGGTATGCTCTGAAAATAACGGGAATTTTGCAACTTCACTCGTTGTTTGAACATTCCAGCATGTCATCAACCGATAAACACGCGAAAAAAAAATTAAGAACGATCTTCTAATCACAGTCAAAAAATTGCTGTTGACGAATCGCGTGACATCTAAATTTGTTCAAAAGTTGTTGAATTTTGAACAACAACATCGGCGAGTGTAAAGTTGCTCAGTAGTCGACGTATGACGTCAACAACGATGCAGAACTACTGAATCGTCTCATAACTGGTGAATGAAACATTTGTTTAAGGATTTGACGTCTAAACTAAGGCTCATTTGTTCCAGTGGGACCTTTCTGGATCATAAGCATCGAAAAAAACTTGACAAGTTCTTGGTTGGTTGGTTGTTTGGGGAAGGAGACCAGACTGCGTGGTCATCGGTCTCATCGCATTGGGGAAGGACGGGGAAGGAGGTCGCCGTGCCCTTTCAGAGGAACCATCCCGGCATTTGCCTGGAGTGATTTAGGGAAATCACGGAAAACCTGAATCAGGATGGCCGGAGGCGGGATTGAACCGTCGTCCGCCCGAATGCGAGTCCAGTGTCTAACCACTGCGCCACCTCGCTCGGTTTGACAAGTTCTGTTAAGTGTAAACTTTATGTCAACTTCGTTCTTCGATTTTACCGGCGTAGTGTAGCATGAGTTCTTGTCACAAGGTCGAACGACCTCACGTACAACATCAATGAAAAAAAAAAGCCTGTCTGGATTTGTGGCGAAACAATTCATGTTTTTTGCACCACAATCATGTACCTACTCTCAGTTAACATGTTCGTGAATTTTTGACCAAAAACAATACAGTAATGACGTCTCTGCCTCCATATTCCGCACGCATGACCCCATTTTCCTTTTCCTCAAAAATAACGTGGATCTTACAGGGCCGTCGTTTTACTAACACAGATGTGATCAAAATCGCACCATAGAGCTACAAGCTGTACCAAGGCTAGAATTCCGTAAGTGTGGCATAATTGTGTAATATCTAATGTGAACGATTTTAAAGGTGATAACTTTGATGTACATGATTAAATAAAATTCTTTCCAAAAAATGAAAATACCTTTTATTATATTTTTTGAACTCACAACTGCAGCTGTGGGAACAGTGAGCTGTGTTCATGTAGCAGTAAAGAGCGCTTCAGTGTTTCGTGCAGTCGAAATATAATCACAATTTGTACCGTAGTAATATTCATGCTGCTACCGGTACATAAAACATAGCGATGCGTCACTATACGATGAAACGATACGTAGCATTAATAAAATACTGCCACTGCGCTACAGTATTTTTGGAGGCAAAGACCAGGTTATCCATGGGAAACAAACACTGCCCAACAAAGTATTCCATTCGTTTCCCAGTTCAACAAAGGAAGAGAGGGTAAATGGTTAAGTGCATAAAAGACACTGGGTGGTTTGTGAGTGTCAACAGGTTACACAATAAGCTTGTGCTAAGTGTTGGGTGGTTGGACGTGTATAGATTCGAGTGCGAATTCGGATTCTGAACCTGCGACGACAGCGCTAAAAAGGTAAATCATGGTACGAAATATAAACCCAAAACTGAAAAGAGCAACGTTTACATTTGTCTTAGATGCAGCACGATAGGTCTTCATATTAATTGCTGTGTGTGCATACAATTAGAACCGAAATCTGAAACTTACCGCTTGTAAAAGTAAATAGTAAATGCAAAGATCCAATTTATTGTTAACATAGCTTCTGAAACTTGTTCTGTGTCATCCAAAATGTTTAAGCTCCATCTCCAGAAAAATTGGTTCCGGCAACACTGCAGTGGTCTTTCTGTTGAGGGTGTGTGGCACTGAAACCGTCATATGATCATCTTAAGCCAAGTTTTTTTTATGGTTTCCCAAAATAATTTGATGTGAATGCTTTGCCAGTATTCATCACGAAAACTGTTCACAAAAATCCATTAAACTAGAATGAAATGTTGCTATTGTTAAACATCGGTGTAGAAGACCGCCAGTTTCGTTTTCCATTGCTTATATTTTCATGTCCTGGACTAAACATTAGCATCCACACACGAACCATCAAGTTTAATATCTCTTTAGAACATAACAATTTTTGTTTATGACTGTCAAAAAATTTTGGTGGTTGCAGTTGCATATTTGATTAATTGTCATCATCAACCATCTGAAAGCATACTATAATATACAACAGATAAGCAAAGCATCAAAGGAGGAAGCATCGTAAGTTTAAACAAGGATCAAAATATAGAGTAAATAATACTTACACATACAGGGTTCTGTAGAACACACTTAAACTTCTACATGGCTAGATGCAAATCAATTGTGGCCGAAATAAAAATACAAAAGATACAAACATAAACATTAATACAATTGCAATTCCAGAACACAAACAGGTATGAATAGAGCAAAAAATACAGGACCGTAATGACTGGCAAAAATAATGTAAAGACTGAATTTTGTCGTTCGTATACTGCTCAGTTTGAAATAAAAATTACTTACATTCTGAACTCCACGAAGAACTTTCATGTTATGTGCACTCAGGTGTTTCTTAGGAACGTTAACATCATGTTAACATAAAGCTAATTAGAAATCAGAAGTTCCTTTTCTATGAAGTTTTCCCAGCATTTGGCTGAAGTGAGTTAGAGAAATGACAGAAAACCTAAATGTAGACGGTTGGATGGGCATTTGAACTACTGTCCTGCCAAAATAAGTGATTTTTTTTATCAGGTGACCCATCACAGCCTCGTATCATTTTCTGGTACATCAAGTACCTTTTGTGCTTTTTGACTCTGTGTGTTTTATATTAGGGTCAATGCTTTATGAGCAGTGAGCCAATAATATGATTTCCAGTGTCCTCAACATCCAGTGTCACTTACAACTGGCTCTTGCCTACTTTTTAGCCCCTTATATGGACACTGCAGTATGGTAACTAATTAAAGAACCCCTCGCGAGGTTCTCTCCGCGGTGAGACGCTGGCGAAGGCGTCTGTGGTGGCGTCGGTGTAATTGCTCTAAATCTGCGTCTGTTACTATTCTAAAGGTAGCATCCCATTGATGTAAGGTGTTCAGCATGGACTAATGTTGGCTGTGTGATTCTTCAGTTTCTCCCGTCGTATTTCTTCTATGAAAAGTCCACGGGTGTACTGCCGGTCCATAGTGTCCTAAGGGCACAATATTTCAGCAATCAGACATGTCACCATCATCAGGTGTGCTGACGAACTGAGCACCTAAGGGTGGGCGGCCGTCATAAATACCCTCCCCTCGCGAGGTTCTTTCCGCGGTGAGACGCTGGCGAAGGCGTCTGTGGTGGCGTCTGTGTAATTGCCTCGTCCGCCCTAATTGCCCGTCCGTTTCCTTTGCTGAGCGTCTTTTTAATTAGACCCAATGCTTGTTCCCATGCCCTACTGAGGTTGTAGCAGCAATATCGGTTGATGAGTCCGTCCCTGGTACGAATTTCGGTAGCTTCTCTAACAACACTGTCCCAGTATTAAGATGTTTGTGCCAAGTTGGTAGTCCATTTCATGATTTTCGGAAAAACAGCGCTCTGCGACCGCCGACTTGTTGGGGTACGTAAGTCGAGTGTGCCTCTGATGTTCTCGACAACGATCTTCCATGGTGCGCACTGTCTGTCGAATATAAGTCTCCCCACACTGTCACAGACTCTGGTACATGCCGGCCTTCTGCAAACCGAGGTCGTCTTTGACACTTCCCATTGAAGCTCGCGTTTTATTTGGTGGGCAAAAGACAGTTTCTACTCGGTGTTTCCTCAATATTCGTCCTATTTTCCCCGATAGTGCGCCAGTATACGGTATGAAGGCTGTGGCTACCTCTTCCTCCGTGATTACGTCCTTCTCCACACGCTGTACTGTAGAGGTGGGGTGGAGAGCGCGTCTGATCGACCATTCCGAGTACCTGTTTTTCCGTAGTACAGTTTTGAGGAGTTCCAGCTCTTGGGGCAGACTCTCTGCGTCAGAGATGGTGCGCGCCCTGTGCACCAACGTTTTTAGCACCCCATTCTTCTGCGCAGGGTGGTGGCAGCTATCCGCTTGCAAATACAGGTCGGTGTGCGTTTTCTTCCTGTATACCCCGTGGCCCGGGGTGCCATCTGCTCTTCTTTTGACCATGACGTCCAGGAATGGTAATCTTCCCTCTGCTCCAGTCTCCATAGTGAATTTACCATTCCTGGACGTCATGGTCAAAAGAAGAGCAGATGGCACCCCGGGCCACGGGGTATACAGGAAGAAAACGCACACCGACCTGTATTTGCAAGCAGATAGCTGCCAGCACCCTGCGCAGAGGAATGGGGTGCTAAAAACATTGGTGCACAGGGCGCGCACCATCTCTGACGCAGAGAGTCTACCCTACGAGCTGGAACACCTCAAAATTGTATTCCGGAAAAAGGGGTACTCTGAACGGCAGATCAGACGCGCTCTCCGCCCCACCTCCACGGTACAGCGTGCGGAGACGCAAGAAGTCACTGCCTATATACCGTATACTGGCGCACTATCGGGTAAAATGGGACGAATCTTGAGGAAACACAGAGTTGGAACTGTCTTTTGCCCACCAAATAAAACGCGAGCATTATTGGGACGTGTCGAAGATGATCTCGGTTTGCGGAAGGCCGGCATATACCAGATTCCATGTCAATGTGGGAAGACTTATATTGGACAGTCAGTGCACACCATCGAAGATCGTTGCCGAGAACATCAGAGGCATGCTTGACTTGGGTACCGCAACAAGTCGGTGGTCTCGGAACACTGTTTGTCCAAAAATCATGAAATGGACTACCAACATACCAGGGTCTTGGCACAGACATCTAAATAATGGGACTGTTAGAGATGCTATCGAAATTTGTACCAGGGACGGACTCATCAACCGAGATTGCGGCTACAACCTCAGCAGGGCATGGAAACCAGCAATGAGTCTAATTAAAAAAGACGCTCAGCAAAGGAAACGAACAGGCAACTAGGGCGGACGAGGCAATTACACCGACGCCACCACAGACGCCTACGCCAGTGTCTCTCTGATCGCTGACATGCGAGTGTTGAGCTCGGAGAGAATGCCTTGTGAGGGAAGGGGATTTAAGATGGCCACCCACCCTCAGGTGCTCAATTCGTCAGCGCACCTGATGATGGCGACATGTCTGATCACCAAAATATTGTGCCCGTTGGACACTGTGGACCGGCAGTACACCTGTGGACTGTTCGAGTAATGTTGGATGCGATTTTAAAAAGCACGCAGACTTTATAAAATGGATTTCTGACATCTGAACTGTAACTATAGGAAATGTAAAACTGGATGACCATACTGATATTTGGTGTATGATTGCCATACTTCCATGAACATGTAATTTTAGCAATCGAATATTTGAAATTTGTGGTGCTAGTGCTGTTTGAGCATAAGGTGGGACTATGATCGTTAACTACGTTAGTACTAGCATACCTAAGTTTTGTTGTATTTCATATTCGTATAGAGCGCAATTTTATGTTGTAAAGTCACTTTGGAGTTACAGAAGTTAAGTCCATCCTTCTACTACAGAGTGTGGCCTGGTGAGGAACACTTAGCCTCTTTTGGTATTTCAAATGCCCTGAGTTCCCGTATTTCCAACAGGCTAGTTAGGTTGACCTAGCACATGAGAAAGGGAAGCTATCAGAAATGCTTCATACAAGTCTGGTTTTTGGACTGAGATGCTTTATTGTCATAATCATATGTGCTGTATCTTATTATGTCTTCATGCATATTTTGCCTAGAGTATAAGAGTGCTAAGTGGAATATAATCTGCAGCTGTCTGAAAGAGGAGGAGGAGGAGGAGAAAGAGAAGATTAGTGTTTAATGTCCCGTCAGCTCAAGGTCATTAGAGATTGAGCAGAAGCTCAGGATGGGAAAGGAAATTGGCCTGCCCTTTCAAAGGAACCATCCCAGCATTTGCCTGAAGCAATCTTAGGAAATCACGAAAAACCTAAATCAGGATAGCTGGATGTGGGTTCAAACCATCGTCCTCCCAAATGGTAGACAAGTGTGCTAACCTTGCTTGGCCCTGCAGTCCTCAACACCCATTACACAGAATAAATCTGTAAACCTGCAATGGAATGTGCACTGTAATAAAACTTGCTGTCTGAGTCAAGATGCCTGCCGGACTAGTAAATGAACTTAGACCTCTACCTTTCAGTCTTTACAAAGTACAGGTAGACGTATTGGCAGAGTAAAGTCTTGTTCAGGTAGTGATGACCACTCAGATTGCTCTATGGATGCCAAACGTATCCACTCTAATCAATTTAGTACACATCCTACACCAGTGATGTCATATGTTTACACTAAAGATAAATTATTCCGAAGGATAGAGCTGCAGAGTAAGTCCAGCAGCAAAGTAAAACCATGCAGCGTAGACAGTCATTTATAAAATGAAATGACAATTTTTTAACATCTTTCATCAGAAAATAGCAAATGTTACAACTAAAAAGGATGAACTTCTAAAATTACCACAGTGAACTGAAAGACCAAATGGAGTGTGTTCTTCTTATCAGTATTATCATCATCATCTTCTTCTTCTCTGCCTTTTCCCACATCACATGGGGTTGGTGTTGCTTTGCTGGATCCTTCTCTTTCATAAATGCCTATCTAGTGCTCCTTCTCTTAGCCATTCCCTGCTACCTTGTCTTTCCATCTCAGTTTTGGTCTTTCTCTTCTCCTTGGTCCTTCAATTTTTGGGTCGTCAGTTCTTCTCCCCACATAGTACTCCCCTCTTCTCTGCACATGTCCATACCATCTTAGCCTACTTTCTTTGTTCTTCTGCCCTATGGGCCCCACTTTCACTGTTCCCCTGATGTACTCACTCCTTAGTTGTGTCATCCAACTCATCCACCTTAACATTCTCATTTCTGCCACTTCCATCTTTTTCTCTTGGGCTTTTGTAATTGGCCAAGTTTCTGTGCTATACAGCGTCACAGGCCTCACCACAGACTTGTAAAGCTTTCCTTTCATTCTACAGCTAACCTTCTTATCAAACAGTACTCTGCTCAGTTTCCACCAGTTAATCCATCCACTCTTTATCCTGTGCTGTATTTTGGCCTCCAGCCCTTCATCACTTTGCATGTAAGAGCCTAAGTATTTAAGTTTCTTGACCACCATTAGTTGTTCTCCTTGCAGGTTAATATATAGATCTTAAGCATCCTTTGAAAACAAATACTCTGTTTTCACCCTGTTAATTCTCATTTATCTGCTTATCAGTATATCACCTAGAAAATTCTAAAATAAAACAGCTACATCAGTTGGGCAGAAGCTAAAATCATACTATTGCAAAACCAGTGAGAGGAAAGGGAAAGTGGTTGTATGTTAAAAGATAACACTTTGGTCTTAGAGCCTACAAGTCACTGAATGTTATGTTGAACTGCTCTTTGAATCAGAATAACCTGCCAAATACTGGTGCATTAGATTTAGGCACTATGTACAACAGTGACAGGCACTACCTTCAAAAACACATCACCTAAGAGGTATTAAACAATCATCTGGCCACTAAACAGCAGTGTTACTTCTTAATATGATAATAGTTTTAACAAAACTTTAAAACCTTGTGCTGATTTGATAGGACCATACCGATCTGTCTTTCTGTTCACTCAGTGACTCAAGGTGTAGCCCACATCTTGACTGAATTAAATACACTGTAATAACACACATCATAAAGTCTGAGATAAGTGAGTCTCCTCTAATTACAGGCCCATTTCACTCCTTCCAGTGCTTTATTCCAATGTATTTTGCCTTTTATTCTAATACCTTTAATAAACTGTTCATAAACTGTGAGTTTTGACCATGGCACAAGCACATAGATTGTAAATCAGTCAACTCAGACACAGACCAGCTAATGGGGGAACAGTCCTACAACTGCTTCACAGCAACTAGCTCACATTTTATACTAAACTAGAGCAAAGTAACTGATGATGGTCAAAGTAGAGAGGATATAAAATGTAGACTGGCAATGGCAAGGAAAACGTTTCTGAAGAAGAGAAATTTGTTAACATCAAGTATAGATTTAAATGTCAGGAAGTCGTTTCTGAAAGTATTTGTATGGAGTGTAGCCATGTATGGAAGTGAAACGTGCACGATAAATAGTTTAGACAAGAAGAGAATAGAAGCTTTAGAAATGTGGTGCTACAGAAGAATGCTGAAGATTAGATGGGTAGATCACATAACTAATGAGGATGCATTGAATAGTATTGAGGAGAAGAGAAGTTTGTGGCACAACTTGACTAGAAGAAGGGATCGGTTGGTAGGACATGTCTGAGGCATCAAGGGTTCACCAATTTTGTAATGGAGGGTAAAAATCGTAGAGGGAGACCAAGAGATGAATACACTAAACAGATTCAGAAGGATGTAGGTTGCAGTACGTATTGGGAGATGAAGAAGCTTGCACAGGATAGAGTAGCATGGAGAGCTACATCAAACCAGTCTCAGGACTGAAGACCACAACAACAACAACAACAACAGAGCAACTGGTATGAAAACTAGACATCGTCACTTCACGTCATAGTTATTTATTTAATTTACAGCTGTGAGGGGAAAAAACTGATCATGACCTGTTTTAGCTACTGTAGCCCATCTTCAGATATATAAAACATAAGAATAACTATAAAGAGACAGTATCTCTACTTATGATAAATTACATACAGTTGGACTTGCATTTGGGAGGACAACTGTTCAAACCTATGTCTGGCCATTCAGATTTAAGTTTTTCGTGATTTTCCTAAATCACTCCAGGCAGATGACGAGATGGTTCCTTTGAAAGGGCTTGGCCGAATTCCTTCCCCATCCTTGACACAATCTGAGCTTGTGCTTTTACTTTCACACATACAGTTGTTTGTAATTTTTATATATGACAGTTATGCCTCAGTTTGATTGGTTATAGTGTAACCGATGAATGGCTTTGTTTACTTTATGATGTTGGTCAGGCAAATATTAACTGGCTGTATTGATAATAGAGGAGGAGGGGAGAAAGGGGAAAGGTGGTGGGATGGGGGGAGGGGGGGAGGGGGAAGAGCATGAGCTTTACATACATTACCTTACAACTGACAGCATGTTGCATCTAAATAAAATGTTTAACATGAAAATTACAGTTTCAAATATGAAATCCAAAAAGCCAAAAATTTTAAATTGCTCTTAGGACCTTTTAAAGATAATAAAAGTGTCTAATTTTGATATTTTTGCATGAATACAGCAAGCTAAGAGACATATGCTAATATAACAATATGATAAGACCTACAAAACACAATGAATGAAGATTACTGACTGAAAACAAAATGTCTTTGTCAAAATATCAGGCTGACACAAATTTCCACTTTTTGTTTTGTCAGAACTGAGGACTGATTGATGTTAATGCAAATTTCATTTATTCATTCCAGACTTTCTAATGTTTTCTGTATGAAAGTAGTGTGG
This sequence comes from Schistocerca gregaria, assembly GCF_023897955.1. Taxonomy (NCBI): domain Eukaryota; kingdom Metazoa; phylum Arthropoda; class Insecta; order Orthoptera; family Acrididae; genus Schistocerca; species Schistocerca gregaria. Next base: position 583,872,406 of record NC_064921.1, read on the forward strand.
TCACTTTTGATCACCACAGCCATAATTTCTACATCTCTTCAGTAACTGTGTACATATAAGTTTCACAGACTGCATGATCTTTTCATCTTACTGCAGACAGTTTGTACATTCATTAGTTACTTTTCAACAAATTTTGTTTTCATTAATATGTTTCTACCCTTCATTGCCACATCATCACTATCTTCAAAAATTTGTTCCACATCACAATATGTTTTCTAAATTTGTTTTTAAATTTGTTTGAATGTACTCAAGAGTGTTTATTTGTCTCATATGGTTTTTGTCAACTGTTTCAAAATATATAGTGTTCATCTGTCCTCTCATTAGTTCAATTTTAATTCTTCTTTATGAAACACACGGGAGCTTTGTCTTTGGTGCTTTTCAGCTATAGACCTAAACTGTCATTGTTTTTCCTCTTTCTTTACTCTTTTTCCATTCTTCTTTCTTCGTGAAATGTAAATAACATAGTGAAAAAGAAAAATAATGAACGAATGTTGAGACAAACAAGCATTTTAAGTTGATTGGATATAATAATAATCATCAGTGGAACCCCTAAAGAAATTATGTGTTTAATCTAGACTTTTATTTTATGTGAACAGAGGGAGTGAGTTACATTCATATTCTTCCGATGACTTCTGTAATTTTTGTTTACTACTTCTGTGAACTATGTCTATTCCAGTGCCTTCCATGTTCCATACTTCTTTCTTTCTCTGTTTGAATTGTACAAGAAACCTGATATTTCCAGTTTTAAAAATTTTTTTCTGATCATACTGGAACAATCACTGCCACTTCCCTGTTCTTCTCTGTCTCTGCACTTTTATGTCAGCTCTTCACTCCTGTTAGGCAATATATTTGCTTTTGTGCTAACTCTGCTGTCTTATTAATGGGCCTCTTTCTTCATTCTGTTCATTTAGCAGATCTGTTCTCCTTCATAAACCTTTTCTTTCTAGAATGAGATTTTCACTCTGCAGCGGAGTGTGCGCTGATATGAAACTTCCTGTCAGATTAAAACTGTGTGCCTGACCGAGACTTGAACTCAAACAGTTTTAATCTGCCAGGAAGTTTCATATCAGCGCACACTCCGCTGCAGAGTGAAAATCTCATTCTGGAAAATCCCCCAGGCTGTGGCTAAGCCATGTCTCCACAATATCCTTTCTTTCAGGAGTGCTAGTTCTGCAAGGTTTGCAGGAGAGCTTCTGTAAAGTTTGGAAGGTAGGAGATGAGGTACTGGCAGAAGTAAAGCTGTGAGTACCGGGCGTGAGTCGTGCTTCGGTAGCTCAGATGGTAGAGCACTTGCCCGCGAAAGGCAAAGGTCTCGAGTTCGAGTCTCGGTCAGGCACACAGTTTTAATCTGCCAGGAAGTTTCATATCAGCGCACACTCCGGTGCAGAGTGAAAATCTCATTCTGGAAACATCCCCCAGGCTGTGGCTAAGCCATGTCTCCGCAATATCCTTTCTTTCAGGAGTGCTAGTTCTGCAAGGTTTGCAGGAGAGCTTCTGTAAAGTTTGGAAGGTAGGAGACGAGGTACTGGCAGAAGTAAAGCTGTGAGTACTGGGCGTGAGTCATGCTTCAGTAGCTCAGATGGTAGAGCACTTGCCCACGAAAGGCAAAGATCCCGAGTTCGAGTCTCGGTCAGGCACACAGTTTTCATCTGCCAGGAAGTTTCTTTTCTTTCTAATTTTTTTCTTTTCATTTATTGCTTTCTTCTTTGTTCACACACTTTTCTCTGTTTGTATCTTTGTTTAAATTCTTGTATCTGCCTGCTTTTTCTACAAAAATGTCCATCAGTGATCTAAAAAAACTTTTCCATCAGTGATCTCAAAATGCATTCTAGTATAGTATTGCGCAGTTCAATGTACTTTCCTGTTTTCTTCATTTGCACACATTGCCTTCTCTATTAAACATTTACTTTATCTTCTGCATTACCTGCAGTATTCACCTTGCATAACAGTGTAAATTTACAATATGATTTATCTTGTTCTTACATCAAATTCATTTGACCAAGATTTTTTCCTGTTTCATTTCCTACACCTTTGATTAGGCCCTTGATGTACTCCTTGGTCCTTCCCATTTGTAATTAATTACTATTACTTTATGCACAATGGCTGCTGTTAGTTAAGTATATTCCTTACTTCAGCTTTGATGATATATTACTTTCTTTTCAACCTTTTTACTAGATTCAAGAAGTAACACATGCAGCTTTGGTATACATAAGTGGAACTGCACTTCCCTCCAAACCACCTGTATTTTATTTTGAACTACAGTGTTCTGAATACATATTGTTTTCTCATCATATAAACATTATGCAATAATAGCATAATGTAGTGTCCATAATTACTGAATTATCTTGGCTTCTAGTGGTAAATTTTTTGCACCCGATGTCTTAATGCATATTGCAATATAGGAATGAAAGAAAGTCAATTATTTATTTACAGATGTTGTTTCTAAGGCTTTTAGATATTATTAACTTGTGTTTAAATCTTGTTAACAGGAAGCAGAGATGCATAACTTTACGACAGAAGATCTCCAAGTGGCTATGGAACACTGTGGTGAGAAAAATCCAGTTACATGGTTGCGTGATAACTGGCGCAATATGATTGATACTGTAGTAACTCTGGCCACTAACTATGGGCATGAGAGACATGAAAATAATATTGGAACAATATCAGCTGCTGAAGCTCGTGATGCATTACGAATACATCGAGGAAATGTGTGGGCAGCTGTTACTGAGTGTGTAGAGCAGCGCCAGAAGAAGGTACGCTTTAATGGACTGTATTCTGTGTGAGTGATATTCTAAATTAACTATCGTTGTTTGCTAAACTGTTAAAGTTGACTACTGAGATCTATCAATAAATCTCTACAATTATGATCATGTTATGAACCTGTCCTCTCCTACCTCATATTCTTTCTCAAATACCAGCTTCAATTCAGACATCAATCATAAACTTCACTAAAAATGAAAAGTATTCTACTGCTGTTTGGCTCTCTCTATACCTCTCAGATCATATATTAAGGTCTGCAGATTCACTTTACGTTGAAAAAACCCCAAGGCAAGTCTACCAACATTCTAAACTTTATCAAGATGTATATACATTTGCAAGCAGTGTGTTCACAAAGGCTCATGAGCCACTCAGGGAAAACATTGATGCAACGAAACTTTCCTGAACAATATGTGAGCCACATCACTCTCAAGCCTGTAGACACTTTTAAACTTGCAACAGTGCTGTCTCCACTGACCTTTAGTGTCCCTTTGCACTCCAATGGAAAACAAACTGAGGCAGTTTGTGCTAAGTGTCTCACAAGCTGCTTGATGGCAACATACACATTTGCAAGCATCATACTAGCTTGCAATTGTGTAAGCACCTTCTAAGTATTTCATCCTAAAGATCTGTGATTTATTCTGAGAGAAGTGGAATGCAGTGATATTATCAACTGGATAAGGTCACCCACAATGAAACAGATGAATTAAAATCAAACAATAAAATATTACCTTTACAATTATTTCCAACTTCAAAAGAGTCTATTATTTGAATTGAATAGTAAACATACTTTCTTTTTTTCAGTATGCAGAGCTGATGGCACGTGGAAATTTTACTAGGGAGGATATTGTAACTGTTCTAACAGCCAATCATGGAAATCTTGAGGCTGCCTATTTAGAACTTAGTAAGACACAACTGAAACCTTTCTTGATGAGAATTTGGGGGCCACCTGTAGGAACTGATAATGAAAGTGGGAATGTTGAGGCTAGTATGAGGGTGCCTGATAAAATTCCTGAGCCTGTCCTCAAGACTCACACAACAACTGATGAAGGTATGTTATGAGAGGTGACATGTTATGAAGAAAATTAAATTTGATTCACAGAAATCTTAAGTATTTCTGTTACCAATTTTCATGTTGTTTTACGTGTAATATCAGTGACTTGTTGCAATGATGACTTGGACTGCAGTGTAACATAGAAATTGTATAGCTGAAAGCAATTAATCTGGTGTATGGACATATAAAAATGTTTTCTAGCTGTATTATGATTCATGCTGATTAAGACAGAATAAAATAAATGCATAGTAACTGTGTTTTAATACTAATTGATTCAATACTGGAAGGTCCTGAGTGCAATAAACCAATCGGAGGAGTATAGTAGCTGCTAAATATATAACTGTGGCACTGAGTGGTGGATGGGCATTTGAACTCATAGGTAAACTTTCAGGTATCAGGTACTGTCCATTCTACAGAGGTAATAGGCCAAGTGCTGGGCCCATATAGCTCTCTTTCTCTCTCTGTCTAACTCCTGAGTCTGATGACCATTGTATGACTCAACTTATGTTGAGCAGTTTTCTCTACTTTATCCATTTTCAGTAGCAACTGAGACAGACACAGTCTGCTGTCCAGAATTGCGATTAGGCATACTTCTACTTGACTAATGTCTACTCCTGTTGTTCAGAATTTGATCAAATTCTTTGAATAAACTAAGTAAAAAGATACTGATATAGATAATTAAATTTGCTCTCTTGAAATTTGGACAGCATAAAGAGTATTCCATGAAGTTTTGGGACTGCAGCCGGATTATGCCTACCTCTTGCCATCATACTTCAGCTTGCAGTTATTCAGCCAACTTCAGGAGAGTGTTTTTCATTGGAGATTGCTAGGTCACAATGCTAACTTGACACCAAAAATCATCTGTTGCTAGATGTGTCATTAGGAATAAAATGTTTTCTTTCTGAAAATGTTAGACAAATCACTAGGTGCCTTGCCTTATCCAGTTGAAAGCCACCATCATGATTTTTAAGTTCTTATGGCTAATGTATTTCCACCAAGTCCTTAATAATTGAATCCCAGAAGGACCTTGTCTAGTCCAAGATTTCCATGGCAGACTAATCCATGGAATGTCGTCCAGAAGTACAATTTGCAGGCTTCTATCTGCCATCACCCATAACAAACTATGAGCATCCTTGGAATGTTTGCTATGAAATTTTCATTCTGCAGTGGAGTGTGTGCTGGTCCTGAGTTCGAGTCTCAGTCTGGCACACAGTTTTAATCTCCCAAGAAGTTTCATACTTCAAATGCTGGTGCACAGGGCACATCTTGTGTCTGATGGGGATAGCCTTGCAAAGGACCTGGAATACCTAAAATCTGTGTTCAAAGATAATGGATATTCACTACATAAGATCAGCATAGCCTTAAGCATGAAGAAATGTGACCACCCACAAGATCAAGAGGAGGAGTGGTTTCAGTCCAGGGCATTCCTCTCATATGTCAGCAATATTTCACCAAAATTAGACAAAATCCTAAGGAAACTTAATATAAAAAGTAATATTCCACCTACATATAAAGACTTGTGCTACTCTCAGTTTGGCAAAGGATGATTTGTTGTTTTGGAGGGCTGAAATCTACAGAATACCTTCATAGTGTGGCAAAGAGCACAGTGCTCGAAAAGTGAAATGAACATGATTGCCACACTCGCCTTTTGCAACCCAGTATTTCAGCCATAGCCAAGCATTGTATCTCCACAGAACATTCCAAGGATTATTCTGCCATGGAAATCTTGGCCATGACAAGATACTTCTGATATTCAGTAATTAAGGAACTGGTGGAAATACATTTGGCAGAAGATCTTATTAATTGTGATGGCAGCTTTAGACTGGAGCCCAGTGATTTCACTAACTTTTTCAGAAAGAAAACATTTTATTACTAATGAAACATTTAGTGACAGTTGATTTTCTTGATTTGAGATCTAAATTTTAACTCCAGGAGCCTGTATTTTGACAGAGTATGCACATGTACAAGAGTGGTTTGAAAAGTTTCTGGAATGGAATGGAAAAAAGTACTTACATTATTGAAGCGTTTTTGTTTATTTTCCAATGTAGTCTCCTTTTAGATTAATGCACTTCATCCAAAGATGTTCCAGTGCCTTGACCCCATCTCAAAAATGGGTTTCCTCCAGGCTTGCTAAATATATGTCAACTCCTGCTATCAATTCTTCATTTGAAGTGAATCTTTGTCCACCAAGAAAAATTTTTAGTTTTGGAAAGAGATGGAAGTCTGATGGAGCCATATCAGGTGGAAAAGGTGGGTGTGGCAACAATTTGTACCTTAGTTCATGTAATTTTGCCACGGCGATGGAATGTGCAAGGGCACGCATTGTCTTGAGGGAAGATGACTTTCTTCCTTGCTAAATCTCGTCTTTTTCATGTATCTTTTGCTGCAATTTGTCCAGGAGGTTAGCATAGTATTCTCCAGTAAGTGTTTGTCAAGTGGGGAGATAATCTACAAACAGAACCCCTTCGCATCCCAGAACACTGATGCTATGACCTTTCCTGCCAAAGGAATTGTCTTTGCTTTCTTTGGTGATGGAGAATCAGCATGTTTCCACTGCTTTGACTGTTGTTTTGTCTCTGGGGTGTAGTAGTGCACCCAAGTTTCATCTGTGGTCACAAACCAGCGCAAAAAATCTTATTCGTTTCTCCTAAAATGGGCCAAACATTGTTCCGATACGTCCATTCTCGTACGTTTTTTGATCCAGCATCAAGAGTTGTGGCACCCTTATTGCAGATAATTTTTTCATTTCTAATTCTTCAGTCAAAATGTGATATACCCTTTCAGATGACATCTGGCAAGTGTATGCAATTTCACGTACTTTCAATCAGTGATCCTCCATGACCATTTTGTGCACTTCGGCAATGATTTCTGAAGTATTGACACATCTTGGCTGACCATCATACAGATCATCATCTAAGCTTTCCCAACCAAATTTAAATTCATTTGTCTACTTGACAACAGTTGAATATGAAGGAGTAGAGTCCTCCAGTGTATTCTGGAAATCAGCATGAATGTCCTTTACTTTCATACCTTTCTTTACAAAGCACTTAACCACTGCTCGAATCTTAATTTTTTTTTCATCTTCGCAAATCACTACGCAGGAACAACAACAGAACCATGCCAGCACCACAGCTTTCTTACAAGAGCACTGATGTGGCACATGTTTACAGGCAACAGTCCAATTAATATCTTGTGAACAACTCGTGCTAGTGCTGACCTCTCTTGGCGATTCTGAGAACTTTTCAAACCACCCTTGTAGTATTACCATTATGCATGTGCTTGCATGCCATAGATAGAGCAGTCCCAAAGACGGTGCAAAACTCAACAGACGTCACTGATGTACTGGTTGCCTTTGTGCATGTGTCTCCAATGTGACTTAGCAATCTCCAGTGCAAAACACTCACCTGTAGATGGTTGCATGATTGTCACCTGAGATATCATGGCTGCAATCCCAAAACTTCATTGAATAAACTTACTCTCAGTTAACCTGTTTTTAGTTGCATTCTGCGTAAAGAGTTAGTTGTATCTTTCTGTATTATTGGTTGGGAAAACATTGTAATGAAACTCAAAAATTAAAAAAAAAGTAAGAAACTGTTTGCATATCGTATTATATAAAAGTTGAAATGATGGGCGTAAATGTTTTTCTTCTTTTGGTTCAGTTCACACTACACCATTATTGTCTCACATTTATTCTCTTTTTCTATATTTCTTAACAAGAAAGTTGTCATCCTTCTTTAGTAGTGGCATCAGTAACAGTAACGGAGATCAATAACAATGGTAGTGTATGAAATGATGTGAGCATGAAGCTGTATGTCACAGAACTCTTGAATGAAAGTTCTATTTCATTTTCACTTTCTGTATCGAATTTGTATGAAGTTTCGAGTTCACAGCAATTTCTTTCAATTTGTTTGTCGGCTGACATAACATAAGTAGTAAGAGTTCACTTCATTATGTAAGAGTAACGTCCAGTTTACTGATCATACAGCCACAAAATGGGCATCAGACTATCAGAATATCAGAGAATAAGTGATTGTAGATCACACCAGGTTGAATTTCAAATGACTACATTGCTCTCATATTATTAGTTGAAAAAATGGTGGGATTTCTGAGATGAAAATAGCTTCTATGAACCTCGGTTTTACTGAATTCATAGTTCATGTCAACCCTGACTGTTGATAAACACTCACATTACTTAATTTTTGTTATAGTTCTTGTTTCATTGTGGGATAAGCTATGTCACTAAGGTTGCAATTTACAAAATTATAATTCATGTTCTGCTCCTTCCATTATTATACCAATGTTGTTTAACATTTTGTCTGCTCTCAGTCCCAGTTGTAATGCATTATTGTTGCTCACATATGGAGTTCAGAAACATATTACTTTCCGTACCAATATATTTAATACATGACCTTTCATGGCAGCCAACTACATGTGACCCTGAGAATTGCCCAATCACTACCAGGCATTGTTGAAAGTGCTTGATAGTGCCCTACTAAAAGATGATGTTTAACTGGCACAAGAACTTTTTGGAAGAAAAGCACAGACACTAAACAAGCCAATATGTATGGCAAATAATTTAGTATGACTAATAAACATCAATGGATTTATGCCAATGCTGTAGCAGGACTTTGCTTTTCCTTATTTAGACAATCAAGGATATTGTCAAAATCACAAAATTTTATTTCGATTTAATGTGGACAATGAAATAAAGTTTTGCATGTTAAGGTTGAACTAATTTCTTCATATGTGTAGACATTTTTTCCAGCTGTTCTTACCTTCCTGTACTGTTCTGCAATGTACATCTCACATGACAAAGTACTCTCAGCTTTCTGAAAGGGTAACAATGCTTTCAGCCGAAATGTATGTATTTATAATGTTATAGCCAAATCCGTAGGCAAAATGTTGTGCCGTTCAGTGAGAAACATTTAAATTCCTCTTTGATGTTGAAACTTGTATTAAATAATATGAAAACTTTCAATTAATAAATGAAGTCACATCAGGAGTTACCTGAGTCCAAGTCTATTTGGTAAAAATGGAAAAGAAACTCCACTAACTTGTTTTGTAGAACCTTCACTAAGTTGCTATTGCTAGTTAAAGTCAGTTAACATACCATGAAAAATATTTGAATAAGATGAGAAAACTGAGGTACTGTTCTGATTTTAATCTGATAGGCCTGGTGAAAATTTTAAAAAAGGAAAAGAAAAAGAAAACACCACGAAGAAATTATCAAAAGTGGTCACAAATTGATTTTAATACAGATATCAATGGAAAATGCAAAATTGTAAACTTTGGCAGTCAATAGATGAATGGGTGACACTGCAGTACATTTTCACTATGCAGCTGGCAAGGATAGTAAACAGGGGACATGTCGATATCAGGGTATAAAATGCTCAGCTGGACAGTAACTATGTTTCACAAGCCGGCATGTGAACAGCATACACAGATGTCAGCATTTGGTAGAGGATGTGTAGTTGAGCTCAAAGAAGCTGGTTCGAGTAATCAGTGAACTGTTCACTATTTGAATGGGAGTGATGCCACTAGTCAATGACTTTGACAGGGTTGGGTGAACCGTAGCTGAATGCAGTATCAAGAACAGAGTGGTCAATTTAGAGAGACAATGTAATGTGAGGGCACAGCAGCTGTTAGAGAGGCACTCAGAGCCTTGGATTCATAATTATCATTGATTTGTAACCCACTTTCTAATGTTACAGAGCCCTCACTAGGTCCATAGATAGTGGTTCTCATATAAACACAGGTATGTTTTTATCTTGAGACATCTGAGCTTTTGTGGACATTTCATCACAATGTGAGGCATATTTTGAAACTAGATAACACCTCAATATCATGAAGCACAACAATCATCCTCTTGCTGTTTAGTAACAGCCATTTCTGTTAACTAAAAATGGTCATACAGAGTAAGAGAAATTATTGGGGCAGTAATTTTCAAATATTTAGACAACAGTTCACACACTTGTTAATCCCATTCAGTTTCAGAGAGAAGCATTGTTCTCTTACCTCACATAATCATTTTGTGTGCCTCCCATAGCACAAGTCACTCTTCAAAACTTCCAGTATTAGTTTAATCCTGTATAACATTGACTATAATTATTCCTCAAAACCGAAGAAATTTTCTTCAAAGACTGACTGACATTCACTTCAGATTCATAACTACCAGGATATTCTACTTTTATGGAGAAGGGCATAAAAAAATACTGCTAACTAATACAATAACGACTAAACAAGCACCGAGACCAAGTCCTACCCATTCATGAACTCTTCATAAAGTGTGGTTATTGTTTATTATTTTGATTTCTAAAGGATCTTGTTTACCCTTGTATGTACATTATCTTCTTGTCTTTTTTCTGCGACATTTGTCCCATCTGACAGGTCCAATAATGGTGGACAAGCCCCTATCATGAAATGACAAATATTTTCATTTTAATTCTGTGGCTGGATGCCTTTCCTCTCAGTGTAAATGTCAGTTAGTCTAAGACTGTGTTCACACTGCATACTGGGCTGAGACATGCTGGGCCAGGCTATGATGTGGTGAGATATCAAACCCATTGTTTTGTATTGCGGTATTCACACTGGCAGCCAGGACATGATGGCACAGTGAGAGCTGGACCATGCCGGCAACAATCAAAATGTTTAACATTTTTGGTGTGAGCCAGCAGCTGGCACAACTTAGTGAAGCTACCTTACAGCTTCTGCAGTACACTTATGAAATGTCTCCCATCTGCTCTTACCACTTTTATCTGAAGTGTCACTGTAGGAGGTTTGTCGATCTATTTTCATACATTTGCAACAGTAGGAAACTAAATACCTATATTTTTCATTTTTTGGTAAATTTCAGAGCTTGAAATGGTGAAACTGAAATGGAAACACCTTAGGGACAGAGAAAAGTTTGAAAAACTTGGCAAAATCAGGTCAGATAATCCAGGGAAAAGTCCATGAAAACTAAGTTCCACTAGGTCTTAGTTTCATCACAGTTTCTTAAAAGCTACCTTAGTTTGAAGAACTATGCACGGTTCTTTGTCTGTGGAAGCAGAACTAGTGAGCTAAATGGCGTTATCTCAAAAACTTTTTCAATATATCTGTGTCACATGACAAAGAAGATCATTCTGAGAGGTCATCATTGGCTCCAGGCGATGAACCATCTCCACAGCCAACTAAAAAACCACTTGGCAAAATACTGAAGAATTTTTACAACTCAGAAAGGATAAAATACCTTTGATGAAGGCACAGCAAGATATTACTGAAGATGATGATGCTATTTACTGTCTGATGTGTGTGAGTTCTTGACTGTTTTGCAGCACACACTGAAATGTGTTATGATTAATTATGTAATACAGATACAATTATTTGTGAAAGTTTTTATTTCTTTATGTAAAGTAAAAATCTCTCCTAAATGTATTTCACTGTTTATGGGATGAGATCCAACTTTCTATTTCTCCAGTACCTCAGGACTTGATGAGTCATTGCACTATCAAAACAGTATAGAGGTTGGGGTGAGGGGTGGGGGTAACAGTGATGTGCACAACCTCCATCAATCGGCAGTAATTTGTTTACCTGTTCTGCAATGTTTGAGGCTATGCTAAAACTACCCATTATTCCTTTTGTTAACTGTTTTTGATGACCATGACATCGACAAGATCTTACTTCCTTTTCCTGTTAAAATGGAAAAATAGGAATGGAAGCTCCTTAGTGATGGAGATGAGAATTTAAAAATTTGGCAAGAGGAGATCATGCAATTCAGGAAAAAGTCCACTGAAATGCAGTTCCACTTGCCCTCGATTTCATCACACACATTTCCTCAAAGAAATGTTATTCTTAAGAGCTATGCACAGTTCTTTGAAAGAGGATATAGGGTCAAGGTAATTATTTACAACTTGTGGTATTACAGTTTCAGTGTAAAATTTCAAACCAGAACATCTTGTGCTTTAGTCACCTTAGACACAGAAACATCTATAAATGTAACTCTATCATATGGTCTCTGCCACTTTTCACCTCTAACTATAAAGTAATTAAGTAGAATCTCACAAGCTTTCGTTATAGACCAGCCACAGCAATGTCTCATCCTAGATTAATTTATTCTTCTCTTCTAGTTCCAGAGATGAAGTGTACATTCTGTTAATTGTAGGACGTTGACAACAAATAATTACTTGTTTTTTCTCATGTCAAGTGTGACCTGTTATAAAATCATAGCGAGCATGATTGGTCATTGTCAAGAGAAAAATTTGTATATGTTTGGTTCATTGAAGTAACATGAGGAAGTGACTCTATGCCTCCATTGATCACTGGTAATTTGTTTTTTGTTCCTCTTCAGTGTTTCTCACTATGATATAGCATGCAAACTCTATAGACTTGCGATCGCAGCAGTAATACCACTCAGTAATTCACATTTACTTGTGAACAGAGTGTTGTTACCATTTGAAGATTTTTTTGTACTTTTAGCCATATTTTGCTTGCAGTAATGTATGATCTAAGATGTATCTAAGTGTAAGCTACCCTCTATCAAGGTTTTTCACTACATGATATGTGAATCAAGTGCATGTGCTTGAAGAGTAGCATCATTTCACAATTACTATAATGAATTATGAAAATGTAAATGGTTTATTAGGTAGTTAAGATGGTACACTATCATCTGTATGAAAATTAGATCTTTTAAGCATGTACTTTCTTCAAAATCAAGTTAAAAATGTTACAGAACTAAAAAAATAATGTGAATAAAAAAGTAGGCTTTCTTTCACAAGAAAAGTAAAACTTTTAGGAAAAAAATAGATCCATAAAACAATGTGGTGTAGTCTTATAGATGGCCAAGAGCTTTTAGATATCAGCATATGGTGTGAACACACTAGACAACAGTTTGTGTCTGCTAGGTGCAGGCCAGTACAGCACATCCCATCCCAGCCTGTACCAGTGCACAATGTGAAAGTAGCCCAAGAGTGGGAAGAGATGTTTGTCATCAGTCTGTGAATCATATTAAGCTTGTTGTGTGTGCATCTGTGTTTTAACTGTTTGTGTGTTATGACCATTAAGTGAATATGAGAAACCAGGCTTCATTTGTCTAGACAAATAAACAACATTCAGGCTGATCATTATGCAAGACTAATGGTCACTGTTTGTTGGGTGGATATGATCCAGCTCTGGCTCATCACCTGTAACCACAATTCAGCACCAAATGGGTATTATTATACAAGCTATTCACCATTTCTATACCATTCCTGGTTTTACATTACAATAGTAGTTAAGCAACAAGAACTGTCGGTTATCACATGTTGTCTACAAATTGCTTTAATTCTTTGTTGCCATTTTACAACTAAACTCTATAATTACATGGTTAAAATAATTTTCATAACATAGACAATTCAGATACTTGCATCTGTCTTTTCCTTAAAGATAGCCAGCATGTCCCACTTAATATATTTTTTCTGTCATCAGTTAATGTTCTTTGAGGCGAACTGATGTGAATGTGAGGAAGCTTTTTGCTTCCAGTATGTCATTCTACTTCTTTTTTAAATTCACCTTCAAATTTATTACTTTTTATTACAACCTGTCAAATGTTTCTTTCACTCTATAGTTGGTATATGCAGGGTGTCTCGCCTAACTCTGCTATATATTTCCAAAAATAAGCAAAATGTGAAAAATGCAATTGGCAGGGGTAAACCTGTGTCTGAGGTCTACAAAATGAGCAAGAATGCGTAATCTGCAAACGTCAACTAACATCATTTTCAACACAAATTCTGGTCCTTTACATGGCACAAGTATTTTTTTCCTACAGAAATGAAAACAAGAGGTACAGTTGGTGATGGTAGACTTTTTTCAATATTCTAAATCTCATACATAATGAAATATCAGACTTTAATGGATGACAGTGGTGCTATGGTTTCTGTGCTGTCCTGCAGCCTATTGTAACAGATCACTAACAGTACGCACATTCTACATACGATGTTCAGTATATTAGTGTCTCGTACTCAGGCCTGCTATACTACTGTTAGTGTCAAACAGGAAAATATACTGTAATGCATTTCATGTAAAGTGCAGTTCATGTTTTGGAGTGGCTCATGACATTTGCAATCATCTCAATGATATACCAGTTTCCAGTAATTAATAAAAACTAAATATGATGTTAATTTATGGCAAATGTCACAGAAATGCAACCACACATGTAGCAATGTGCACCAAATGCTAACAGATAAGCAGTGTCCACATCATACCATTTCCAACATCTGCATCAGTCTCATAGAAATTGGCAGCTGGGCACCCAGAAGGCATCAACATGCAAACACAGCAACTAACAGTGACAACAAAATTTGTTGTTCTGCCTGCTGCGGTACACAATCCTGAGGTGAATGTGTGACAGATTGCAAGCAGTTCTGGAGTAAGCTGTAGTAGTGTGTGGAGGATTTTGCATAGGTATATGCTTCATCTGTATCATATCTCACTCCACCAAGAACTACATGGGGTGAATCCTGTTGTTTTGTACTTCAGCAGTTGCAAGGTCATTCTGACTTCCTATGTTATATGTTGTTTATGATTGAAGCTTTATTTACAAATCGTAGTCATATGAATCTGTGGAACATTTACTACTGATCCTTGCAAAATCCCCAGTAGCTCCACACGGCTGCTGATCAACAGCAGTAGGGTGTCAATGTTTGCTGCAGTGTCATTGGTACACATACTGTAATTACAAATATTTATCAAAGAACATTAACCAGATGGTAATATGCATCATTTCTGCAAAGATACCCTACTCCTCCTCATGGAGGGTTTGGACTTGGAAACATGGCTATCAATATGGTTCGAGCGTAATGGGTGCCCCAGACACTCCACGTGTTTCCAGGGAATTTGTGGATGCAATGTTTCCAAATACGTAGATAGGATAGGGAGGTCCTGTAAGCTGGCCAGCCTGGTCCCCCAACATGAACCGATTAGACTTCTTTCTCTGGGGGTGCAGTGAAAGAGCATATATATGTACCATGAACCCCCAACAACACCAGAGGATATGCAACAAAATATTGCCAATGCAAATGCAACAGTATTTGTGGAAACACTACAATGTGTGTATACTGCAGAAACACTACAATGTATACAAAGCTCACTTATTCACAGTCTCCACAAGTGTACTGATGCAAAGAGTGGGACTTTGAACATTTGTTAAGGTAACACAGGTTCATCAGATGTGGGATTACCAGTTGTTTGGGAGTGTTTTTTCTGTGCTGGATGTCATGCAGAAACTAGACATTTCTGTGGACTATATGCCACTAATAATTTTGTTTAGGATGTTAGAACCAGTCTTATCGCCAAATTATACTGCTAATTTTCATTTCTGTAGGAAAACCAAGTACCACTTAAATAAACATAACTTAATGTTGAAAGTGATGTTTTGTTTACCTTTTACCTGTCCACTGTGTGAGCCTCTGGCAGCAAGCTGCAGGACAGTGCAGTCAATACTCACCTTTCCATGCACTAAGACAGAAATATTTTGGAATTATGAGGTTTAGAACAGTGAGACAAAGTTTGCCATCACTAACTGTAGATCTTGTTTTCATTTCTGTAGAAGAAAATAAATCTGTTATTTAAAAAACAAAGCTTTGTGTGAAAGTGGCAGTTGTTGACCTATATGGAGCCACTATGTGTGAGCCCCTGGCAGAGGTGCACCCATATCCAGTTGCACTTTTCACATTTTGTAGCATTTCTGAGGTGACATACTGAATAAAAACCTGCATGTAAACCATTTGCTAATATGTCAAATACATACTGCTCTTATTTGGCCCAAAATATTCGATGTACACATCTTTGGTTACTGTAACTTTTGTAAATCCAAGCAATTGGTTCAGGTAGTACTGTCAGCACTTGCAAGAATGCACATATTGAGAAGCTGACAAGCTCCTCAAGAATTTTAACATGAAAGGCAAATGGTGTTATCATTTAACCAAATGTAACTCTGTATCAAATAGCCAAAACAGCCTGTATGTGGAGGAAAAAAGGGATATGTAAAACTGAAAATAACATGCAGGCAGCAGAGTTAGAGTTATCAAATCAATCTATATTTGGAATCGACAGTACAAAGAACTCTGAAATATAAGTTTTGATATGCTTGATGCAACCATAATATCACATAACCCATCCTCAATCAGTTAGGGATGTCACATGCAAGTGGATAGAAAAGAAGATGTATCACCAGTAAAATGTCTCCTATACTTCATGAGATCACAAATGTGTTCAAATCACATCTAAAGAAACTGCAACACATAGAACAAGTAAGTGAGTGAGTGAGTGTGTGGGTGTGTTTCTGTATTCAAGAGACACGTAAAAGTTAATACTTAGGAACTACAATCAGTATAAAAAGATGGTCAAAGTGGTAGCAGAGCAGATGATAAGCTGGCGATGCCACACCAGCTGCTGCCTACACACACTCATTAGTTGTGTCTCCAAGAAGTGTTACAGCTTACAGCACCTATAACAGAATTTTAGTATACAATGGAATTGTGATCTTCTCTTCATTATAAAGTTTGAGGCAAATACTTTTCCATGAGCGTAACATATACCACCCAAAGCCTAATACCTTGTGATGACTACACTAAAACTCAGTCACTTATAAAAGTGTGTACATGCCATGGAACAGTTGGGAAATCCAGAAAAAATGTGTGAATTTTTTCATCTGGGAAAAATGCTGGAAAAACCTGGGATTTTTTTTAGAATTTTAGAATTTTAGGACTTTTTCAGTATTTTAGTTATCAGTTAAATTTTTGTAATTTGAGTGATAAGAAACGCTGCAACAATAAAACATAAATGAGATAATAACACAAAAATAAAACTTAAGTTGCAAAGAAAATGCACCATTTGTAACTACAGCATACACACAAGGGTCTGTTGACAGCAAAATGTGTCAAAGGTTTTGGGATGAAGATAATACAATACTTCATAACAACACACTGCTTTTGATGAGCACGACTTCACAACTGTTTACATTTCTAACAGGTTGTGGGAAAATATTTCAGATGGTGATTTGAGAATCATTACTTTTGAAATAAATTGCTTTTTACACAAGATGAATTACATTACACATGAGAATGTGCAATTAATTTCTTTAATCATGGAGCATTTGACAATCATTCAAAAATTAACACTTTGAGGACCAGCCACTTAGAAAAATTTTAGGCCAGAAGACCAACCATTCATACTATTATGTAAAATTTTATTGGCACAGTTGTATTTGATATATCTTGAAAGGTAACACATACTGAAATATATGAATAACGTATGTGAAAGTTTAGCTTTTCTTGTTGCTATACTGTATGGATATTAATTTAAACCATTAATTTTTCCTATTTGTGTGTTCACACAACTTCTTAACAGTGAGTTTGCTATTGGCTGACTACATCGTGTGTCCTATACTCTGAATATCTGCTGTCACTGGGTGGCAAGATCACATGATATGGGCTATGATTAGCTGACAAAAGCGGATCACACTGTGCAATTTCAGTATTTCAGAAACTACTGTGCTGTATTTGGAGGAATACATATTTATACTTAGGTAATACAAATATATGCAGTGTCCACATTGCTATACATCAAAGATCCTTCCAAAGCATATCTTTTTTTGCTGTGTTTCATTTCCCAAGTTACTGGGAAGTTCTTACGCCAATTTATAATACATTTACCATTCAAAGGATTGCTGTTTTACAGCTAAGAGGGAAAGTATATTATTATGTAACATGGAAAAATGTATTTGCAGCCAGAGTATAGTGTATTTTTATCTGGGAAAAGTGTATTTTCACCAGGGAAATATATTTATTTATTTATTCATCTGTGGAACAATATAGGAGCTCTTTTTTCTTGTCCACATATATGCCATGAATAAGGCCAAAAACAGGTCTTCATG
The DNA here is from genome assembly GCF_023897955.1 of Schistocerca gregaria. Taxonomy (NCBI): domain Eukaryota; kingdom Metazoa; phylum Arthropoda; class Insecta; order Orthoptera; family Acrididae; genus Schistocerca; species Schistocerca gregaria. The sequence continues at coordinate 583,890,105 of NC_064921.1, forward strand.
TTCTTTGTTCAAATTCATGCCATTGCACATTCAGCCTACTTGTGACAGCTCTGTAATTTTTATGTAGACGAAATACATAGAAAGATGTATTCTGTATAATTGAAAAACTGCAAACTAAAACGAAAGTTTCAATTTACTCAGGATAAATGCAATGGGTGTAAAAGGTCATTAAAACTAAGAAATAGTTATAAAGACAAAGGTAAAATAGGAATTAGGTAGCTACAACATGGATTAACATACTTTAAGATCATAAGAATAACAGAAGTCAAAAACATGCTATATAGCCTTACAATATATTAACAATGGTGAACTGGCACTATGGTAAGACATTGAGCTCACATTCAGAAGGATCAGGACTCGATTCTCTTTCTGGCTGTTCAGGTATGGTCTCCTATGGTTTTCCAAAATCAATATAAATTATTTATTTATTTTTGAAAAAGACATTGGCAATTTCTCTCCATCATTTCCAATCTCTGCTCCATCTCTGATGACCACATTATCAGTGGGATACTGAACCCCCAGTCCTCCCTCCTTTAATATTACTTCAATTACTTATAACTGTCTAAAGGAGGTGAACTCTCATCACCATCCTCCATCTCATCAATGATTAAGTCTTCACTTTTAGTGTTTTCCTTTGCTTATCTATCCTTCAAATGCTTCTTTCCTTTAATTGTCTTTTTGGACTTCATGTATTGTTTGTATTAAAATGTGAACAATAGACAATACAGACAATAAGTGGATAGATGCTTTTGGAATTCTGCAAGCACTAATAGAAAGCACTAAAACTAAACCATTGTAGGTACTGAAAGCTGGATAAAGCTGGAAATAAACTAAGCCAAAATATTTTCAAAACAACTGACGGTGTTCAGAAAGGATAGGTTAATTACTGTTGGAGGTGGATTGTTTGCTGCAGTTAGAAGTAGTTTATATCCTAGTGAAACTGCAGTATAGTTCCTGTGAGTTATTATGGGTGGAAGTCATACTTGACAACCGGAATAAATTAATAACTGGTTTCTTTAACTTGCCCCCATTCCAGATGATTCAGTTGCTGAACAATTCAGAGAAAACTTGAGTCTCATTTCAAGTAGGTAGCCCAGTCATACAGTTATAGTTGGTGGTGACTTCAATTTGCCCTCAATATGTTGGCAAAAATACATGTTTAAAGTCAGTGGCAGGCATAAAACATCATCCAAAATTGTGCTAAATGCTGTTTTTTGAAAATTATTTGGAACTGTTACTTCAGGTGCCCACTTGAAGTTTGAATGGTTGCTAAAACATACTTGACAACTTGTAAAAAATTATCCTGAGCAAATAGGGAGCATCATGACAGATAAATATATTAGTGGCTACAAGGTTGTTGTAGCAAGACTGAACACTGCGACATCCAAATCCACCAAAAATAAACTCAAAACATACCTATTTGGAAAAAAAGGATTAAAATGCCCTTGATGCCATCCTAAGAGACAATCCCCACACCTTCCAAGCTACCTTTGTAAGTGCAGACCAGATGTGGCTTTAATTCACATAAATAGTATCAATGGAAACTGAGTGATTTGTATCAAATCAATTGATAAATATGGTACTGATACCCCACGGTACACAGAGCAGGTCAGAACTCTGTTGCAGAAAATTTAATATATATACACACATGCCAAATTCAAAAGAATGCAAAATCTGCAAGATTGAGGATGTTTTTCTGAAGCTCAAAACATAGTATGGACTTCAGTGAAACTCTGTCTTGAAATATGGCAGAAAATCAGAAGATATTCTGGTTGTATGTAAATTACATCAGTGGCAAGACACAATCAGTTATCTTCACTATGTGGTACCAGTGGTAATATTACCAATGACAGTACCACTAAAGTGGAGTTACTAAACCCAGTTTTCTGAAATTGCTTCACCAAAGAAGACAAAGTAATTATTCCAGAATGTGAATCAACAACAACTGCCAGCATGAGTAGCTTTGAAGTAGATACCTTTGGTCCAGCAAAGAAGTTTCAATCACTTAATAAAGGCAGGCCGTGCAGTCCAGATTGTATACCAATTAGATTTCTTTCAGAGTATACTAACACATTACCTCCATACTTAGCAATCATATAAAAATGATTGACTGACAAAAGACCTGTACCTAATGACTTGAAAGCTACACAGGTCATAGCAATACACAATAAAGCAAGTAGGAGTAATCCAAGGATTATGGAACCCACATCGCTGACATTGATTTGCAGCAGGATTATGGAACATATACCGTCTTCAAACATTATCAGTTAACTTGAAGAAAATGGTCTATCAATACAGAGCATGGATTCAGAAAATATCATGCCTATTATACATGAGTGACTCTTTATTCACATGAAGTAGTGAATGATACTAACAGGGGACATGAAATTGAGTCCATGTTTCTAGATTTCTGGAAGGCTTTTGACACTGTTCATAACAAGAGACTTCTAATCAAATTTTGTGCCTATGGAGTATTATCTCAGTTGTGGAAGTGGATTCATGATTTCCTATCAGTAAGGTTCCAGTTTGTAGTAACTGACAGAAAGTAATTGAGTAAAACAGAAGTGATGTCTGGCATTACCTAAGGAAGTGTTATTGCCCTTCTGCTGTTTCTAGGCTCTGTAGGCAATTTAGGAGGCAATCTGAGCAGCCAGTGAAGTCATTAGAATGTTAAAATCTGTTACAAGATTACTTAGACACACTATCTGTATGGTGTGAGAAGTGGCAATTGACACTAACTAAGGAAAAGTGTGAGGTCATCCACATGAGTAGTAAAAGGAACCAATTACATTTTAGTTATGCAATAAATCATACAGTTGAAGGCTGTAAATTCAACTAAATAATTAGGAATTACAATTACAAACAACTCAGATTGGAACCATCACATAGATAATGTTGTGGGTAAGGCAAAGCAAAGACATCATTTTATTGGTAGAAGACTTAGAAGATACAACAGATTTACTAAAGAGACCACCTACACTATATATGTACATCCTCTGCTAGAGTATTGCTGTGTGATATGGGATCCTCACTGGATAGGATTGAGTGAGGAAATGAAAAGCCCAAAGGAGGGCAGCTTATTTTGTGTTATTGCAAAATAGGTGAGAAAGTGTCACAGATATGATACACAAATTGGTGTGGCAGTCATTAAAACAAAGGCATTTTTTGTTGCAGTGATATTTTTTAAAGAAATTTCGATCATCAATTTTCTCCTGTGAATGCAAAAATATTTTATTGATGCCAGCCTACATATAGAGAAATGATCATCATAATAAAATAAGAGTTATCAGAGCAGATTTAGAAAGGTTTGTGTTCATTTTTACCATGTGCTGTTTGAGAGTAGAATGGTGGAGAAATAGTTTTTAAGGTGGTTTGATGAGTGCCCCTGCCAGGCACTTAAGTGTGAATTGCAGAACAGTCATGTAGATGTAGGTGAATGCCAAGCTACAGGAGAATGCTCATGATTATATTTCTAGACTGAGTAACTAACAAGTGGGACTGAATTGAACCTTGAAGAAAAGAGCTGTAGAGCACAGCCTGATTGAAAGAAGGATCAGTTAATAGGCCCCACCCTGAGATATCAAGGAATTACTAATTGGGTAATGGAAGGAAGTGTGTTGGGGGGGGGGGGGGGAGTGTAAAGGGAGACACCAAGACTTGACTCCAGCAAGCAGGTTTATGACAATGCATGCATAGCTGAAAAAGTATTCACAGAATACACTAGTGTGCACAGCTGCATCAAACATGTCTTCAGACTAGAGAGCACAATAACAATGACAACAGCAGCAGCAACATGTATGCACAAGTGCTTTCTGTGTACTATAATATTACAGATGTTACAATTATTTGATTGCACCTCATATATCAGAGTATTACTTCCATCCTGGAATTTCCATTATTGTAAGAGTTATGTTTTGGTCTGCTTGTCCCTTGAGTCTCTTTTGATATAATTTTCCAAATGATTTGTTTTTCACAGTGCTGACTGGTATATTAACACCCAAGATAAACAACTTGTCTTAGGTATGTGAAATTTGGCGGGAACATTCCTCTTGTACCATTCAAAACTTTTTGGTTCACTGACATGGAGTGCTGCCTGCCCAAATGGAATTCCTGCATCATAAATGCACTGATCACATTGCACCATGGCCTCTGACAGAGTTCACTATGTCTTTGAATAATGTTAATGTCATTTCACAATGTCTTTGAATAATGTTAATGTCATTTCACAATGTCTTTGAATAATGTTAATGTCATTTACCTCTAAGGTGGGGAGTGGTTGGACTGCACCATGAAGTGATTACCCAAATGGAATGGAAATCAGTAGACGTGATGTACCTGAAAAAAATAAAAATAAAAAACAGAAGTTGGACGATTTATTCAAGAGAAGGAGCTTCAAAATTGAGTAAATCAATAATGTGCTGATCCACTTATGGGCTTGAGCTTTATACAAGCAGTTATTCAGTTTGGGATTGATTGATAGATTTAGTGGATGTCCTGCTGAAAGATATCATGCTGAATTCTGTCCAGCTAGCTTGTTGCATAGTCAAAATACTGAGTTGGTTGGATGGCCCTGCCAATAATGCTGCAAACGTTTTCAATTGGGGAGAGATCTGGTGACCTTGCTGACTAAGGTAGGGTTTGTCAAGCATGAAGACAAGCAGTAGAAACTTTCACTTTCACCATGAGCAAGTGGCCATTGTCGTGCTGAAAGGTACACCAAGGGTGGCTGTCCATGAAGAGCACAAAATGAAGCACAGAATATCACCGATGTACTGCTGTCCTGTAAGGGCACCATGGATGACAACCAAAGGGGGTCCTTCTATGAAATGAAATCACTCCCCAGACCATCACTCCTGGTTGTTGGGCCATATCGCAGTCTGGTTGGTGTCCCACCACTGTCCATAGTGTCTCCAGACATACCTGCACTGGTCCTCAGGGCTCAGTTTGAGGTGGGACTCATCATTAGTGACTGCATTATATGCATCATTCAAACCTTAAAATATGCATGCAAATATGCAAGAAAAATGCTTAAAAAAGTGCATGAAAAGTGTCAAAATATGCAAGATTCAATAATAAAAAAACATGGTACTTACTGCATGTATTACATCTCAAAGCCAATCCTGTGAATATCAGTTAGGAGGAAGAGCGTCGGCCACACAAAAAATTGGTACATTTAGAATGTACTTGTGCCTGACTTCCTTATCCTGAAGTTCCTCCACTCTTATCCTCCTACACATGGACCTGACCTCCTGCTCTTTCAGCCTCACAATACCAATTTCACTGCAGATTAAATAGTGATCAGTGTAATCAAAGAATCCCCTAATACACGAGTGTCCCTCACAGCCTTCCTGAATTCCTGATCTGTTATTACATAGTCAATGACAGATCTGGTTCCTCTGCCTTCCCAAGTATACCAGTGAATGTTCTTATGTTTAAAAAAAAGAGTTTGTGATTACTAAGCCCATACTGGCACAGGTTAGAGACTTTGGATCAAGCTGCTGGAAAACCATTCTGGAATGTAATTAGCAGTCTTCAAAAGGGAGGTAAGAAGGAAATGACAAGTATTTTGGACAGGTCAGGAAAACTGCTGGTGAATCCTGTTGATGCCTTGGGCAGATGGAGGGAATATTTCAAAGAGCTGCACAATGTAGGTGAAAATATGATCAGTAATGTTTCAGATTTCGATGTACAATGGGTCAGGAATGATGATGGAATAAGGATCACATTTGAGGAAGTGGAGAAAATGGTCAATAGATTGCAGTGCAATAAAGCAGCTGGGGTTAAGTTGGAACTCATCAAATACAGTGGAATGTCAGGTCTTAAATGGCTACACAGGATAATTGAAATGGCGTGGGAGTTGGGACAGGTTCCATCAGACTGGACAAAAGCAGTAATCACACCGATCTTTAAACATGGAAACAGAAAAGATTGTAATAGATGTATCTCTTTGATCAGCGTTGTGGGTAAAATCTTCTCAGGTATTGTTGAAAGGAAAGTGTGAGTATTAGTTGAGGACCAATTGGATGAAAATCAGTGTGGGTTTAGGCCTCTTAAAAGTTGTCAGGACCAGATCTTTAGCTTACGGCAAATAATGGAGAAGTGTTATGAGTGGAACAGGGAATTGTATCTATGTTTTATAGATCTAGCAAAGGCATATGACTGGGTTCCTAGGAGGACGTTATTGTCTGTTCTACGTGATTATGGAATAGGAGGCAAACTTTTGCAAGCAATTAAAGGTCTTTACATAGATAGTCAGGCAGCTGTTAGAGTTGACGGTAAATTGAGTTCATGGTTCAGAGTAGTTTCAGGGGTAAGACAAGGCTGCAACCTGTCTCCACTGTTGTTCATAGTATTTATGGATCTTATGTTGAAAACAATAGACTGGCTGGGTGAGATTAAGATAGGCGAACACAAAATAAGCAGTCTCGCATATGCGGATGACTTAGTTGTGATGGCAGATTCTATTGAAAGTTTGCAAAGTAATATTTCAGAGCTAAATCAGAAATGTAAGGACTATGGTATGAAGATTAGCATCTCCAAAACAAAAGTAATGTCAGTGGGAAAGAGATATAAACAGATTGAGTGCCAGATAGAAGGAACAAAGTTACAACAGGTGGACGGTTTCAAGTACTTAGGATGAATATTCTCACAGGATGGCAACATAGTGAAAGAACTGGAAGCGAGGTGTAGCAAAGCTAATGCAGTGAGTGCTCAGCTACGATCTACTCTCTTCTGCAAGAAGGAAGTTACCAAGACTAAGTTATCTGTGCACCATTCAATCTTTCGACCAACTTTGTTGTATGGGAGCGAAAGCTGGGTGGATTCAGGTTACCTTATCAATAAGGTTGAGGTTATGGATATGAAAGTAGCTAGGATGATTGCAGGTACTAGTAGATGGGAACAATGGCAGGAGGGTGTGCACAATGAGGAAATCAAAGAAAAACTGGGAATGAACTCTATAGATGTAACAGACAGGGCGAACAGGCTTAGATGGTGGGGTCATGTTAGACGCATGGGAGAAGCAAGGTTACCCAAGAGACTCATGGGTTCAGCAGTAGAGGGTAGGAGGAGTCGGGGTAGACCATGGAGAAGGTAACTGGATTTGGTTAAGAATGATTTTGAAGTAATAGGCTTAACATCAGAAGAGGCACCAATGTTAGCACTGAATAGGGGATCATGGAGGAATTTTATAAGGGAGACTATGCTCCAGACTGAAATCTGAAAGGCATAATCAGTCTTAAATGATGATGATGATGATTTAGAATGTAATCATTTTCTGAATACCTTCTAGTAGAGGTTAGGAGGGGCCTTTCTGGGATTATCTTCTAAAAATTTGCAAAATGGGGATGCATACCATGTTCCAAGAATTGTTCTTTTTTTGCCATAGTTGTCGGTAACAAGCGGATGCGATGCAAGTGAGTCACAGTGAAATAATCGATATGTACAGGACCTACTTCGAGATACGAGGATGAGTCAAATGTAAACCTTAAATTTGTAATAACAAATCAAAATTTCGTGCCGTTATCCTGTAAGTTGGTAAGCATCCTACAAACAGCATGCAGAATGGCCTGTAGATGGCAGTATCAGTATAAAGATGGCTGCCCCACTTGCGACTTGCACCAGGGAAGAACAGCATTCTGTTATTCAGTTTTTGCATAGTGAATGTGTGTAACCTATTGAAATTCATTGATGAATGAAGGTTCAGTATGGTGATGCATGTTTGTCACAGCAGCAAGTCTACGAATGGAGTAGGAAGTTCGCAAATGGTGTGACTTCAGTGGAAGATGCTCCTCATCCAGGTCAGCCACAAAGAGTTATGACTCCACAGAACATTGCAGCAGTTGAAGCCATAGTGAAGGAAAACTGCCGAGTGACACTGAATGACACTGCAGCATGTTTACAGATTAGTCATGGGTCAGCACACCACATTGTGCATGATGTGCTCCAGTTTCACAAAGTGTCTGCAAGATGGGTGCCATGGCAGCTGACTCCTGAAATGAGAGGACAACGTGTGGACGCTTGTGAAGAACTTCTTCAGCACTTTGAATGATAAGGTGATGGCTTCCTTGCAAGAATCATTACTGGGGACGAAACCTGAGTTCACATCCACTAACCGGAAACAAAGAGAGCAAGCAAGGAATGGGGCCATTCCTCATCACCAAAACCAAAGAAGTTTCAAACAGAACCATCAGCAGGGAAGGTTATGCTGACTTTTTTTGGCACAAAAAAGGCATCATTTTGGAGCATTACATGCCTAGAAGGACCACTGTCACCAGTGCATCATACACAGATCTCCTAAAAAATCATCTGCGGCCTGCAATCAAATCAAAGCAATGTGGATTGCTGTCAGCAGGTGTCCTTTTGCAGCATGATAATACAAGGCCCCACACTGCCTGTACAACAGTTGCAGCAATCACAGAGCTGCATTTTGAGCGTCTTCCTCATCCACCATACTCATCAGACCTTGCCCCAAGTAATTTCCATGTGTTTGGACCACTCAAAGACGCAATGGGACGAAAGAAGTTCTGTTCTGATGAAGAGGTACACCATGTGGTGCATGAGTGGTTGCACGGACTACCAAAAGAATTTTTTTCCAAAGGAATTTATGCACTTTTTAAGTGCTAGAGGACTTGCATTGAGTGGGGGGTGGGGGGTGGGGGGTGGGGGAGGAGATTATGTTGAAAAGTGATACAGCCTTGTACCACTTCAACACAATAAATAATATTTAAAAAAATATTCAAGGTTTTCATTTGACTCACCCTCATATATCGCACATAGAGGGGCATGCTCAAAAACTCTGTAATATTTTATTTAAAAAACAACATACAATCATAATTTTTTTTTTGAACAGCATCAACTTTTAATTAATACTATTGGACCAAAGCATCATTTACTATTTATTTTACATTTTCATCACACCAACTGAGGTAACTGGGCAGTATTTGAATGTGGGTGCTATGTTTCTGGTAAAAGTTCACCCATCCCGTTAATAAAACTATCAATTTGGCACAAGGATTCAAAGTGTGGGTTATTGTTAAAATGTTTTCAAATTTTTCTTCAAGTTTTCTTGGGAATACCTCTGGAAATGAAGAGATCACTAGAATAATTTTATTCATTAACTGAATAGATTCAGTCAATGCCAAACCTTGAGTTTCAATCTTTTTAATACTTGCAGGTATGTGGGAAAAATGAGTGCTAATCACAGCAATTTCTTTTTTAATATCAGGATCATTAAAAGCTTCCTTGCACTGGAAAACTGCCAAAGCTTCTGCACTATTGTTGTCATTTGCTACCACTCTAATGGCCTTGAAATGTTCATTGTCAAACAACACAGCTTTGACCCATGTGCCCCAACGAGTTACCACTGGTTCGGGAGATAACGGCACATTTGGTGGTTTTGCTTTGTAGGTCTTGATGGAAGCAGGAGTCTTTAGAAAACACTTTTTTTGTGGATGAAATTAGGTTATTTACATTCACTAATGTGGAATGTTCTTCTTCAGCAAGGTGATATACTCCAGGAGCAAAGTACGTCACATTAATCAAATTGGGCTAAAATACTCGGCGGGCTTTTCCTGCTTTGATCATACTGGGAGCAGCATTTGAAATAAACACAAACACTCTTTCATCTGCAGAAGATTCTTGAAATATTTTTCTAACACCCTCATTTACAAATCCGGCAATTGTAGAATGATTTAGTTTTTCAAGTTCTTTGCAGACTGCTAAATAGGAAGAAGAAGGCCCTTCCTTTAAAGCAACAACAATTAAATTTGCAATGTAACAGAAACAAATGTCTGTAGTTTTGTCAACTGAAATCCAGACAATGCTGTCCTTGAGTTTAATTCGTATTTCTTCCAGAACATTTATGTAAATTGTCAGTAAAAAAATTTTACGCAGTGTTGTTTCATCTGGTATATTTTGTTTTAAGCAATATTTGCACAGGAAGCCTTTGAGGGTAGGGTTTGTAAGGTTGTGAAGAGGTACAGTGCTTGCAATGAATGCTTCACATAGATCCATGTTAAATTGACTTTTTTTGTTACCTTTGGACAAATCCCTGCTACTGAAAATTGTTGTTGTCAGAAGTTGATGGCACAGTCCTTTCTTCTGCATTCCTGTGATATGAAAGCTTGTCTTGACATCTTTTTTTGGGTGGCATGGTGCACAACACATTACACACTACACGTTGTAAACAAATTCAACTGTGTACAAGTAAATAGGAAGCTAAACTGAAACAATGGAAGTGCAACTAAAAGCTTGCGTAGTTTAATTTAATTGTTGCTGACGCGTGTGGTATGACAGCAGGCACAGTAGTGTTGGCTCTGTCTGCCTGTTCCTGTTCCTTTACTGGAATGATTTCGTTGGGCAGTGGCCTCTTGGCTAGCAGTTGCACACAGTTCTAGGTCGCAGTCAATCTGTGAGGCATCAAAACTAGATCAATCTAGAGCCCACCCATCTAAATTTTTAAAATATCATAAACTTAGAGCAAAAATGTGCATCATCACTAGTTTTTATTTAAAATATGCAATAACCGGTAGAAAGGAGCCAAATATGCTAATGCATATGCAACATGCAGATGCATATAATCTGGTCTCTGCTCATCACTGAAGACAATTCTATTCGAGTCAGTGAGATTCCAGGCCAAAGGCATGTCTGGAAGTTGCCCAGACAGCTGTGGGATGTCAACTTCATTGTCGCCCACCACATGGCCTGACAACCATGAGTGATGGTCTGGGATGACACTTCTTTTCATAGCAGGACACCTTTTGCTGTCATCCACAGTACCTTTACAACACACTGGCATGTCGATGATATTCTACATCTACATCTACATTTGCATCTACATAGATACTCTGCAAATCACATTTAAGTGCCTGGCCAGGAGTTCATCAAACCATCTTCACAATAATTCTCTATTATTCCACTCTCAAACAGTGCATGGAAAAATTGAACACCTATATATTTCCGTGTGAGCTGTGATATCCCTTATTTTATTGTGATTACCAGTTCCCCCTATGTAGATCAGCATCATCAGAATATTTTCACATTTGGAGGAGGAAACTGGTGATTGAAATTTCATGAGAAATTGTACCACATTGAAAAACGGCTTTGTTTTAATTGTGTCAATCCCAAATCCTGTATTGTGTCTGTGTTACCCTGTCACAATAATACAAAATATGCTGCTCTTCATTGGACTTTCTCAATGTACTCCATTAATCGTATCTGGTAAGGATCCCAGACTGCACACGTGTACTGTGAAAAAGGACGGACAAGCACAGTGTAGGCAGTCTCTTTAGTAGATCTGTTACATTTTCTAAGATGACTTTCCATCAGTTACTACAAACTGTGATGTCTGTGACAGGAAATCACAAGTTGAGTCTCATAACTGAGATGGTATTTTATAAGCAAGTAATTTCACTACAAGTTGCTTGTGTGGTACAGTGTCAAAAGCCTTTTGGAATGCTAGAAATACAGAATCAATTTGTAATCCCTTGCCAATAGCACTTAACATTTCCGTGTGTGTAAAGAGCTAGTTATGTGTCACAATAACTAAATTTTCTAAATCCATGTTGACTGTGTGTCAGAAAACTTTTCTCTTCGAGGTAATTCACAATGCTCAAACACAATACATCTTCCAAAATGCTGTTGCACATAAACGTTAATGATACAGGCCTGTAATTTGGTGGATTACTCCTACTACCTTTCTTGAACATTGGTGTGACCTACGCAACATTCCAGTCTTTGGGTATGGATCTTTCATCGAGTGAGCAGTTGTATATTATTGTTAAGTATGGAGCTATTGCATCAGCATACCCTGAAAGGAACCTGACTGTTATACAGCCTAGACCAGAAGACTTGCATTTATTAAGTGATTTAAGTTGTGCCACTACTCCAAGGATATCTACTTCTAAGTTACTCATGTTGGCAGCTGCTCTTGATTCAAATTCTGGAATATTTACTTCAGCTTCTTTGGTGAAGGAATTTTGAAAGTCTGTGTTTAGTAATTCTGATTTTGGAGAACTGTCATCGATAGTATTTACAATGCTATCGCACAGAGAATGCATTGACTTTGTCTTGCCACTAGTATACTTTACATATGACTAAAATATCTTTGGATTTTCTGTCAGGTTTCAAGATAAAATTTCGTTGTGGAAACTATTACAAGCATCTCACATAGATGTCTGTGCTAAATTTTGAGCTTCTGCAAAAGATTTCCAGTCTTGGAAATTTTGTCTTCATTTAAATTTGACATGCTTTTTTTGTTGTTGTTTCTGCAACAGTGTTCTGACCCATTTTGTGTGCTGAGGTGGATCAGTTCCACTGTTTGATTATTTATTTGGTATAAATCTCTCAACTGCTGTCGATGCTATTTCTTTGAATTCAAGCCACATCTGGTCTACACTTACATTGTTAAACTAACTCACAGGAACTATCTGCTCCAATTTCACTAGAAGATGAATTACTCCTAACAGCAACAAACAAGCCACTGCCAACTGTGTTTAGCCTATCCTTCACAAAAACTTCAGCTGAACTTATCTCCGGCTTTTGCCAGCTTTCAGTGTCGATATTGATTTGAGCATCAATGCTTTCTATTGGCTCTTAGAGCTCTGGTACTATTCCAACACAGTTAGAACAATTTACAACTGTCATGCCAATGGCTCCTGTATGTATGTTCTTCCTATAATCAACCTGCACCCTTTGAGACTGAAGCTCTTTTTTGTTTCCCTAAGGCCCTATAACCTAAAAAACTGCCCAGTCAACACTATACAGCCCCTGCTACATATGTACCTTCCTCCTGCATGTAGTGGACTCCACACCTATTCAGCAGAACCTGAAACCCCTCCACTCTATGTCATAAGTTGAGGAATCTTCAGCCTACATGATTGCAGAACCATCTGCGGCTCTGATTCAGACCCTCCACTAGGCTCTGTGCCAAAGGTACTCAATCGGTCTTGTTGACCATGCTGCAAATGGTGAGCTCTGCTTTCATCTTGCAAGCAAGACTGGCAGCCTTTACCACTTCTGTTAGCCACTTGAAACCGGTGAGACTCCCTTCTGATCCAAAGGAACACACATCATTTGTGCCGACATGAGCAACCACCTGCAGCTGGCTGCATCCTATGCTCTTCATGGCATCTGGAAGGACCCTTGCCACATCTGGATTGACTCTACCCGGTATGCACATGAAGTGCATATTGGCTTTCTTCCCCTCCTTGGTAGCTATGTCCCTAAGGGAACCCATAATGCATCTAACATTGGAGCTCCCAGCTATCAATAACCCCACCCTCTGTGACAGCCTGGATCTTGCAGGCTGAGAGGTTTCCTCTGAAACAGGAGAAGCGACTGCAACTGGCTGAGGGACATATCAGCCACAGATAGCACTTGTAACTCGTTTGTCAAACTAACTGGGGAGGCCTGCCATGTCCCAAGGCAACTTTGTACTTGAACATGGGTGAGTGATCAACCTCAGTGCGAACAGTAACTAGGCTGGTCACTGGTGTTGGCTGATCAGTGGACTCATACAAGCTGGACGTCCATTGGTTCTGCACAGCTTGCCCACAACAGTACTGCAGCTACAAGCTGTGCAACCGAAGCCATGACAACCATCACAGTCCCTATCTATCCTAAAGATTGTGGGAAACTACTCTAAACTGACAAACAGGGGCAATCGACATATGTTACAGAACTCTCCTTTGGACATAGAGGAAAATACAAGAACTGCTTCCAATAGATTAGACTGACATGCAGAGATTCAATAACTGAACTAAAAAGTACTCAGGTGAGACTAAATAATTCGCTCCTGATTAGGAACTTGTAATATGTCACAAAATCAGTGTACTTTCTGATGCAAATGAGAAACACGAGAATAGTGTATATTAAATTAGCACACAGAAACTCAGGAAACTACCAAAACACGCAGATGAAACTATACAAATTGCTCTCTAGAAACCTGTAAAACATCACAAAATCAGTTACTCCCTGTGGCTACTTGTGTCTTGGCTGGCTGCTGCTGACTCTCCTATTTCATTGCCTTTCATGACAAGGCATCCTGGACTTATATTTCAGCAAGATAAAGCCCACACACACACAGTGGGATTTTCTACTACTTGTCTTCAAGATTAATGTTAGCAAGACAATAAACCTGGATACTCATAATGATTGAGAGGTTTTAAAGCAGAAGCAATCTGAAGAGGATGAAGAAGCTGAGAGAGCTAAATGGAAGAGGTCTGTTGTCCAGTAGGTTAATGAATGGGAGGCCAAAACATCATGGATACTGGCCAAGAGGACCACTGAACTGAGAGGAATTGACAAAGATACATTTGTAAATACATAAGCTTTTGTGATAAACAGCACCCCAAGAACTATCTAGAGAAGAACCTCAAGTGCCTTGTAGAAATTCTCTTTACATAATTGTATGTGTGCTAAGGACTGTGATAAAGTTGAGAAAGAAATTATGCAACAGCTTGGTAAGCTTTTCTCACTAAGGAATTTTGAATGGTTTTCATTGACTGATTTTAATTGTTTTTTTGACTTCTTATTGCTTGACAAAGCATTAAGCATTATTTGGCAGAGAAAATGTCACTATATTTACCCCAATACTGCCATTATTATTCCTGAAAGTTTAATGTTATGTTAAACAACAAGTGCTCTCTGATAAAGCACTTGCCCATGAAAGGCAAAGGTCCCGAGTTCAAGTCTCGGTCCAGTGCACAGTTTAATCTGCCAGGAAGTTTCATATCAGTGCACACTCTGCTGCAGGGTGAAAATATCATTCTGGAAACATCCACCAGGCTGTGGCAAAGCCATGTCTCTGCAATATCCTTTCTTTCAGGAGTGCTAGTTCTGCAAGGTTTGCAGGAGAGCTTCTGGAAGGTCGGAGATGAGATACTGGCAGAAGTAAAGCTGTAAGGATGGGGCGTGAATCGTGCTTGGGTATCTCAGATGATAGAGCACTTTCCTGAAAAAGCCAAAGGTCCTGAGTTCAAGTCTCAGTCGGGCACACAGTTTTAATCTGCCAAGAAGTTTCATATCAGCACACACTCCACTGCAGAGTGAAAATCTCATTCTGGATAGAAGCTCTTACTTTTTGTCATCTTACCCATTTACTTAATCTTCACATTTCAAAATTTGTCAAGGAATAATGCTAAAACTGTGTCTGGGAATCAGGGAATTATCAGGGAATTTCACTTTGGGAAACTTGAGCAACCCGGGGTGCTCACTTTTTTTCAAATGCGGGTTTGAACCCTGCACTGAAAATTAGTATTAGCACAGTCCAACATTCCACAATCCATTGCTTCCACCTCGTGCATGACTGACTGTTTCAAATCATCAAGGTGCATGGTTTGTAGGAATACACACATGACTTTAGAAATCCCCAGAAGAAGAAGACACAAGTGCTTAAATTGGTAGGACCTTGGAGGCCATGGGATGTCACTGAAATGGGAAATGATCCTCCCTGGAAACATGGGACAAATGTTGTCCATAGATCCAGAGGTGTTGTGTTGGGTAGCACCACCTTGTTGAAAATAAATGTTGTTCTTGGTGTCTAGATGTCACCATTGCAACTGTGGATGCAAGAAACTGTTAAGCATCTGAATACAGCATTCAGTGTTGACTGTCACAGTGGAACCATTTTCATCTTCAAAAATGTCCAGACCAATGTTGTCAAAATTGGTAATCACACTCCACATACACAGTTCATTGTCTTCCACCATTTCTTACATTTGAATGACAAAATCCTCTCGTTGCTCATAATCTCTTTCCTCGAGCTGCTGAACAATGCACATCTTGTATGGATAAAATGTTAAGTCTTTCTTCAAAATAGTGCACAATGATTCATAACTTTACTCATGTGCATGTTGTCATGCAGACAACTCTGAGCTCTGAATTGACACCTTTCCACCATCTTGATGTTTTCTAGCACGTTTGTAGTCTTCTTAGGACCAGGTGGTGTCTTCTTCCTGTTATCCTCATCACACCAGGTACCCACCTTAAAATCGATTGAGGTCTGTTCAGAAAATTCTGGAACTTTGTCCACAAAATTTTTCTACACTTACATTTTATTTATTGTGCCTGGAATTCTTCAAAATAATCTCCTCCACAATTGATACACTATTCCCAATGCAATTTCCACTTGCAGCTGGAATGTGTGAAGCACCTTCTGCAAATTTTCTTTTTCTCTTCTATCATTGCAAATCTTCATCCTTTCAATGGGGTTTTCAACTTTGGAAATAAAAAAAATCAACAGAGGCCAGGTCTAGGGAGTATGGAGGATGAGGCAGCATAGTGATTTTGCTCTTTGTGCAACAGTCATGTACCAGCAGGGATGACTGTGCTGGGAGCATTGTTGTGATGCAAGGACCATGTATTGTCTCCCCACATTTCAGGCCATTTCCTTGTCATATTTTCTCACAGGCATCACAACACATCCTGATAGTACTATGTCCCTGTGACATGAATTCTTGATGAACTAATCCTTCAAAGTCAAAGGAAACTATCAGTATGGGTGTGACTTTTGACCTTACCTGATGAGCTTTTTTTAATCTTGGAAAACATTACCCAACCCATTATGAAGATTGAACCTTGGTATCAATATCATAATTGTAGACCCACATCTCATCACCAGTTATGTTTCTCTTAAGGAACATCTCATTCTCATTTGCGCGGACCAAACGTTCTTCACAGATTGTGAGGCAAAGGCCTTTCTGATCTTGACTCATGAGCCATGGGACGGACTTGGTGGCAATACAATGCATTCCAAGATGCTGTGTCAGGATTTCATGACACGATCCAACTGTTATGTTATAAATAAACTGGAAGCAGTCTTGATTGCATAACTTTTTTATGTGATTATATTATTATTATTATTATTATTATTATTATTATTATAAGATCGAAACCGGTCACCACGTTAAAAAAATTTATGCACTCAAGACTGCTTCCAGTTTATTTATAATAATTATAGATTGCTGTTTCCTATAATAAGAACTATGCTCTTTAAAATGTTATGTTATATTCTTCTGAATTATCTCAGACAGTCAGTCTTTAACTGGAACACACAATTTCATTACATTCCTGATAAGAGCTTCGTCACTATATGTCAAAGGGCATCTGGAATGAGGGTCATCTTTAACCTCTTTCTGGCTAGTTTTAAACTATTTGAACCATTCATAAACTGAGTAAAGCTAAAACACTCATCACTGTAGGTTACCTGCATCATTTGGCGTGTCTCTGTAAAGGTTTTCTTGTGTTTCATGCAAAATTTAATGCTGATACATTGCTCCTCTAACTCTGCCATCTCAAAATTTACAAACTGTGTGACACAACATTTTACTCAATACAGCACTGAACAATAACTAGCAGACATACAACAATGAAACTTCTGGCAGTTACACATTAAACACAGACATGTGCAGGAATGCCAACCGCATTTCACTCCAATACACCGTTGGCATTAAATTATGAACTTTCTGTAAATTTTGAACAGACCTTATATTGTGGCTGGGAATGTTACTGCAGCACCCATGGTGCGAAATGAACATGAAAAGGTCACTGCACTGCTGTGACAGAATCAGCGTTTTGCACATAAGCATCATACACAAGCGTGCGGTGCTCTACCATGCACTGTGCCATTACTACTTTAATGGAATCTGATAGGGAGAGCTCTGCTGAGGGTACCCTACCCTACCTCTGTGAGGCGCATCATATTAGCCATTTCCAATGTGCCCAATTCTCATGATTCACTGGTATTTAATAATAACGTCTCTGCCTCTACAATGAGTCAAAAACTCTATAGTTTGCTTCATACAAAAAATAAAATTTTAGAAGTGAGCATGAGTGCTCTAAAGGAGTGTGGCTAGTAGGAAGGAAAAATTGTGTGTGGTGGATATAATGAAAAATCTGTTGTAGCTGTAGTCATAGTATTGCTGAAGGTGGAAGGCCAGAAGGATCACACTGCCTTGAAGTCGCTCTTAACACATATATTGTAGAGACTCGTATACACAACTTTCCAAAATTCAGGAAATCTTTCTGAAGTATTGACAAGCACTAACTTTCTTAGTCTGTGCTGAAATTACCATGGTACACAAGAGAGGCACTGAAGCATTAAATAGGATTCTGTGCAACTTTAGAAGTAACTGTAAATTAATGGTTAGTTTTGGATTCCTACAGACAGAAAATATTTGCCAAATGTTACTGGTAGTATCAAGATTCATGGATGTTCACCTCAAGAGATCTATGTTAACTTCAGCTAATTCACTCCAAGCCTACCAAGTATATGATAGTACATCTGAGAAGTGAGATGGTTAATCAATCTCCACAGTTTCTGCTGAAACTGGGAAAGGATGATTATCCAGAAACAGATAGTGGGTCACCTATCCCAGGGGATTTGGGCACTGTAGCAATTATAATTCAAGAATGGATAATAACCATTTATCCAGACGTTTCCACAATTAAAGAGAAACATAAGGAACAGTTATATATAATCAACTATCTGTTAATGATATGTTCTTAAAATCATCTGAAATAAAAGAAATGGTGTCCAGTTTCATATACAGGGTGATATATACTAATGACACAGTTCATCCTATACTCTCACAACTGATCAGTATGAACATCATGAAAATTTACTCTTGAGAAAGGAAAATTATGTAACATACACTTACAGAAAAAGATTAAAAATAGTCTTGTACATGAATAATAATTTGAAATTTTTATTTCTCTGTCCTAGCTTTGAATTATTTTGTATGTATTTTTATAGCATTCTACAAACTATATCTACTTTGAATGAGGAAAAGTTCCTCAGTGAATGTCTGGAAGACAGAAATATCAAACAAATTTGAGTCACAGGGCTTATTGTCCTTCAAGGAAACGCTGTCGGCAGCTAACAAACTCTCTTGTATGTTCAACCAGTAATTTATAGAAGATTGTCACATCAGTCACACCAGTCAAATTCCAAACTTAGCTCCTCAGGCAGAAATAAAAAACAATATTTGGTCATGTTCAATAACCAGATAACATCAGCAATACCTGAGAAGGTTCTCTGGACCCTCAGAGTAAGGAACAAGTTATAAAAAATGAACTTTACGTGGAAATCATACTCAATTGTGCCAGCTGGGGTAGTCGAGCGGTTCTAAGCGCTACAGTCTGGAACTGCACAACCGCTACGGTCGCAAGTTTGAATCCTGCCACGGGCATGGATGTGTGAGATGTCCTTAGGTTAGTAAGGTTTGAGTAGTTCTAAGTTCTAGGGGACTGATGATCTTAGAAGTTAAGTCTCATAGTGCTCAGAGCCATTTGAACCATACTCAGTTGCGTCACTTAAGGTAGTAACATTATGTAGCTTACCTTCTGTTCATGATGCCTTTTTCAACAAGCAAGTGCAACCCTGGACACCTTTGTTATGAAAAAAATATGAATCTTGCTGTTGTCTATGGTTGTCTTGCCATTGGGGACAACATCAGACACACCCTATTAGGATGTAGCATCACTGCTGCATTTAGGGTTGGCCTTGAACTCCATTTCATGCATAATAATGTCAGTGGGTCTCTTGTATTCATGCATAGGAAAGTCTTATTATAGCTAGTACTTCAAGTGATGGAATGGTCAAGTATGAATCGGAACCCAATCTCATCAAATGTGTGATATTTACTGACAGATGTCCACCCCTAGTAGCTGAGTGGTCAGCACGACAGAATGTCAATCCTACGGGCCTGGGTTCAATTCCTGGCTGGGTCGGAGATTCTTTCTGCTCAGAGACTGGGTGTTGTGTTGTCCTAATCATCTTCATTTCATCCCCATCGATGCGCAAGTAACCAAAGTGGTGTCAAATCGAAAGACTTGCACCCGGCGAACGGTCTACCTGATGGGAGGCCCTAGTCACACGACAACTGACGGATATATTCTTAGTCAGTATGCTACACCACAGACCCTCCAATACCTGTCTTAGCCACTTGTTGAAGATTAGGAAAATAAAGCTATATTTGGTAGAACATTTCATTGACTGTCATTTTTTATTCATTACAGGATAATTTCATAATATCTTCTGATAATTATCTTGAGCAGTGCATAATTCTATGGGCTGCATCAAGACCCTGCATCAAAAACAGTTTCTGCTTTTCAGTTACTCTTTTTCAACTAATGTTCCTTAAATACTATAAGCTGATATAAGCACATATGTGATTAAAGACTCTAAAGTATTAATTATAAACTTACATTGATTTATTTTACTGTTTGTAATCTGGCAAATGGAATTAACAAGTATTTTCATCTCCAGATGTGAGAAATTAAAGTAACATTTATAAAAGATACATTGCATCAATCAAAATGCAGCTCTACTGTGAATTCTGTTCTTGAACACAGGATGAGTTGGTTGACATTCATAAGAAGCTGGTAATCACCATAATTGTGTCAAATGCTTGGCAGCTGTTGTGAATCAGTATGTTGGAAGGGCTCCCAAGAGTCATCTTCCTGTGATACCAATACGAGAGTTACAAGTACTATCATCTCCTGTGGATCCTGTCTCCTCTACAGAAAGTACAGCACCTATCATTACTCATCCACGTGACTGCAAGTGACATATCAACAGTAAATCCAGGCATCCTGTACAGGACGAACAGTGCCCAGGGAGGACTTGAGATGTTGTACCAATCACCCTGACCAACAAGTTTGAGATGCTGTCTTACACTGAAACTTGAACTGAGCCAATGGGACTCACTTCACTTGTTTGCAGCAAATCTGTTTTGTCCTGTGTCAAAAGGGGAAGGCCAGGAAAGGATCAGGTCTATTAATCATTGGCACTTCAAACATATGGTCACTGATGGTGCCCCTTAGGGAAATTGCAGCAAGGGACAGAAAAGGACACCAGGTGCATAGTGTGTATGCCCGACGGCTTCATTCAACAAGTTGAAGAGGTATTCCAGCAGCCATTGAGGGAACAGGATACAACCAACTGCAGGTTGTGGCACACAATGGAACAAATGACACCTGTCATCTGAGCTCCGATGTCATACTTCAGAAGACCAGTCTTGTGCAGGGAGTTTCAGTGAAGATCACAATTTGCTGCATTGTCCCCAGAACTGACCATGGCTCTTTGGTTCTGAGTCGAGTGGAAGGACTGAAGGTTCTAGAAGGTTCTGTGAGAAGCTAGACTTTGAATTCCTGGACTTGCACCATTTAAGGCCCCCCTACATTGGTCAGGTGTGCTTTACACCTCAAAGGCTGCTACTCAGGTAGCTGACTGTGTGTGTGGGGTGCACACGAGGTTTTTTTTTTTTTTTTTTTTTTTTGTTTTTTTTTTTTTTTTTTTTTTTTTTTTTTTAATAGGCAACTTTCCTTCCAACCCAGATAATGATAGCTGTAGATAATGAAGAATTATCAGCATAAGATGGAACGAAATGCCACCCGCAGGTGAGAGTATTAAATTCCTAATGATAAACTGCCAAAGCATTCACAACAAGGTGCCAGAGTTTGAAGGTCTTGTGAAAAACAGTGAAGCACATGCAATACCACATACAGATAGGTAGTGGTAACCTGAAATTGATAGCAGTGAGATTTTTTGGGAAAATTTGGGAGTATATCAAAAGGCTGGCAAATGTGGAATGAAGGTTGTGTATTTGCTGAAGTAGACAAGAAATTCAGATCCACAGAGGTAGAAATTGAAGCTACACATGGGATTGTTAGGGCAAGACTGAGTATCAGGGGTGGGTATAAATGATAATTGGATCCTTCTGTCATCCACCAAACGCATCTCCTGATGTAATGGAAAACCTTAGAGAAACCTCAGAACCTCAGTTCACTTGTATGTAAGTTCCCCAGTCACACTGTAATCATTGGTGGAGACTTTAATTATCCAACAATTAATTGGAAAAATTACAGTTTTGTTAGTAGTGGGTGAGATAAGATATCCTATGAAATGTTACTAACTACCTTCTCTGAAAACTGGGTTGAACCAACAGTTAGGAACCCCACTCATGATGGAAATATATTGGATGCAATGGCAACAAACAGACTTGATATCTTTGATGATTCCACATCAAAACTGATATTAGTGACCATTACTCAGTTGTGGCAACGATGGTTACCAAAGTACAAAGGACAACTAAAACAAACAGAAAGACACAAATATTCAGCAAATTAGATAAAATTTCAGTACTGTCATATCTCAGAGAGGAACTTGAAACTTTCACCACAGAGCAGGAGCATGTAGAGGAACTATGGCTCAAGTTTAAATAGATATTTACCCAGTAGAACAGTTCATAAGGGGAGGGAACCTCCATGGCATGGAGTCACCATAAAGAAATTTCTAAAGAAACAGGGATTGTCACATAAAAGGTGTAAAACAATGTGTAGGGCTATAGATAGAGAGATGCTGAATGAAATACATTTGGTTGTCAAGATAGCAATACTTTATACTTTCAGTGACTACCATTGCAGAAAAATGTCAAATGATATTTCACAAAAGCCAAAGAAATTCTGGTCATATGTAAAAGCTGATAGTGGCACAAAAGTTAGTGCCCATACCCTAGCAAATGAGACAGGAAGTGAAATTGATGGTAGCAAAGCAAAAGCTGAAATGCTTAATTCTGTTTTCAAATGTACCTTTACAAAGGAAAACCCAGCAAAATTACCCCAATTTAATCCTTGTACCACTGAAAAGATGAATGAAATACATATTAATGCCAGTGGTATAGAAAAACAACTGAAATCATTAAAACTGAAGGCCTGGTGGAATCCCTCTCAGGTTCTATACTGAATATGTGGCTGAGTTAGCCCCTGATCTAACTTTAATCTATTGTAGATCTCTCAAACAAAAAACTGTGACCAGTTCATGGAAAAAAGCACAGGTCACACCCATCTACAAGAATGGTAGCAGAAGTGATCCACAAAACTACCATCCAATATCCTTGACACTGATTTGTTGTAGAATCTTAGAACATATTCTGAACTCGAACATGATGAGGTATCTTGTATAGAATGACCTCCTCAGTGCCAATAAGGGTGGATTCTGAAAACATGGAGCATGTGAAACCCGACTCGCACTCTCTCACATACCATACTGAAAGCTTTGGATCAAGGCAGCAGGTAGAAGCAGTATTTCGTGATTTCAGAAATGCATTTGACTCAGTATCACACCTATGATTATTGTCAAAAGAGTGATCATATGGGGGATCAAGTGAAATTTGTGATTGGATTGAGGACTTTTTGGTAGGGAGGATGTTATCTTTGATGGAGAGTCATCATCAAATGTAGAAGTAACTTCAGATGTGCCACAGAGAAGTGTGGTGGAACCCTTGAAGCTCATGTTGTATATTAGTGGCCTTGCAGACAATATTAATAGTAACCTCAGACTGTTTACAGATGATGCAATTATCTATAATGAAGTACTGTCTGAAAGAAGCTGCAGAAATATTTGGTTGGATCTCAGAAAGATTTCAAAGTGGTGCAGACTGGTAACTTGCTTTAAATGTTCAGAAATGTAAAACTGTGCATTTCACAGAACGAAAAATGTAGTATCCTATGACTGGAATATCAATGAGTCACTGTTAGAATTGGCCAACTCATACAAATATCTGAGTATCACAATTTGTAGTGATATGAAATGGAATAATCACATATGTTCAGTCATGAGTAAAGCAGGCAGTAGATTTCAATTTATTGGTAGAAAACTAGGGAAGTCCAATCAATCTACAAATATAATTGTTTACAAATCACTCATGTGACTGGTTCTGGAATATTGTTCAAGTATGTGGTATCCGTACCAAATAGGACTGACAGGGGATATTGAACATGTACAGAGAGGGCAGCAAAAGTGATCACAGGTTTGTGTGATCCATGGGAGAGTGTCACAGAGATACTGAAGGAACTGAACTGGAAGACTCTTGAAGAAAGATGTAAACTATCCCAAGAAAGTCTGTTAACAAAGTTTCAAGAATCAGCATTAAATAATGACTCAAGGAATATACTACAATCCCCTATGTATCGCTCACATAGGTATCAAGAGAATGATACTGAAGGAACTGAACTGGAAGACACTTCAAGACAGACCAAGAAACTTTCTTAACAAAGTTTCAACAATTGACTTTAAATGATGACTCAAAGAATATACAACATTCTCCTGTGTACCACTCATGTAGGGATCATGAGGATAAGATTAGAATAATTACTGTGTACACAGAGGCAAACAGACAATCATTCTACCCATACTACATACAGGAATGGAATAGGAAGAAACACTAACTTTTACAGTGGGATGTACCATCAACTATACACTTCAAGGTGGTTTGCAGAGTCTAGATGTAGATTAGCACTAACAATGTATTTTTTAGACAATGTACTCACAGTGATTATTGACGAGCTGCTTTAGCACTGCAAATGCAAAGTTAATAGCATGCACACACAGAAATCTGAAGGACACACACACACACACACACACACACACACACACACACACACACACACACACACACACACACACACACACACACACACAAGAAAAAAATCTGGTGGAAAAAGGGAAGCATCCACATAACAGTGTCAGATGACAGTGTGACTTTGTACATGAATATATTATCAGTGCATTAGTGTTGTTTGTGTTTGGTGTTATTACCAGACCTGGTAGGGTATATAAGAGGTATGAACAATATGAGATGTTTAATAATCCCTGTGAAGGACACAGAGATATAGCATACTTGTCTCAGAATGCAGTATCAGCACCTGAAAGAGTCTGAAAGGGGCCTCATTGTGGGTCTTCATTTGGGCAGCTGGTCGAATAATGTGTTATCCAGGTTTTTGGATCATTCAGATGTGATAGTGGCCCAAAGTTGGATTTCATGGAAATATAGGGGCAGGCATACTCCACATCAAGGTCCCAGTTGACCATGTCCTTCCACCACAAAGGAGGTTGTCATATCGTACATCAAGCACCTCATAATACCTTCAAATCTGCACCTGCCATCCAAGAACAAGTAATGAATTCCCTACAACATTCTGTACCATCACACACTGTTGATCTGAGACTAGCAGTAGATGAACTAGCGAATTACCATCCTGTGCATAGGCTTCCATTAACACCACAACAGACCTGGGTACAGTAGGAGTGGTATAATGATTGGGAAGCATGGGAAGCATGGACTGCTGATGAGTGGCATCACACTGTAGTCAGCATTGAATCATGTCTCTGGCTTAACCGAGATGACCATCATTGGCGAGTATGGTGGTGACCTTGGGAGAGGTCCCATGCTTCCAGTGTTTTGAAGAGGCAGAGTGGTGTCACTCCTGACATCATTATGTAGGGAGCCATGGGGTATTACTTCAGGTCATGGCTGGCAGTGATGGAAGGAATTGTGAGAGCACAACGGTACGTCACCAACATCCTGCTTTCTCATGTTGTTACCTTTCATGCTGCTGAATTGTGGTGCCATATTTCGCCAAAATAATGCCTGGTAAAATACAGTACATATCTCTATGAGCTGTGAGTGTGATGTTGAGGTACTCCTGAGGCCACCAAGATCTCCAGATCTATTCCCCAGTGGAACATGTGTGGGACCAGCTCAGTTGGCACCTCTGTCACAAAGCCAGTATCTACGATATCAAGGACAAGCTACAACAATTATGGGCCAGATTGCCTCAGGGGAGGATACAACTACTTTAGACACCATTCTCAACCAAATCAGTGCATGCATCTGGACCCAAGTAGGAGTGGGTGGGAATGTTACGTCATGCTGATAATTTGGCTCATATTATCAAGTTCTTTGTAAATTTGAATCAATATTTTAATCAATGAAACAACATCACATACCCTCTCAAACCCAGAAGTTTATTTTTGTTTTCAACTCCTATCGTTGGCGATTAACTTTTTTTGCCAGGTTGTGTGTGTGTGTGTGTGTGTGTGTGTGTGTGTGTGTGTGTGTGTGTGTTTTGGGGGAATAGGGAGGGGTGCCATCAGTCTTCTAACTGGTTTGATGCAGCTGATTATGAATTTCTCTCCAATGTCAACTTCATCATCTCAGAGCAATACTTACACCTTGAATATTTGTTGGATGTACTCAAACCTCTGTCTTCCCCAACTGATTTTACTCTCTATGGTTCCCTCTAGTATGATGGACATTTATACAGTGGCTTGTAGAGAATTTATGTAGATGTAGATGCAGCACATGTCCTGTCAATCTGCCCCATTTTCTAGTCAGTTTTTTTTATATGTTTTCCTTTCTTCGCCAGTTCTGCAAAGAACATTCTCGTTTATCATATTATTATGTGACTCTATTTTTGACAACTTTCTATTGCTCTGCATCTCATAATCTGTGATTCTTTTCTTTTCTTTGCCAGTTAGAACATAGTCCATGATTCACTTCCATACTATGCTGTGCTCCGAATATGCACTCTACAAATTTTTTCCTCAAATTAAGGCCAAGGCAGATTAAGAATTTAACATCCCATCAACAGTGAGATCATTAGATATAGAGCAGAAGCTCATTTTATGGAAGGAAGGGGAAGGAAATCAGCCATTCCCTTTTCAAAAGAACCATTGCAGCATTTGCCTTGAGAAATTTAAGGAAATCATGCCAATGTTTGATACTAGTAGAGTTTTAAGGAGAAATGCACTCTTTGCCTATGATAGCACTTCATATATCTTCCTTGTTTCATCTCTCATTGCTAAAGTAAAAGGATTCCTTCATATCACCTAATACATGTTTTGTTGTTATATTTCTTGCTAATCTCGTGTCTGTTATTCCTCATTTCTTGTGTCTTTATTTAGTATCCATTCAGTCCATAGTCTGCACTCATTGGACTATTCAATCCATTTTTATTGCTCCCTCTTGGATTTTGTGTGTTCTGTCTATTATCATTTTATCCTACAATTTACACCTATTTTTCTGAGAATTTTGAACACCTTGCCCTATTTTAAGTTATCAAACACTTTTCATAGTTCAAAAAAGTCTGCAAAAGTATCTGAATTTTTTAAGATCTTTATTCCATTACCACGTGCAATGTCTGAACTGACTCTCCGATACCCTTACCTTTCCTACAGCCAATCTGATTGTCATGTAAGTGACAGGCCTACTCAATTTTCTTTCCCATTCTTCTGTACATTATTCTTATTAGCAACTTGGTTGCATTAACTGTTAGGCTGATTGTGTAGTAATTCTCACACTTACTTGCACTTTATGTCTTCATGGATCTGTGGATGGTATGCTTCTGAAAGTGATAGTATGTCTCTAGTCTCATAGATTATACACATAACATGAATAATTGTTTGGTTGCCGCTTCCCTAAATGCCTTTAGAAATTTTAAGGGAATGTTATCTATTCTGTGTTTGTTTGCAAGTCTTGTAAAACACTGTCAGAATTTGACTGTAATACTAGATCTCCTAAGCCTTCCAGATTGCCATTCATTTCTTCTTCAATTACTCCAGCTGACAGTTCTTCCTCCTTGTTAAGCCCCTCATACTGTTCCTACCTATTTGCTCTTTTCTCTGCTTTTAACACTAGGATTTGTTTTGCACTCATAATGTTGATGCCTTTCCTTTTAATGTCACAACTGATTAACTTACGAAACCTAACAGGGCATACACTTCAGAAACAATTAAGTAAAAGTGTGAGGGTGCTCAACCCGGTATCTATAGATCACTTCAGAGAAAGTTTAGGAAATGTAAACTGGGAAGATGTATATAATGAGCCAAATGCTAATGATAAATGCAGCATATTTCTTGATAAATTTATATCCCTTTTTGAACATTGTTTTCCAAAGAAAATTACTAAATGTAACACCACAAACATTTCAAAATTACCTTGGATTACTACAAGCATTAAAGTGTCTTCAAAAAGAAAAAGGAAACTGTATGAGACACCAAGAACTAGTAAAGATCCAAAAGTAGTTTTACACTATAAAAATTAGTTTACATAATGATAAATGTTGTAAGGAAATCAAGAAATATGTATGTTAGAGAAGAAATTAACAACTCCAGCAATAAAATCTAATCAATAAGGAATGTTGTTAGAAGGGAGACAGGAAAAGTAACCACTGGGATAGGTAGTATGACTGTTAAAGAGAATAAGAGCATCTTAACCAACAGTACACAGATAGCCAATGTCTTTAACAATCACTTCTTAAGTGTAGGAGAAAAAATTGGTGGGAATAGTTCAAAAGAAAAAGCCAGACAGTTCATGGAAGAGCCAGTTTTGAAAAATTTTAGTCAGTTTAAGTTTCATCTGACAACCTCTTGTGAAATAAGGAGAGTTAGTAAATCTTTGAAAAACAAATGTTCTGTTGGATTAGATGACATCTCTAACAAATTAAAACAATGTGGGGCAATTACAGCTGATGTTTTAAGTCACATTTGTAATGCATCACTGACTCAGGGTATTTTTCCAGACAGGTTAAAATATGCCATTGTCAGGCCTCTCTACAAAAAGGGGGAAACCACAGGTGTCAATAATTACTGGCCAGTATCCTTTCTTACAGCATTTTCAAAAATCTTTGAAAAAGTAATGTACTCAAGAGTGGTTAGTCATATCATCAGTAATGGGATACTTAGTAAATCACAGTTCGGATTTCAGATATGCTGTTCTACTGAGACAGGAATACACAATTTCACTGACCACATAATAGAGTCTTTAAATAGTAAAATGTCACCAGTAGGAATATTCTGTGACTTATCCAAAGCATTTGATTGTGTGAACCATGACATTATGTTAGAGAAGTTTTAATTCTATGGTGTAAATGGAACAGCATATGAGTGGTTTAAGCGATATCTACAGAACAGGCAGCGAAAAGTCTCTTTATATACTTCATGCTATTCAAAGGAGTTTGCCACTTCATCTAACTGGGGTGAAATTACATTAGGTGTTCCACAATGTTCGCTCATGGGTCCTCTCCTGTTCTTGATATATGTGAATGACCTCCCTTCTTATGTGAAACAAGATGCTGAACTGACACTGTTTGCTGATGATACAAGCATAATTATTAATCCAGTAAAAGAAAGTCCAATAGAAAATGATACAAATAAGGTCTTGGGAAAAGTTATTAATTGGTTTTCTGCAAATGGGCTTGCTCTGAACTTTGAAAAAACACAGCACATCCAATTTTCTGCTGCAAAAAGTATAATTCCTTCAATAAACATAACACATCAAAAGAAGTCAGTAGCCAGGGTAGAGCACACTACGTATCTGGGTGTACATATGGATGAGAATCTTTATTGGAAAAGTCATATTTTGGATCTCCTAAAGCGACTAGGTTCACCAACTTTTGCAATCAGAATAATTGCCAATTTTGAGGATGTAGAAATTAGTTAACTAACATACTTTGCATACTTCCACTCTCTGATGTCATATGGAATAATATTCTGGGGCAACTCAACACTCAGGCAAAAGGTATTCACTGCTCAAAAGAAAGTAGTTAGAATAATGTGTGGGGTTCATAGTCACACATCTTGTAGGCATCTGTTTAAAAGGTTAGGAATTCTTACAACTGCTTCGCAGTAGATTTACTCGGTCATGAATTTTTTTCTCAACAACATGGACCAGTTTAAAATCAACAGTGACACTCCTGATTACAATATCAGAAAAAAGAAAGACCTACACTATACTTAACCTATCTTTGGTGCAGTAAGGGGTAAAATATGCTGCTATAAAACTTTTTGGTAAATTACCAGATGAAGTAAAATGTCTGACACACAGCAATAATAGTTTCAAAAACAAATTGAAATCATACCTCCTTGTATACCATAGATGAATCCTTGAATATGAATAAATAAATCTGAATATATGCATTTTGTGCCAGTTAAGTGAATGGGATAGATAATATAAATATTTAGGTATAACACTATAGGGTTTTTTTGTTTAAAAAAAAAGCCTTGCTTCCTGTGCTCATTACTTGTGCATTTGACACGTTCCACATCATAATGATTTTTCTGTGCTATTGATCAATGGAACACATAACTAACTAACTAACTGACTCATTCCTAAGTGATTTGTATTGCTTTATACCTTTCTTTTCCTGATAATTTTTCTGTTTGCTTTCTACAACAAACAACTGAATTATTTCTTTTGTTAACCAAGGTTTTTTGACAGTTACCTTCCTTGTACCTATATTTGTTTATCCGACTGTTCTGGTTGCCCTTTTTATGATTGTCCTTCCTCTTCGAGTGAACTGCCTTCTGTGGTATTCATTATCACAGGATCTACAGCCTCAAATAATTTTAAACTCACACCATCATTCCTCAGTAATTCAGTATTTCACCCCCTTACTTACTGGTGCTTCCTGACAGTTCTCTCAAACTTCTACTTTCTCTTTCTCATTACTAAGTTGTGATCTGTATCTGGGTTCATCTCACAATACACTAACTGACTTCAGAATCTCTGTTTCACCATGATGTAATCCAGTATCAAAGTATCATGGAAGTATAATGGTAGAAAATTTACAAGACATTACCCAATCTGACTAATGTTCTACAGAGATTAAATTTCCTTTATTAGATGGGATCTTCTCTTTATGACAAATGAGAAACTGTACAAGCAATTAAGGGGGTGTATTCATAAAATCAGTTAGTAGTAACATGTTATTTTCTTTACTTTTGTTTATTGTTATATTCACTTCAATGTATTTAATGGACTTTTAAAATGAGATAGTGATAGCATTTCTTTCTGTTGCTACAGATGACAGTGTCTCAATAACTGACTTTGTTGATGCAAGGTCTGAAGTTGATACTGAGGACATGACTGATGAAAGTAAAGCGGTGAGTCCAGTCAATGATTTAGTCCATTCAGAGCCTCATGCAACATATGATGATACAGTTCATAAGATGAGTGCTGTAGCACACAAAGAAATAAATAAATCAACCAAGAGAAAGTCAAATAAGGATGAGGACCTAAATCAGGTACGTGAGAAAGATGCCCCTACAGGTAAGAGAGATCAAAACATTCCCACCCAAAATCATGTGAATAGAGAGCAGAATATAGAAGTAACTTCAACATTCCAAGACAGTATAGGATTAGAACCTCATAACAATGTAGATAACATTCCACTCACTGCTCAGGAGGATAACATGAGCAACACATTTATTCAGCTAACAAAAGGTCTGCAAATTGAAAGGAATCCTAATGACATGTCATCTCCTTTATCAGAAGATATAAATAATAGTGCTGAAATATCAGACATTGATATGAGTGCTGCGTATTTGGATTCTGATTATGACGAGCAGGAAGTTGAAGATACTCAAGGAACTAGCAATAGTGATATATCAGGAACATATCCACCACTAGAAGGAAATGCTTTGACAAGGATAGATACATTACAAAGAGAAATGAAACAGCTTTCTTCACTTATCAACCAGATGTCTGTGAATGCAGAGGATGGTTGTTCAGAATTGCAGAAAGAAGAACTAGAGCAGTTGTCACTATTGGTACGGAAAATGTCTCGGTATGCTGAACAAAATAACACAGAATCGGACATGCTTCAGAAGGATTTACAGCAACTGACATCTATAGTACAGCAGATGACACAGAACACAACTGATTATGATGAAGAATCAAGTGATGGTTTTGAAGACGAAGAAGAGGAGGAGGTTGATGTGGAGGAGTTTGAAGAGAAAGAAGATGAGGATGAGGATGAGGATGAGGATGAGGAAGAGATAGAGGGAGAGGAAAAATCTGATTATGAGATAAGAGCACAACAGATAGAGAGGGATAACAAAAATGAAACTGGCGTGTTCAAACATTACTCCCAGGAAGAATCAAATAATAAGGCTCTTGACAATGTATCTCAACATACCAAACATCAAATATCAAACAATACACATTTAAGGGCTGAGAATGTCAGTAAAAAGCAAGAAGTTACTTCAAGGTCAGATGTATTGGATCAAAGAAAAACATCTGAAAATTTAGTTGGTGTAAATATGAGCCATATCACAACAAAATCAAATGATAGATATCCAAAAGAAACAGAAACAAGTGGTGGGTTTCCAGAAAATATTGCCATATTGAATGATGTTGGTAAGAAACCTGAGTCGCCTTTTGTATTGGAGAAAGAAGAAGTTAAAGTATTAGTAGAACAAACTAAAAATGTAGACCAGAATGATAATGACAATGTTTATAAATCAGATTTGAGACAGTGCAGTGAAGATGGGAAAAGTCAGCCACTGGCCGGCACTGAATCTAGTACAAACAATTCTGGGTCTGACAACTCCGTTAGGACAGGAAAGTCCAGTAACAACAGCAGACAAATGAATGAAACAAAAACAAAGCAAGCTGTGAATGGCAAAATAGTATCTAATGTCGATGGTAAAGTCAAGAGACATGATGAAGTTACAGAAAAAGGAAAAACTACAGCCAACAGAAGTAATGTTATCACAGTCAAAGACACAAGCAAAAGCACAGTAAAAATAAAACCAAAACAGGAGACAACATCTGGTGATGAGAAGGATCATTTACAACTAACTGCATCCATTACACAGCAAAAGAAAGAACCAAAACAGAGTGACTTATTTTCACACTGTGATAAAGAAAGTGACATACTTAAGAAGGAAAACAATGCATCTGAAAATAATAGCATTTCTTTTGAAAAACAAAATACTCAACAGACCATGGAAAATTCAAATGAAGCACAATCTATGCAGGGAGATACAATAACTGAAATAAATAACAATTCCTCAGTAAACGAAGAAGCTCTTGAAGCTGTATCAGCTTGTAACAAGAATATAGCTGTTGAGCAGGTGGAAGACATTACAAAGCAGCAAAAAGCTTCAGATCCAAAAATAATATCTACGCTAAACAAAGATGAAAATATGCAAGATCAAGAAGCACACTTGAAGGATATATCAGGACATACTCAAACAGAAGTCCTGGATGAAAAAAATGCTGTTACACACACAAGACATGAGGCACAGATACAGGAAAAAGAACAAACTCAACATAACAAAATTGTTAAAAGTGAAAACATTTTGGAAAATAGTGTGGATAAACAAGAAATAGAAGGTGCTCCCACTGATCTGAGAAAGCCAGAGGAACCAACGAAAGGAGAGAGTAAGCAAGAAACCACTAGTGGTTGTCAGAGGATAGTGAAAGATGCAACAAAACCCGTACATATGTCAGCAGGAAAAGAAGAAAGTAACAAGACAGCCAAATTTTCTGTGCCTGCCAGAACTAAAGCAACTGAAAACACAGCAGGAATAGTAAATCTGACAGGTAATGAAGAAATAAACATAGAGACAGAAAAAACTGAACCAACTCAACAGCAAAAACTGGAAACAGTGAAAAGCAAAATACCTCAAAAACAGCCAAAACCACCGCAGAGGCCACAGAAAAATATATTATCAAAACCACCACAAAAACCTGTCAGGTCACAACAGTCATCAGCAAAAACACAAGTACAGACAAAGACTGTCTTGAAGCCAGTTAAAAAACTTGCTCCTCAACCAAACAAACCTAATTCAACTTTGCAGAAACACGCAATCAGTGACACACCATCAAAGGCACAGCAGCAACAGAAGTCTACTGATGAAGAGCCAAAAGAAAATGCAAGTTTATCAGAAAATACAATTAAAATCACACCAGAAATAAAAAATCCTGTTAACAATCAGAATTTACAGAAAGTAAATGTGCAAACACATACAGCCCAAAAGACAGATAATGTAATATCCTGTGATATCAAGAATGGGAAATCTCCTGTTATAAAGATATCACTTAAAGAAATACCAGGATCTCAGACATCAGCAAGTAATGCACCGCAGACTGACACAAAAGAATCACAAGAAGCTCCTAGAATTACAAGTCACAGCACTGATAACTCAGCACAGCTGATCGAAACAGGTGATAGAAAACCTGTAGTAGAATCAAAGGAAATCAATAAGGAAATTCAAAACAAGAAATCCTCCACACAACCAGCAACAAAACATGAGAACAAAAGTAAAGGAAAGAAACGACCTGCTCCACCTATTCCTCAGAAGGCACTGCTTCAACTTCCATTGCAAAAAGACAGTGCCTCTTCTGCTAACACAAATGATAAAGAAATGCTAAAGACCCCTCAACTGGAAGAGATCCCTCAACAGGAAGAATCTATTGTAAATATGTCTGCTCAGTCTGATAGCAATCCTGAACATGCAAGCAGCAAGTTAGGAGAACACTTAAATTCAGAACAAGAGAAACATCACAATGTAAGTGATCAGCAGCTAAATGTTGTAAGAATAGAAAATGGCTCAGGGACAACTGATGAGTCTAATGATGCTAATGACACACCTCTAGATAAAAATAAACCAGACTCTGAAAAGAAAGTCATCAGCACAACTTACACTGGGATAGAAGAACATTGTTTAAGCAGTGATGATGATGAGTTCATTACAGACAATGAAAGTGACATAGAGAAAACAGAACCAAGAAAGAATGACATCCCTGTAGCTCCCCCTTTAATAGCCTCAAAGGAAAGCCTTTCAAATCATGTAGGTGAGACGATGACAAATGTTGATTCAAGTGACAAGGAAACCACTGCCATTAGCAATAACATAAAACTTCATTCTGGCAATGATACAACAGAAACAGAAGAAGATGAAAAAACACAAGCAGAGAAAGCAAAAATCATAGATAAATTTGAATTTGAGGTAAGATCATATTTTCAGTAATCTACTTTATTCAGCATGATTCAGACTGAGTTTTGCTAGAAGTTCCAAGTATAGTAATGAATTCCTGCAAATTGTATTATTGGTAACATCATTCTCAGTAAACATTAAGTATTGATTATTTTAATTACCATGTTTGAAGAAACAACATTTGTTGTGACCACAGCAGGACAGGTGCAACTGTGTTTTTGTTTAATGCCATTAGTTATTTAATTTCAGTCTGAAAATCAATATTAGTCTTTTACCTTCACTGTCATATCTAGGCAGAGATAGTGGTTGTTGCATAGTTTTGGTGGAGGAGCTTTCTGATGTTCACAAGTAGATGGAGGCAATGTTTGTAGCTGCTGAACACATTCATAAAACTACAGTAGGATTTTCCAGAGCTTGAGGGACACTAAGCAGTGCATCACAGAGCTTGTAAGCTTCTTTCATCACTAATCCTAAGTGATTTGTTCTCTATCTTCCAACTGACACCTAGTGACTTTAGTGGAAGAGGGTACTGTAAATGGGAGTGGCCAAATGGCTGCCCTGGCACATATGTAAAGTAGACATGTTCCATTGTCTGAATGAGACAGAGCCTGCAAAAATGTCTTTCCTGCTTGAGCAGTGCCATGGGTAGTCACAGAGAGAAAATGTGGTTGATAATTATATGTAGCTTGAATGTTAAATGCATGCCGCCCCCCCCCCCCCCCCCCCACCCCCACCCCCTTAACATTATGGAGGGGAAAGACCCTTAAAGCAAAGCAATTGTTTACCTTATTTAGGATGTTGTCTCAAGAGCATTTGAAAGAAAAGGGTGCAGTCAAGCAGTTCATTGTTTTCATGGGCACTTACATTTAATATTCAGTGAATAGTCTGAAATTACTTACATTCTGCCAGAACTTTCTGTATCATATTTAAAAGTATTAGTTGAAATATCTTATTGGTCATTTCATTCTCTGACATGGAGTGGGCTGTAACCAACTAAATTGATGTTCTTCACCTTCAGCATTTCTTTTTTTATATTTACAGGAGTATTTGCAGTACTAAGAAATGTAGGATAAAATGTACAAAATACACTGATATCAATTATGTTGCTGCTTACAGTCAAAAGGGTGTGAATTTTGATGGGATTAAACTGTCTTGTGCACAAATATGTACCAAATAAAATGATAAGGATGGAAAGACGTGCCCTGGTTTATGACAACATCTATAAAATTAAAAGAAAACAGACATTGTTGCACTCATTGTATAGCATAGGTTGTTGGGAAATCAAAAGATGAAAGTTAATAGCAATTGATTTCTGTATGGTGCAGGTCACACTGAGATGATACAGTAAGCGATAAACCACAGAGCAATGAAGGTCATGTGATGCAACTTCGGTTGGACACTTGTCGTCCCATGGGAATGATACGATATGCAATACAATGTGATTCACCATACAACAAGCAACAAGATAGCATGAATCATGTTCCTGTTTCAATTTCAGTTGCAATCATGAGCTATTCCAAGAGGACATTATTGTAGCTTATCATTATTTAAAATTCAAAAAATGGAAAAAGATAAAGAAGTACTGGGTACAACAGTACAATGATATAAAAATCAAACCTTGTTCAGCTGTGGTTTCTCGTAAGCTCTCCCAATATGAACTCAGGTCCATGAATTCTACAGAATAAGTCCAGATAGTTTCCACTTTTTGGAGCAACTGTTATCAGCTGCTCTGACAAAACAGTACACAAATCTTCTACATGCTATATCTCCTGCTGAGCAGTTGCTCAATACAGTAAGGTAAGTCAGTGAAAGTGTGTTAATGATGTAAAAATATCATTTTGGTAGCCTTTCACCACACACCTGTCTTAGGAGTTCCATGATCCTTGCTCACTATGGCCATCTGGTAAGGCACTGATTTTCTTCCTTCATGCAGCTACTTCCCCCCAATCTGTCAATTCTGCTGTGTAAATGGATACCTGCCTACCACAGTTACTGGCTACCAGTGTAGAATAATAGCTCAGTTCTTAGAAAGGCTTCCACTGAACTAACCTCACTTGGTCTTGGCCTTCTCCAAGCCATCAGCTTGTGTTCCACACCTTGACAGACATGCTACATGGTGACGCACTTCAAACTGAGATACTTATCTGCAGTTGCAAGATACACATGCACCACACTGTCTCTATGAATGCTACACAACCCAGCATGTATATCAGTGTTTCATGCCCCATTTTCCACAAGAGATGATTAATTCCTTGCTCCACATCAATGAAATTTGGTGTTACACTGGTTGTGCTCAGGGACAAGGTAGCCACTTTGCTCGGTGTCTGCTGTTCCTACCATGCCTCACCTTTCTTTAGTGACACTGCACTGGGGTGCACCTTTGTTGAACATCTGTTAATTTTGAGACTATTTCATGTTTTTTTGTAATAGTTTAGTTGTTTAATAGATGTGTTGTTTCTTAATCATGTGTGGACATTGATCTTTTTGTGGCACCTGCCAGGAATTATTTCAAAAATTTCGTAAGTTAAGTAGGGAAACTTTCCTATACTGGTGACCCGATTATAAAATCAGTTGACTTGATTTAGTGTTTTGACATGTTGTTGGCTGCCTCATCCCATTAGCATGTGTGTTATTCCTGCACATGCCACACCTCACCAGCAACTTCTGTTTTTATACTGTGGATACGAGGGTGCTTTGCATCTTGAGATATTTGTGTTGCATGAGTTTTTCCACCCCCTGTACAACCTAGCAACTATGGCTTCCATCACCATCCCAACAAACGCCTTGCTGTATGCCACTCCAGTGCCACATGACATTATTACTGAGCTGACCATGTGCCTTGTGGAACTGGAATGCTGCAATGCTGACCTGCACATGAAACTCATGGCAAAGTGACCACCAGCAGCCCAGCCCTTGGTGCCTCCACTCTGACACCCACACCAGCACCCACATCTTCTACCACTGCTGTTCCTCCTCACTTTGATGTGCTGACACCCTATCCCCCAAACATCACCACCACTCTGTCTGGCATTGCCATGGTTAACATGCTGCCCTTCCATCTATGTGACCTGTACCTGTGGTTTTCCTTAGCAGACACCATCTTTGGCAACTGCATCATCACCCACGATACCACCAAGTTTTCCATGGTGATCAGCGAACTGGAGATGAAATATGCATTGGATCATGGCATCATCTCATATCCCCCATGTACGGATGGTTACGAGGAACTCTAGTGCCACCTCAGGGTGCATCATCTGAAATGGAGCACATCAGGGTCCTCCTTTCCTTCAATCAGTTTGAGGACCAGGGACCCTTGCAATTCCTGCACCATCTCCAAAGCATGACAGAACTACAAATGGTCTCCAGTGGTTTCCTATACAACATCTGGCTGGCTCACCTTCCAGCTCTGATATGGACAGCTGTGGTGTCGCATGCCAACCTCCTCCCCCCCCCCCCCCCCCACCCCCCCCACCCCACCCCTCACCCCACTCCACCCCACTGTCACTCCCAGTCTCAAGACAGGATGCTTGGGACGCTGGCCTCCCTGTCTGCAACTGCCACCACAGTGTGCCATCTCTCTCCCACCCAGTGCAGTCAGCTGGCTCCCACTCTGCCAGCCACCCTACCACAAGCTCCCCCTTGTAGCTTGACATGCCACTAAAGACATCACGAGCTGCTGCCAACCCTGCCAGCTCGCTGCACACTGTCCAGGAGCCAAGAGTGTATGATATGCTCCCCTGCCTCAATATTGACATGGCAACATTACAGGCAACTCTGACCTGCCTCAGTTCCAATCAGTGCCATCTCTGTAGCCCTAGACATTGGTGCAATGATGGCTACTCCACTACAATTCTAGCTGCCTTGCCAACAACTCTTGCAACATGGCCCAGCTTTGCTGGTATTACAAGCACTCCACCCCAGATGCTGCAAACTGAACGCAACTCCTGGCACCAAAATGCCAACATTCAACAGCATAAGGTGTGCCTTTCTGCTACATGGTCTCCCAGCATCTGTTCATCCATGGCACTAATTCTGCTGCCCCATTCCTGATCCACACTAGATCTGAGTAGTCCATCTTCCTGCGGCAGCTTGCATGGCATCCTGGTGCCACCTCCACTGTCCTGCTGATGGCATGGAGTAACCCCATACATCACTGCATCTTCAAACTTGGTCTGAAAAGGGTCAGCTCCTGTACTTTTACTGTCACCGACATCACTGACCCCATTATCAGAGCAGACCTCATTGGGCACTACCACCAACTCCCTGATGTATCAATGAAGTACACCACTTGTACTGCTGTTTTCTTTGATGTGAAGCAGGTGATGTA
The DNA here is from genome assembly GCF_023897955.1 of Schistocerca gregaria. Classification (NCBI taxonomy): domain Eukaryota; kingdom Metazoa; phylum Arthropoda; class Insecta; order Orthoptera; family Acrididae; genus Schistocerca; species Schistocerca gregaria. Next base: position 583,929,002 of record NC_064921.1, read on the forward strand.
TTACGGCCCATACTCTGACCTCCTGGTGCAATTCCCTGCTGTCACAACCTCATCCAGCACACCTCGTGAGGTCTGCCATTTAACTGTCCACTAAATCGACACCATCCCAGGACCACTCATCTTCTGCTGACCATGGCCTCTATCACTGCAAAAATTCGAGATCACAAACACCAAGTGTGATGAGCCGCTCATTGCCGGCATGCTGCATCCTCTGAAGAACCCCTGGGCATCTGCCTTTCACCCTACCAAGAAGATGCCTGGCGACCTCTCTCACTTTTTTCCCCAGCAAGCTCTCTGCCACCCAACAGCAGTGGAACACATATGACAGAGAGCTCCTCACAACCTACGACGCAACCAAATATTTTTGGCCATTGGTGGAGGCCTCTCACTACACGGTCTAAATCGACCACAACCCTATAATTTTTCGCCTATCGGAAAGACATTGACCAGTGCTCCACACATCAATTGTGACAACTGTCATTCAGTTCTGAATTTACCGCTGACGTATGTCACATCAACAGAAACAACAGCATCATCACCGTCTGTCTCAGCTACAACTGTTCTGTCACTTCATCCGTGGACCACGAGGCACTGTGACACAGAATGTTCATTCACGGCAACCTCATCTCATGCAACCATGTTATGCTGCATATCAGTGCTTACCTTTGCTGTTTTGCCTGCACTACTCTGGCCCACAATGGGTCTTGAAGTGCGACTCCAAGATATTCACCCTGGATGTTCATCAATAGGTTGACATCCACATATGTGCAGCCCGATCCCACAACATCCAACCCGACTATTGTCTTCGTCAAAGCCCCACAGATGCACACTGCTGCCAAGACCGGTATCTCCAACAGCACTGGTGTCATCATTACCTATGCCAGTACTGACACTGCACCGAGTGTCCTCCCCTCTCTGAAGCTCCGTAGATGCCAGTCTACCACACTATGACTGAGGAGACTGCAGGTGCCGTTCCTGACCTACCTGCCACTGGCAGCACAGGCACCAGTACCACCCCTAATGCACAGGATGCTCAAACCCCTGCCCCTCTACATCTTCTGCAACCTGTGCCCAATGCAACGATTTTGCCTTCTTCCATGCCAACAGTCGATTACACTGCCACATAGTGGCCTCTACCACTTACGCTGCCACTTGCTCTCATGCGGCACTGCTGACAGCCAGCCGCCCCACCCACCTAACACCCAGCATTCTAACAACTAGTGCACACCTCCATTGCGTGACCAGTGCAGAGGTAGTACAGCAGCAGTGCAGTAGCGAGTCGCATATTTAGCTTTCATATTTGTTTTGAGGTTTGATTCTTAATTTCTTTCCGAGTGTTTGTGCGCTTGCATATTTAATTACATAAAATCCTTGAGTATTCTCGTATTTGAGAGGAGTTTTATTGCTTATTGGTAGCTGTAAAGTATAAATTCGCGGAGTCATTAGTCAGTTGTTTGATTTGGACAGCCAGTGCGCTTTTGTCACAGCGCAGTGAGCCTTGAGCAGCCGCTGGTGAAGTAACAGTGTAGAGGTAGTACAGCAACAGTGCAGTAGCATGTCGTCAAATTTAGCTTTCATATTTGATTATTAATTTATTTCCGAGTGTTTGTGCGCTTGCATATTTAATTACATAAAATCCTTACGTATTCTCGTATTTGAGAGGAGTTATATTGCTTACTGATAGCTGTAAAGTATAAATTAGCGGTGTCGTTAGTCAGTTATTTGTTTTGGACAGCCAGTGCGCTTTTGACACAGCGCAGTGGCCAGTGAGCCTTGAACAGCTGCTGGTGAATTATCAGTGCAGAGGTAGTACAGCAGCAGTGTAGTAGCGATTCGCATATTTAGCTTTCATATTTGTTTTGTAGTTTGATTCTTAATTTCTTTCCGAGTGTTTGTGCGCTTGCATATTTAATTACATAAAATCCTTGCGTATTCTCGTATTTGAGAGGAGTTATATTGCTTATTGATAGCTGTAAAGTAAAAATTCGCGCAGTCGTTAGTCAGTTGTTTATTTTGGACAGCCAGTCCGCTTTTGACACAGCGCAGTGGCCAATGAGCTTTGAGCAGCCGCTGGTGAAGTACCTGTGCAGTAGGGAGTCACATATTTAGCTTTCATATTTGTTTTGTAGTTTGATCTTAATTTCTTTCCGAGTGTTTGTGCACTTGCATATTTAATTACACAAAATCTTTGCGTATTTGAGAGGAGTTACACTATTGGCCATTAAAATTGCTACACCAAGAAGAAATGCAGATGATAAATGGGTATTCATTGGACAAATATAATATACTAGAACTGACAAGTAATTACATTTTCACGCAATTTGGTTGCATAGATCCTGAGAAATCAGTTCCCAGAACAACCACCTCTGACCATAATAATGGCCACGACACGCCTGGGCATTGAGTCAAACAGAGCTTGGATGGCGTGTACAGGTACAGCTGCCCATGCAGCTTCAACATGATACCACAGTTCATCAAGAGTAGTGACTGGTGTATTGTGACAAGCCAGTTGCTCGCCCACCATTGACTAGATGTTTTCAATTGGTGAGAGATCTGGAGAATGTGCTGGCCAGGGCAGCAGTCGCACATTTTCTGTATCCAGAAAGGCCCGTACAGGACCTGCATTATCCTGCTGAAATGTAGCATTTCGCAGGAATCGAATGAATGGTAGAGCCAGGTGTCGTAACACATCTGAAATGTAACATCCATGTTTCAAAGTGCTATCAGTGTGAGCAAGAGGTGACCGAGACGTGTAACCAATGGCACCCCATACCATCATGCCAGATGATACACCAGGTTGGCGATGACGAATACATGCTTCCAATGTGCATTCACTGTAATGTCAACAAACACGGATGCGACCATCATGATGCTGTAAACAGAACCTGGATTCGTCTGAAAAAATGACGTTTTGCCATTCGTGCACCCATGTTCATCGTTGAGTACACCATTGCAGGCGCTCCTGTCTGTGATGCAGCGTCAAGGGTAACAGCAGCCATGGTCTCCAAGCTGATAGTCCATGCTGCTGCAAACATCGTCGAACTGTTCGTTTAGATGGTTGTTGTCTTGAAAATGTCCCCATCTGTTGACTCAGGGATAGAGACTTGGCTGCATGACCCATTACAGCTACGCAGATAAGATGCCCATCACCTCGACTGCTAATGACACGAGGTCGTTGGGATCCAGCATGGCAATCTGTATTACCCTCATGAACCCACTGATTCCATATTCTGCTAACAGTCATTGAATCTCGACCAACACGAGCAGCAGTGTCGCAATAAGATAAACCGCAATCACGATAGGCTACAATCTGACCTTTATCAAAGTCGGAAACATGATGGTACACATTTCTCCTCCTTACACGAGGCATCACAACAATGTTTCACCAGACAACTCAGGTAGCAGAGTACTTGTGGCGTGCACATGGCGGTTTTTTAGGCTAGGTAGTAGCGTGAGGTGTCCTGATGAACACTCACCAGTCGCTGTGCAGGCAGGGAAATCAGGACACGCTCAATGTAAAGACACTTCAGCTATCAAGATATTAGCAGTAAATTTTCAGTGTGTTCAGAATAACGTTCCGGAATTGACTGCCCGCCAGGAAGTGTGTGGCGCACAAATTATTCTCGGGACTGAGACCTGGCTGAACCCTGAGATAGGAAGTTCTTAAATATTTAGTGAGGGTTGGAACGTGAATCGGAAAGACAGATCAGACATCTTAGGAGGTGGTGTCTTCATTGCAGTTGACAAAAATATTGTGTCTACTGAGGTCGAAGTAGATTGTGATTGTGAAATATCTGGGCACGTTTAACAGGGATAGGAGAAATAAAGTTAGTTGTTGGTTGTTTTTACTGGCCACCGGGTTCCATCATGACAGTTCTAGAATCATTCAAAGGGAGTCTACATTCTGTATCGCAAAAGTACCCGGATCATGCTATATTAGTCGGAGGCGACTTCTTCCTGCCTAGTATAGACAGAGATGTCTATGGATTCATTACAGGTGGTACAGACAAGCCGTTGTGTGAATTACTTTTGAACACATTATCCGAAAACTGCCTCGAGCAGCTAAATTAACAGCCAACATGTAATGGAAATATTTTAGATCTGGTAGCCACAAACAGACCAAACCTCATCAACGGTGTCAGTGTTGAGACAGGGATTAGTGATCATGATGTTGTCATTACGACTATGGTTATGAAAGTTAAAAAGTCAGTCAAGAAGGCTAGGAGAGTATTCTTACTAGAAAGAGCAGTTGTTAGCATCCCACTTAGTAAATGAATCGACTTCATTTACTTCCGGTACGATGGACGTGGAAGAATTATGGACAAACTTTAAACACATTTTAAATCACACATTGGAGAAGTATGTGCCGAAAAAGTGGGTTACAGATGGAAAAGACCCACCATGGTTTAACAGTGCAATTCGGAGGATGCTCAGGAAGCAAAGACAGTTGCATTTGTGTTACAAGAAAGATCTGGAGAATGAGGACAGTCAAAAGTTAGTAGAGATTCAAACTGTTGTAAAAAGAGCGATGTGCGAAGCATACAACCACTACCACCATCATACTTTAGCAAAAGATCTTGCTGAAAACACAAGGAAATTCTGGTCTTACGTAAAATTGGTAAATGTGTCAAAGTCTTCCATCCAACCACTCATTGATCAGTCTGGCCTGGCAACAGAAGACAGCAAAATGAAAGCTGAAATTTTAAATTTAGCATTTGAGAAATGCCGTTTGAGTCTCGTACGGATTCCTGTATGGAGGACATAGTGATAGACATCCCCGGGGTTGTGAAACAGCTGAATGGGTTGAAAATAAATAAATCGCCAGGTCCTGATGGGATTCCAATTCGGTTTTACAGAGACTACTCTATTGCACTGGCTCCTTACTTATCTTGAGTTTATTGATAATCTCTTGCCCAGTGTTGAAGTCCCAAGCGACTGGAAAAAAGTGCAGGTGACGCCTGTATATAAGAAGGGTAGAAGGGCAGATCCTCAAAACTACAGACCAATATCCTTAACATCAGTTTGTTGCAGGATTCTCAAACATATTCTCAGTTAAAATATAATGAATTTCCTTGAGACAGAGATGTCCATGCATCAGCATGGCTCTAGAATGCATTACTCCTGCGAAATGCAACTCACCCTTTTTTCACATGATATCTTGCGGACCATGGATGAAGAGTTTCAGACAGATGCCATATTTCTTGACTTACGGAAAGCATTTGACTCAATGCCCCACTGTAGACTCCTAACTAAGGTACGAGCATATGGGATTGTTTCCCAAATATGTGAGTGGCTCGTAGACTTCTTAAGTAATAAAACCCAGTACGTTGTCCTCAATGGTGAGTGTTCATTGGAGGTGAGGGTATCATCTGGAGTGCCACAGGGAAGTGTGGTTGGTCCACTGTTGTTTTCTATATACATAAATGATCTTTTGGATTGGGTGGATAGCAATGTGCAGCTGTTAGCTGATGAACCTGTGGTGTACGGAAGGTGTTGTCGTTGAGTGACTGTAGGAGGATACAAGATGACTTGGACAGGATTTGTGATTGGTGTAAAGAATGGCAGCTAACTCTAAATATAGATAAATGTAAATTAATGCAGATGAATAGGAAAAAGAATCCCGTAATGTTTGAATACTCCATTAGTAGTGTAGTGCTTGATACAGTCACGTCAATTAAATATTTGGGCGTAACATTGCAGAGCGATGTGAAGTGGGACAAGCATGTAAAGGCAGTTGTAGGGAAGGTGGATAGTCATCTTTGGTGCATTGGTAGAATTTTGGGAAGATGTGGTTCATCTGTAAAGGAGCCTGCTTATAAAACACTAATACGACTTATTCTTGAGTATAACTCAAGCGTTTGGGATCCCTATCAGGTCGGATTGAGGGAGGACATAGAAGCAATTCAGAGGCGGGCTGCTAGATTTGTTACTGGTAAGTTTGATCATCACGCGAGTGTTACGGAAATGCTTCAGGAACTCCGGTGGTAGTCTCTGGAGGAAAGGAGGCATTCTTTTCGTGAATTGCTACTGAGGAAATTTAGAGAACCAGCATTTGAGGCTGACTGCAGTACAATTTTACTGCCGCCATCTTATATTTTACAGAAAGACCACAAATATAAGATAAGAGAGATTAGGGCTCATACAGAGGCATATAGGCAGTCATTTTTCCCTCATTCTGTTTGGGAGTGGAGCAGGGAGAGATGCTAGTTGTGGTATGAGGTACCTTCCGCCACACACCGTATGGTGGATTGTGGAGTATGTATGTAGATGTAGACCTGTAGCATCAGTGCCACCACCAATGGCCTCACCACTGCTACACCATGGACCTCCAACAGTACCAGCCTTCACCGTTGCCACAACACTCACCATCCGAGCTTAACTCTCATGTGGGGAGAACTGTGTGGTGGTCGGTCTTTCACTGCACATCTCTCTTAACAGATCTGTATGGTCCTGGCTAACTACAGCTATCTGCTAAGGCAGTGACTTCCTTCCTTCATGCATCTTTTTCCACCTCAAAGCTGTCAATTCTGCTGACCAACTAGATACCTGCATACTACGATGGTTGGTGACTGGTATAGGACTATAGCTCAGTTCCTAGTCAGGCTTCTCCCAACTCTACCTCACCCAGTCTTTCTATTCTCTTCCAGCATTAGTATCATCTTCTACTCCATTCCCATGCCTTGATGGACACAGCACATGGTGACATGTTTCATACTGAGATGCTTATCATGTAGTTTCAGAATACAGCCATTCTATGCCCTATTAATGCCTGCTACACAGCCCAGTGTGTAAATTGGTGTTTTCTGCTGCATTTTCTGCAAGAGATGATTCATTCCATATCCCATGTCAATAAAATTTGGTGTTGTCCTGGTGGATGAGGTAGCGACTTTCTTTGTTTAGTGTCTGCTATTCATATTGCGCCATCCTTTGTCTAGTGCCATCACTTTAGTGAGTTACTTTGTCCAACATCTGTTAATTTTGAGACTATTTCATGTTTTTTGTAGTAGTTAAATTGTTTATTAAAATGTGTGGTTGTTTCTTAACCATGTGTGGATGTTAATCTTTGTGTGGAAATTAGCATTCATTATTTCACAATTTCTTAATTATTTTTGATGTTAGGTAGGGAAACTTTCCTACAATGCCATGAAAAATTTATTTTTTGTAAGAACAACTAGTATGGTACTTTACTCGGTGTGGTATAAAAGTTATAGATTGATAAAGCTAGAACAGTATTTCTATAACTATACAGTTTTGCAGAGTAATGTATGATTCAGTTTGAGGAGCATTCAGAAGAAACATTGCTGGGTTTGAAAAGTGATCAGTTATCATTGATGATGTAGCAGTGGGTGGTGGAATCTGTCTGTGTGTGTGTGTGTGTGTGTATGGGGGGGGGGGTAGGCAACGGTTTTGAAGAAACAGAAGCAGCCCACAATGACAAGGAAAATTGTGATGTCTTCCTTGGGTTCCTCCAGCGTCTCATTCAGAAGTAACAGTAATTTATCTTTCAGTTCTGTTTTGTGCCTGTCATAAAGTTCCCTGAAATCAGGTAACAAAGACAGCAAGAAACATCCAGCCAGCATCAGCATCTGATGACTTCCCTTGCCTTTTCATTTCAGTAAGTTTTTCATCTCCAGCCTTGGCTTTTGCTGGCAGCAAACGGAAGGAAAAAACATGGGGCAGCTACACACTCTGGTTAGCAGGCTATAGCAGGTGATGATAACCTTCCATGTGGCTCATAGCTACCAACCTTGTCACAGAGAATCTCCAACATATCTCTCAAATTTTCATGAAATGGAGAGAGGTATTGCTCTCCTTCCACTATTAAAAACAATTTTGATGTGGTAGCTATATTCATAAGCAGCAATATACAACCAAAAATACACCAAATATAAACTGGTCACCAAATGCATTCTTCACTGCAAACTTTTCAAAATGTGTGCAGTGTTTGTTTTGAAGTATCACAGGAACTATGGGCAATAACAAAAAGAAAACCAGTTCATTATCAAGCTGCGATAACACACTACAAGATGCAAAAAATCTGTTTCTTTCTTGCCATATAGTTTCCTTAAAACTAAATGAGAAAGAATGCACAGTAGAGAATACACGTGAATCTCAAAACAGCAGTTTTTAATATTTTTCACAAAAAGGAAAAACTGCCATGGAAATAACTTTGCTTCATGCAAATAAAACAATGTTTTTTTAGGCAAGCTGGATGATGTGAAATTTCCCTCCCCATATATCATATGTGACAAGTTACATGGAATGATCAATATTCTGGTTACACCAGGCAGTATGATGGAGCTACATGTCAGTGTTGTATTACTGCTGTCCCATTTTGAACCAGGTAAATCACTTACACTATGTTCCTATGCATTCTGCTGATGTGGGTCGCTTTTGCATTGTATCGCTGGTCATGTGGCATATTGTATGGCTTCAGAGTAAACCATGCCTAACAGGGGCTAAGGGCGATGCCTATAACAATTTCAAAGCTACACATTAGCAAAATTCTTCCAAAGATGTCCAAAACATGCTGATGTTCTTTAAAACCATGTAGCAAATTGTAGTCCTCTAATGGATCATTTTGGTGTTGAGACACAAGATGACAAAGGGGGAAAACAAAACCTTAAATTCTGCAGTTAAAAAAGTGTTTAATTGTAACATTATACTATATTTCTACTGTTTTTTTTAAGTGTGAGTTACTTTTGTTCATAAGAAGCCTTAAATGAGTAGGTGTGCAGAGTTGTAGAGCATTATCATGTATCTGTTGTAGGATTTTAAGACTGAGTTTGAATATAGTGACATACATAGACAGGGAAAAGGCAACTTATGAAGTTGGCCTGGAAATAGGAAACATTATTCATTTCAAATGCAGCTTACACTATTGAAATGTTATATCTCACAAACCATGGACACATGTGAACATGCAGATATCACATTAATAGATCTTCTAAAAGTTTTCAAGACTGTTAAACGATGTCAAAGGCACAAGCTACAAAGGACCAATATAATCCAGTTCATCATCCGGGATGCTGAATGTTAATCAGTTATTAGGAACACACAAGGCAGCATGACAGAGTATATTCCTGATGATACTGTTCTGCACAAGGAAGTTTTATCCTTGAGTAACTGTGAGAGTTCTGAGGTGTCTATGCACCACACACAGTTGTTGCTGTGGACGACATCTTTTTTGGGGAAGAATTGCAGACATCACACAATATCTTAAAAAAAAAAACTAACCACACTCACCTCATTATCAGTTAAAATAGAGGGCAGGTCATGTGGGAGATCCAGATCAGCTCTCAGATTGTCAGACAAAACACACTCAATCGAAATATGTTGTATTGACAGCTATGTCCCACATCTGTGACACACTGGTGGCTTCTCATCACAATGTAAGAGAATGCCATGCATAAATGGGCAGTGTCCCAGTCTAAGCCATGTAAGGGCTATTTCTTTGGCTTGTCATGGTTAGGAGGAGGTAAGAACTGAAGGTTTCATGGAACATAACTTATTATTCCTCACTTCCAGAGGCTGAGCCTCCCACCAACACATGGTCTTCACGTTCACAAATCAGATAACAGCCTGCAGGGGGACTGAACTGTGAGCAGGAGATGGAAGGGAACAAGCCTCCTTGGCAGCCGCATCAGCAAGTTCATTTCCTTGGAGCACTATGTGTCCTGGAACCCAATAGAAAATTATTTCTTTGTCCTACCTTTGCAAGAGGAGGAGAGTGTTCTGCATTTCTTGTGCCATCTGATCTGGGTACATCTGACCAATAACAAGAAGGGCACTGTGAGAATATGAGCAGATGAGGAATTTCTTCCCATGATGCCATCTCATCTGCTCCATTGCGCTTGGGATAGGAAAAAATTTCCGTAATAAACTGAAAACTGCTCTGAGAGTCCTGTCCCGAGAACAATGCTGGAGAACATGACAGAGTATCTGATAAAATCCTCCCACATAGACCCATCCATGTAAAGAGTAATAAAATCCAGGTGGTGATGTAAAATCTTGTTAAATTTAATTTCAAAAAATGTAGTCTGGTGTACAATTATTTCTGTAAACAGTCAATTCAAAAAGTGGACTGTGCCTCTTCAGTAGCAGTGGTCTCCTACTCTACTCATGGCCCTGGACCTTAATGTCCCCACCTGTAGTAAATCAAGGCTCTTCCTCACATGAATCCCAAATGTCCTCACAGCCCAAGGACAGCCATTTTAGTGGAAACTGTGCAGTGGTCTTGGGTTACTTCCTATTATTTTAAAGCATTTACATACATTATTATGTTATCATAATTATTTTTTAATTTACAATGTTTTTGGCAGGGAGTGATTAGGTAGGTGACTTCTGCAAATGGTACATCCTGATCACTAATCTCCTCCATTGACTACCAGTATATTTTTCATTTTTAATTATGTTATGTATGAAAAACAAGGACAACAGAACTCATTATGTCTCTCCTTTGTTTAATTATTTGTATGACAGCGTCAGGTACGTCGCTGTCTAGCAGAAGGTCTGGTATCAACATATGAGCAAGCTGAATTGGCAGTGAAGTTGATGGGGATGAAATTTGAACGAGAGGAAGCATTAACTGCTGCAAAAGAATGCAGAGATCTTGATTCTGCACTATCATTTCTACAACAAGAATGTGAGCTATGCATGGGAAAGTATCCAATGAAGCAGGTGAGGATCTGAATTTCTTATAATACTCTACTTCTGATACTTCTCTCTGACATCAACATCTTCCATTACAGATGTAAGATTTGTTTCAACATACTAATCCTCGTTCTTGAAATATAATCATGTTGCTTCCTCCCTTTTTCATGTAGTTCTGCTAAACTACATTCAACAACAGTAAAATGTATTTTGCAATAGCTTCCTGAAACTGTATTTTCATGAAATATTATACAAATTTAACTTAGCTAAAGGATGAGAAGTAAAAAGTCTTTATTCACAATTAATCCTAGGAGAGAAGCCATGTTCCTGTTTGATGCATTTTCTCATGGCTATTATGTACTATTAATAGCTTAATTTATCATGACATTAAAGGACAACTTGTTGCTATAGCTTGACTATGTGAATGCAATATAATCATAGGGATATAAAATCTTAATGTATATTCATGTACGTTTAATACAGATTCAGAGAGAGTTATAGTAAGCATAGTAAACTTTTAAAAAAAGGCAGAAATAATTAAATAATGCATGGATATGGATATTGAAGCTATTAAATTTCTAAAATAGGCTAACAGAAAATTGAAACAAAAATGATACTAACAACTTATAATTTAGTATCTGTCACATTATTCCTAATAAGAGTAGTTGAAGACAGACACAAATAATGTTTTTATATAATAAGATAAAACTAAGCAAGAACTTGCATACCCTGTGGAAAAGTTTTTTCAAATTGTTGCATATAGTTATTCACTTATGCAACTTTGTCACATGTACAACTTGAGAACATTTAAAGAAAATATAAATGCTGATTAACAACAAGATAATTAGAGAGTTTAGATGAAGCTTTAAAAATAGCCCACCTGTATAACACCACTGGCAGTATGATAGCAATTGTGATGTCCTCTGCTCTGCTTGCATCTACATCATTGGCTTAGGCTGGCCCTTGGTGACTTACCTACTCGAGTCTGGAGTGATCCTGTCAGAGGATCAGTGTCATCTGAGTATTGGCACCACTTGGTTATAGTAATGTTTCATCAAGTACTCAGCTTCCATAACAACACTGGGTGGTGCCTTTTCAGCCTCTTCCCTCCCAACCAGCAACCACAAGGTTTAGAAGACAAAGGTGGTGCTTGGTCCAGATGAGATACCATCAAGGAAGGCAATGGGTCATTGTCCATGGGTATTGCTATGGAAGGCCAAGGCAAGACGAGACTCAATAAGAGATGATCCAGTCATCACAAAAACAGAGGGTCCATTGGGGTGGAGAGGGAGGGTGGGTTACTGGTGGCTGCTGCGCAAGAAGGGGCAGACGCAAAGTTGGTTTCAGTGAAGCTGCAGAAGTTCAAGGGTGGAAGCCATTGGCATGCAGCACGGACATGTGGTGGATGGAGACAATTTTGAGGTTTCAGCTATGGTGGCACCCAAACTGACAAGTTGACACCAGAGTGGTCATTTGGAAGGTGACAGCATCCACCAGTAGTAAGCACAACATATCCAAAAGGGTGTCATGAGGGCAACCATGAAGCAATGCTGCCAGGCTATGGCCCTCGACCAGAGTGGCTAAGGAAGTTGGTATAAAGCTACAGAGAGCATCAGATGTGGTGTTTGACATAATTTCCCTAAGTGTGGATAAAAAGTTTTGCATGATAGTTGAAGGCTAGGTGAAAAGGTGCAATGTAAAAATGTTGAATCCTGTTACAGGCACAAAACTGTTAGAAGTCATAGGAGATAAATGCCGTCTCATTATCAGAAATCAAGATGTGTGGGATACCTCAAAGTACAATAACCTTTTCCAAGACTGTGATAGTAGTGGTAGGGACCAGCAAAAGCTAAGTGTATACAGATTCACACTTCGGCAGCATCAGGGTAAGCAGAGAACTTCTGGGAAGGTACAGCTTTTTGGGCCTGACTGGTAAAACACGGTGGACCAGGTCCACAATATCAGTGTCATTATTTGACCAGAATATACGTTACCATGCCACTGTCAGGAGGAATCAGGATGCAGCAAAGGTCCTCGTCTGAGATCTAAAACACAACTCCTTGATGTAGATATAGCTGATGCCACCATGACCAGTGGGAATGAAATTCAGGTCAGGGAGACCTGTCCAGCCACACATGTTGTACAAAGTGAAGAAGGCAGTGTAATGTCATGTTATTGTGAGTGGCAGCCACAATGTCATGCAATGTTAAGGGAAAGGTTGAAAAGGCTAAAGTCAGATCTGGAAACACAGCAGTTCATATTGATCAAAGGCTGGGGTCAGGTCTCAAGGGAAATGTCCATGTTTGCACATACTGCCACTGCCCAATAGTCCATAAAGGATAAATTTAAATTTATGAACTGCATAAATAATTGCAGGAACCTTCTGTCCTATTTGAGAATAGCTTTGCTGAGAAGCAGAGAAGGCCTCAGAAATACATGCAGTTGGGTGCTTGATGCTATGAGGGTATTTATAGGACTGTACTGATACCATGGGTGGGGATATGTCTGTTGCTACTACTAGATGCAACCTAGGAGTGTATGGTCTTAAACATGGAAGCTACTTAATCAAATATTTTAAAGTCTGGAAAGCTTGTTGATAACAATGTGACTATTTGAAATTTATGTCTTGATGCCATAGCTGGTTCCCTGGATAATAATTTTTTGCTAGATTTCCGATGAATTGGCTTTAATAGTTGATCTTATCCAAAAACACCTGTAAGTCTTTGACATTTGCTGGGGACTGTATTTTATTGATCACCACAAGATAATCTTTTGTTGATTCAACCCATTTACCAAGAGTTTAAACCCTAAATATGTCAAAAAAGATTGCATAAAAGGATACTTGTGTATATTGCATTTAAGTCCTTCTGTTGCCTGTCTCTGGAACAAAAGGTCAAGGCTTTGAAAGTGATCCTCTTGAGCTCCACCTCTGACCAAAATATCAAGGCATGCAGTGCTGTTGGGAATACCCTATAGTTGCACCATAAAATGCTGAAATGTGTCAATGGTTGAAGGGATGCTGAAAGGTAACCATATATAACAGTGAAGGTTATACGGCATGTTGAGTAGTAGGTAAGTCTGTGATGTTGCATCCAAGGGGACTTGAAGATATGACTCTGTGAGTTCAGTTTTACTGAGTAAAGTGCATTGGCCCAATTTTTCAAAGAGCTTATCTGTGCTCAATGGAGGTTAAGTTTATACTTCACTTGTGCACTGATAGTTGCTGTCAGAGTCCTAAGATTGCAACTGGGTTTATGTAATGTTACCAGGGGACTGGCCAGTTGACTATGGGATGTAGGCATTAATACCTCTTCGTGAGTGTGTCCATCCAGCTCTGTTTTGAAGGCGTCCTTAAGAGCCAATAATGGGGCCTCTATCACTGTAATCTACAGGGCCTTACACTACATTAAAGTCTCTCTCTTTGATAAATATGCCCAAATTAGGCAAGCTGACTGATTTCAAGGCTTATGTCACAATGTTCTGAGGCATAAAGGGATCACCAATTTAGTACTGGAGGGCAGCATGGAGGGTAAAAATCATAGGAGAAGACAGAGATGAATACACTAAGCAGATTCAGAAGGATGTAGATTGCAATAGCTACTGGCAGATGAAGAAGCTTGCACGGGATAGAGTAGCATGGAGAGCTGCATCAAACCAGTTTCTGAACTGAAAGCCACAAAAACAACAGTGTCAGAATTAAATGGCATAAGCCTCAAAATCAATTGTATTTGCCTAATCCTGGTAAGAAAATTTGGGCATATGTAGTGTAAGGCCCAGCAGATTACATGTTGTGCACAGTTTCATGAAAATATTGTCCACTTTTGGGTCAGTTACCCATATAAAATTTACTGTATCAGGGTGTATACGACCTGAGAGGTCTGGGAAAAACCCAGGATTTTTTCATCCAGGAGAAAACGGAGAAAAACAAGGGAGTTTTTAGAATTCCAGGAATTTTTTGTTTTAGTTTTCAGTTAAATTTTTGTGTTTTTGACTGGTAAGAATCAATACTCTAACAAAGGATATTACTGTATTCCACTACTGCAGAATAATACTGCAACAATAAAATGTGAAAGGGGGGGGGGGGGGGGGCACGGTAATAAAACAAAAATTGCAAGGGAAATGTGACATATTCAACAACAAAACACAGTGCTCATATAAGCATTTGCCAAGAGCAAAATGTCTCAAAGGCTTTAGGAAGACCATGCAATGCTTCATAAAAACAAATTGCCTCCGATGAACATGACATCACAACTGTTTACATTAGATTCATTTTAGCAGTTAGAAGCGGACTCGTGCACATGCCCAGTTGAGTGGCATATGAGTAGTACCTTCTCCCATTTCTGGCTACAGAAATGTGGCTGCTGCTGAGTAAACAGTCACAGCAAGCAGCTAGATGCAACCAGGAAAAATTTTACTGCCGCACCCAAGCTGCCAGGTTCACGCATGTGCAGCAGGCCCGGATCTACGAGGGAGGGGTGGGGGTTGCCAAATTCATGTTCTTGAGTAGAAACGAAGTTTCACAAAGTGCCTAGCATCCAGCGCACAGTGGTCTGTCGATTACTCATATTATTTTGATGCGCATCCCTGTTGGTTTTTGAACACACTCTAAGTTGATTTCCAAATGAATCATAAGCTGTGCGGGGTAGCTGTGCGGTCTGAGGCGACTTGTCACGGTTCGCGTGGCTCCCCCCATCAGAGGTTCGAATCCTCCCTCGGGCATGGGTGTATGTGTTGTCCTTAGCATAAGTTAGATTAAGTAGTGTGTAAGCCTAGGGAACGATGACATCAGCAGTTTGGCCCCATGGTAAAAAATAAATAAATCATAAGTTAATTTTTGAATTCATGCATAGTGTACATGATATCTCTGTCAGGGGAATACTCATCGCATCTAGAAATAAACTTTCCTGCAGGCAAAAAGGTACTGGGCTATACAAGCTGAGCAGAGTAAAGCCAAATGAGTGAACACCAATTGCTGTCTGATTATGTGGTTGATTGGGTCTGCGAATGATCAGCATTTTATAATTACTTGGGAAATCCATAGATTCAGACTAACAGAGTGGAAATAAATGACTAACAGGAATAACTGGTAAGAAAGATTACGTATTATCTTTTGGGTGTATCCAGGAAAATGAAATTTTGTCAGAAAATGTTTGGCCAGAGTGCTACACTAGTAAGGGCCAGTTGTACAGTCCCCGTCTAGCAGCCATTTAAGTTCTATTCTGGAATTAGTGCAGAAAATGGTTTGTGGGAACATAACAACACCTGACTGGAGAATAATCAGGGATAACTAAACCGGGTTAGAGAAGTTAACTGGCGAATAAGTTTTGACAAAGGCAGGAATAGTTCTAGAATTAGTCATGACACGATTGTTTGTTAAAACAAGGAAGGAGAGGAAACAGGGACATCACACAAATTAGGGAAGTATATGACGATTCCAAATTTTTATTAAAATCTCATACTACTACTTTTCGATTTCATGCTTGAGAGACTGGAAAGGATGAATGAAAGGTGAAACTATTTTCTAACATAAAACTTTTTGCTTGTAGTAGGCCTAACAGGCATTATATGTTGTTCTTTGTGAATTATATTCTGACATGTTATAAAAATGACCATTTGTGCCAAAACAGTCTCGTTTATTTGGTGTGTGTTGCAATTTCTGCAGTATTAATAAGGGCTATTTTGTTTTATTTAGCAGACAGTGACAAAATAGACATAATCAGATCGAGAAACCACACCAGTCTTGGGTACTATTTGTATTAACAGCTTACGCAGTATTAGACAACGATATTTTGATTTTTCATGTAGCAAAATGTTTGATGAACTTTGAGGTAGTAAATTCTGTCACAGAAAGGAAAGCATGTTATGTAAAGCTGTAGCAAGATTAGAGAGAAAACAATGCTAGCAGCTAAGGATTGAAGATATGAACACTATATTGCTTGTATCTTGTCTTTACTGGTTTTATATATCCTATATTTAATTTTATGTCACTCAAAACAAAGTTATTAGCTAAAAGGCAATAAAGAGTGCAAATTTTCTGAAGAGGTCTTGTTCTCCCAATTACAAATAATCCCATCCAGTATTAGTTGTGAAGTTTTCTTCTTTCTTAAAAAAAAAGGGCAGGATGTCAAACCAGCTGACTAAGAACAGGAGAGGCACCACAAGACATTTTAATTTCCACCGTTGTGAATATGGTTTGATGGCATCCAGTACAAAATATACACGTTTCAATCCCACGGAGTGAAATCCAGTGTCATGCAATAGAAGAATGCTGTTTTATGTATCAGACTCTTCAGAAAGATGTGCGCTACAAAATGAACATATTTTTGAAAATTCGATTTTTTAAATTTTTGACATATCCCAAATGCTTGAGGGAGGGGGTGGGGCTGAGAGGAGGGGAGGGATTTCTACTTTTCTGACAGCCATGCATTAATCGCCTTGTAGAACAATGAAGTTATTTTTGTTGGTTCACTAAAGAAATTTGGCTTTTATTATTTATTTATTGTTCCGTGGGACCAAATTAAGAAGTCTCCATGGTCATGGAATGAGTTAATACATGAAATTATAACACGATAGTAGAAACAGATAAAGTGAAATACAAGAAACGTATTCAAGCGACAATTCGTAAGTTTAGATAAAGAAAATCAACAATGTAACATTGGAATTTACTTAATTTTCCAGCTCTTCCAGGAGCTCCTCAACAGAATAGAAGGAGTGAACCATGAGGAAACTCTTCAGTTTATACTTAAGAGCGTTTGGGCTATTGCTAAGATTTTTGAGTTCCTGTGGTAGCTTATTGAAAATGGATGCAGCAGAATAGTGCACTCCTTTCTGCACAAGAGTCAAGGAAGTGCATTCCACATGCAGATTTGCTTTCTGCCTAGTATTAACTGAGTGAAAACGGCTAACTCTTGGGAATAAGCTAATATTGCCAACAACAAATGACATTAAAGAAAATATATACTGTGAGGGCAACGTCAGAATTCCCAGACTATTGAATAGTGGTCGACAAGAGGTTCTCAAACTTACACCACACTTAGCTCGAACAGCCCATTTTTGAGCCAAAAATACCCTTTTTGAATCAGAAGAATTAACCCAAAAAATACCATATGTCATAAGCGTATGAAAACAGGTGAAGTAGACCACTTTTCGTGTTGAACTGTCACTTATTTCAGATACCGTTCTAATGGTAAATAAAGCAACATTTAGTTTCTGAACAAGATCCTGAACATGGGCTTTCCACAACAGCTTACTACCTAAATGAACGCTAGGAACTTGAACTGTTCTGTCTTGCTTATAATATGCCCATTTTGTCTGATCAAAATATCAGTTCTTGTAGAATTGTGAGTTAGAAACTGTAAAAACTGAGTCTTACTGTGATTTAGCATCAAATTATTTTCCACAAGCCACAAACTTATTTCACGAACTACATTATTTGATAATGTTTCAATATTACACACAATATCCTTCACTACCGAGCTGGTGTCATCAGCAAACAGAAATATTTTTGAATCACCTGTAATACTAGAAGGCATATCATTTATATAAATAAGAAACAGCAGTGGCCCCAGCACCGACCCTTGGGAAACGCCCCACTTAACAGTGCCCCATTGGGACTGAACATCACTACCACTCTCAATATTCTGGAGAATTACCTTGTGCTTTCTGTTCTTAAAGTAAGAGGCGAACCAATTGAAAGCTACTCCCCTTACTCCATAATGGTCCAACTTCTGCCGTAATATTTTGTGGTCAACACAGTCAAAAGCCTTCGTTAAATCAAAGAAGACACCTATTGTTCGCAACCTTTTATTTAATATATACAAAACCTCACAGAGAAAAGAGAATATAGCATTTTCAGTTGTTACACCATTCCTAAAGCCAAACCGTACATTTGACAGCAAATTATGTGAATTTAAATGCTCCAGTAACCTTGTACATACAACCTTCTCGATAACTTTAGCAAACACCGATGGTATAGAAATAGGTCTATAATTGTCAACATTATCCCTGTCTCCCTTTTTGTAAAGTGGCTTCACTACTGAGTACTTTAATCGGTCAGGAAACCGACCACTCCTAAAGGAAAAGTTACAGATATGGGTAAGTACTGGGCTAACATACATACAACAATACTTCAGTATTCTGCTAGATACCCCGTCATATCCATGAGAGTTCTTGGTCTTTAGTGATTTAATTACTAACTCAATCTCCCTCTTGTCAGTATCATGGAGGAGCATTTCAGGTAACAGTCTCGGAACACTTTTTTCTACGAGCGCTATATGATTCCCTGTTGGGACTAGGTTTCTATTGTGTTCACCTGCTATATTCAGAAAGTGATTATTAAATACTGTACATATATGTGACTTATCAGTAACATGGACATTCCCACTATGCACTGATTCTATATCCTCGACCTGTCTCTGCAGACCCGCCACTTCCTTTATGACTGACCAGATGGTTTTAATGTTATCCTGAGACTTAGCTATTCTATCTGCATACCACATACTTTTTGCCTTATTAATAACTTTTTAAGCACCTTACAATACTGTTTGTAATGGGCTGCTGCATTTAGATTTTGACTGTTTCTAACGTTTTGACATAATTGCTACTTTGTTATACAGGATATTCTTATCCCTCTGGTCAGCCACCCAGGCTGCCTGTTTGTGCTAGTACCCTTTTTTTGAACATTCTAACAGAAAGCAACTTTCAAAGAGCATGAGAAAAGTCTTGAGGAAAGGATTATATTTATCATCTACTGTATCAGCACTATAAACATCTTGCCACTCTTGTTCCTTGATAAGGTTTACAAAGGTCTCCACAGCAACTGGATCAGCTTTCCTAAAACGTTGATAACTATATTTAACATGAGTTGCAGCACAAAAATCTTTTAGAGTTAAAACTTGTGCATCATGATCTGAAAAGCCATTCACTTTTTTGCTAACAGAATGCCCTTCTAGTAATGACGAATGAACAAAAATGTCGTCTATGGTTGTTCTACTGTTCCCTTGCACTCTTGTTGGAAAGAATACGGTTTGCATAAGATTATATGAATTACTGAGGTCTGCCAGCATCCTTTTCCTTGCACAATCACTTATACAATTAATATTGAAGTCACCACATATAACTAACTTTTTGTATTTCCTATAAAGTGAACCAAGAACCTCCTCTAGCTTTAGCAAAAATATTGTGAAATCGGAGTCTGGGGATCTACAAATAACAACAGTTAGAAGTTCAATTCCACTAAATTTAACCACACCTGCACAACATTCAAACACCTTTTCAGTGCAGTACTTTGAAACATCAGTTTACTCAAATGGGATACCATTTTTCACATACAGTCTAAAAAAGGTGCTGCTCTAACACCCACTAGTACAAGAATTTTCCCATGAGTGATCCCACCACACCCACCTATGCTGTCACCTATAAGCTTTGCCAGCCTCCCCTTTCCATACCTGTTGAGGTGCAGGCCATGTCTAGTGAAACCCGTCCTGCTGATAGACTCCACCAACACCACTGAAATGTCTCGTGCCTTCTGTCATCAACACACCCCCAAGTCTCATGTTATTACACTTAACGGCTGTATTAAGATGAGGCTGATCGTGACGCTGAAACAGTTCCACGAAATGCACATTCATGTTGCCAGTCTGAGTGGCTATCTTTTCCAGGTCACCATCTATGTCATACTCCCCATCCCTATCAATACTATTACCACCCCCACCCACAATTACTACCTGATCCTCTTTAGTAAAATCCCTACATAAGCCCCCATATAAAGTCACCTGAGCCAATCCTGCATTAGGCTTCACAATGCTGGTGACCTGGTACTCACTCCCCAACACTTCCTGCACCTGCTGGCCTGCATCTCTACCATGAGAACTACCTAACAGCAGAACCTTCTTCTTTCTCTTAGACTTTGCAACTGTCCTAGCCACCGTAACTGCTGAGTTCTGCTGCATACTTCCTACATCTAGAGCTACTAGAGATTCCTCTCCACTAGACTCTGACAGTTGGTCATATCTATTGCAAACACCAATAGCAAAACTATCTCAAAATCTCCTCCTTCTAGCAGATCTCTTCCCATCAGCCAGCTCCCATTCCCCAACCCCCTTCTCCCTCCTCATCCTATCTAGCTCCTCCTGTGCATTTTTCAACTGCACCTGAAGGGGACATATCTTACGCTCCTGCTCCTCTATCAATTTACTCTTGCTACATAACCTGCAGTTCCAAGAGAGGATCTCACCAGAATGCCCACTGGCTTCCCCACTGCATTCTCCCCAGTGAAAATACTTTGAACAAGTCTCAGACAGCGATCCACTACTCACGAACCTACGGCAAAGCCCACATTTCTCGTTCATGGTAAAATTTTACAGTTATTGAAACAAGAAAACTACTTTATCTAAGTTCCGCTAGTACAATAAGATGTTAAAAAACTGACTACAAAAATCACAAACTTACTCTACAAGGGAAGTAACTACTATTATTAACAGTATTAATCAACAGCAAATGAGAATAACAAGACTAATGCAGAAAGAAAATCAAATGTCTAATGACACAGTAATGAAACTGAAAACAGTTGCCAAAATTTCTTCTGAAATTATTTCACCAGAAAACACCAAGAACACTGGTTGAAGATTACTACAGTTCCTAAATAAAGCACTATACACAAACAATTAATTAGTACTTAGCTTTCGATGAGCTGCTATAGCTGCAACTGGTCAGTGCAGAATGTAAACACATTTTATGTTGAGGCAGTCAATGTGTTTGAAACAAAGTGTTTAGTTTCACACTATTGGCTAATTTCAACTGCTCGCTGCATTTCAAGTGCACGTTTTCATCTTCTAGCACGTATGGCATTATGCCATAATAAAGAATCAAAAATGCGTTAATACAGTACTGGCACTCCAAGAACATTTACATCCTGAAATCCACTCTGAAAAGCTTAATGTAAGGTCGAGGCCTACTTCATTGGGAATCTGGACATATGAATGTGCTCTTTAAGTATGCACTTTAAATATGCCATTTTAGTGTGGTTCACAAAATTCCAATGCTCTTGGAGTATGCTTTGAAGTCTTTTTTTCTTTTGTGATATGGGCTTCCTGCGTCGTAGCAGCTGCGAAAGTGCAGTGGCACCACTTATCTGGTGCCCTCTGACAACTACTGAAGTGAACCTATTTCTAACAGGTCGCGGGAAACTATTGGGAATGGTGGTTTGAAAAGTGTTACCTTCAAAGTAAATTTCCTTTTATGCAAGTTGAACTATGTGCGAGGATGTATGATGAATTTCTTAAAGCACAGAGCATTTGATGTCAAGCCATTTAGAAGTATTTTGAACCCAGATCAGACACTCATGTCTTTATTATGAGCCAATTGATGTAGTTCTACAGGAAGCTCTCTCTCCTCTGTGGTAGCTAATTTATTTGTGGGAAACTTTGAGGACAAGTCACTGGAATCAGCTAAAAATTTTACTGGCACATTTCTGTGATATATCTTAGAGTAACATGTGCAAAAAATATCAATGTTGTATGTGAAAGCTTAGCTTCTCTTGCAGCTTATCAACCTTAGAGACCAATATTATATGCGAAAGCTTTGCTCTTCTTGTAGCAACACTATGTATATTAATTTTAAACATCTTTTCCTTGTTTGTGTATCCACAATACATAAGTGATGTTGCTATTAGGTGACTACATCACGTGTCCTGTGGTCTGAATATCCACTGTCATTGGCTGGTGGGATCACGTGACACGAGCTATGACTGGCTTACAAAAGTGCATCGCAATCTCGATTACAATGGTTTGGAAAGTAACAAGTGGTGTTTGGTGGGATTTGAATTTATACTTTTATATTATGAAAATATACAGCATACATGTTGCTGCACATCAAAAATCTTTCCAAAAGGAGTTTTCTTCCCTGAGTTTTATTTTCTAAAGTGCCGGGAAATTCTACGTTCGTGTATAAAAACATAACCATTCAAAGGATTGATAAGTTTTACAGTTCTGAGGGAAAATATACTGTCACTTAATAATACAGAAAAAGTGTGTTTTCATCTGAGAGAAGTGTATTTTTAACTAGGAAATCCGGGAAAAATCTGGGAATTTTTTTTCCTTGTCCACATATACACCCTGTGTATGAGTGGCTGGGTTATAAGTAAATAAAACTGCTAACTTTCCTAGTTAAAAGCAGATGATGATGTCCATAGGAACAACGATTTGTCTCAGCTGCCTGCAGTGGTGGTGACCCTAAACTTACATAAGTAGATTGTTTAGCAATAAGAGAGAAGCACCAGTGTCCAAAAGTAATCTCACAAGATGTTTGTCAATAACTGCATGGAAGTACATTTTCTGATATGTATTTTGAGATGTCATCATTTCTGTAGATTGGTCACTTATTTGGTTCAAATCCATAGATTGGAATGTATCCACACTGGAACTGCTACAACTTACCTATCGCAAGTGTCCTTTATTGCCATATTTATGACATGTTATGTGCCAATGAGGGCAAGAGCTGTGAGTGTGGTGAAGGAAACAGCATTTAACGCAGGGCAATAGTGCTGCTACTGATGTAGCCCATCACCACAGGTGAGGTTGTTTATAAGATTGTCTGGGCTGCAGAGCAGTTGGGTGCCTCACAGGATGAGGAAAGAGTGGAAAGATGGCTTGTGTAACCAGTGGCAGGGGGTTGACTGTCACAATGTTTTCTTCCATCAGAAACAAACTCTGGGCTGTATGGGCTGTTTTGTGGGCTTCAGCTGTTTGCATAACTTCCATCAGAGACAGATCTCATTCCCTCAATACATGGTTCCTCAGTTGTGAGTTGGGCATATGTCACACTTTAATGTCTCATATTAGAGAGTATGCTTCGTCTGCCACACAAATATTTAAAACTAAAATTATTGCTTAATCCATGTAGGTTGGCAGTCCAGTCTGCAAATTATTTATTTGGGCCCTTTTTTGGTGCCAAAATTCTAACCTGACTGCAATAATATCTACTCTGTTAAGAAATGTTGTTGAAATACACTATGCGATCAAAAGTATCCAGGCACCTGGCTGAAAATGTCTTAAAAGTTCATGGCACCCTCCATTGGTAATGCTGGAATTCAGTATGGTGTTGTCCCACCCCTAGCCTAGATGACAGCTTCCAGTCTCACAGGTATACGTTCCATCAGGTGCTGGAATGTTTCTTGGGGAATGGCACCCCATTCTTCATCTAGTACTGCACTGAGGAGAGGTGTTGATGTCAGTCAGGGAGGTATGGCATGAAGTTGGCATTCCAAAACACCCCAAAGGTGTTCTGTAGGATTCAGATCAGGACTCTGTGCAGGCCAGTCTTTTACAGGGATGTTACACTCGTATAACCACTCCACCACAGGCCATGCATTGTGAACAGGCGCTCAATCATGTTGAAAGATCAATTACCATCCCCAAATTGCTCTTTGACAGTGGAAAGCAAGGAGGTGCTTAAAACATCAATGTAGGCCTGTGCTGTGATAGTGCCATGCAAAACAACAAGGGGTGCAAGCCCCCTCCATGAAAAACACGACCACACCACACCACCACTGCCCCTGAATTTTACTGGTGGCACTACACATGCTGGCAGATGACGTTCATCGGGCGTTCACCATATCCACACTCTGGCATCGGCAAGTTTTCGCACCTGCTGCCTAACTGTCATAGTACTTGCAGTGGATCCTGATGCAGTTTGGAATTCCTGTGTGATGGTCTGTATAGATGTCTGCCTATTACACATTACAACCCTCTTCAACTGTCGGCTGTCTCTGTCAGTCAACAAATGAGGTTGACCTGTATGCTTTTGTGCTGTACATGTCCCTTCATGTTTCCACTTCACTATCATGTAGGAAACAGTGGACCTAGGCATGTTTAGAAGTTTGGAAATCTCACTTACAGATGTATGACACAAGTGACACCCAATCACCTGACCACGTTCGAAGTCCATGAGTTCGATGGAGTGCCCCATTCTGCTCTCTCGCAGTGACTAATGACTACTGAGGTCTCTGATATGGAGTACTTGGCAGTCGGTGGCAGCATAATGCACCTAATATGAAAAACGTATGTTTTTGGGGGTGTCTGGATTCTTTTGATCACATAATGTAAATCATTTTTGTATTAGCTGATACAACTTGGAAATTCCTAACAAGAACATGGCCTTTTGTCTTTCCGTATTAAATATTTGGCAAACTAAAAACCATAACTTCATTCCTCTGTATTAAGCATCACACTCTTCATGTTGCTCCTTAAATGATAAGGTTGTAAACATGGGTGGCATAGGAGATGTCCATGCTATATTTGCTAATACTAGCACTGCCTGTAATACATGATGGTTGTTAGCTCCTTATAATGCAGCATGGTTTGCATTAGGAGTTATTGTAAATTGTCCATGGTTGAAAATCCACATTCTCAGCCAATCAAAAATAGTTTCAAGTCCAAATTACATGTGTCACAGGTGCCAAGTCATTGCCAATTTTGTAATAGGTGAGCTACACCCACAAAATATGGACTCTAGTCACAACAAGAGGTAAATATATAAGATGTTATTAGGAACAGTGGAAACTATGTAGAGTCCAATCCCAGCCATATCAGAGTCACATCTAGCATAACACCATATGCAATAAAATAACACTCGTAGTGTGCACTCCACTGCTCGCATCAACACTGCTTTAAGCACTATTTGAGTTGAGGAACCACAGAGGTATGTTTAATGCAGTTGTTGAGGGCCATTCAGGAAATCTTGGATTACTACAGGTATCAAGATTTTTCACAATGAGAGAAAGACATCTGCAAAATAGCCAGATGAGTCAAGACCCAGGAGCACCTGCATGTTATGATATTGAAAAAAATGTTACAATTGTAGGCACAAATTTTCTGAAAGTTACTGTTCAAGCAGTAAAATCAATACATTACATTACATACTGTTGATGAAATATTCAATGCTATGTAATATAAAATATTTCTTCGACAGGTAATCAGTGTTGTCACAAAAATGTTTATATTATATGCATAGAATTAGAGAGAGTGACAGAATTTTGAAAGGTAGTCTACATGCAACAAATATTTATAATAATTAATTTTATAAAACAGATGATGAAATGGGTGCAAGTAGTTCAGAAGTACTAAAAAACTAATACAGAGAAAGTTAGTGAAATTAAAATTCTGTGGCTGCTTTCTGAAATGAAAATCTTTGGGACTCTTAAAAGTAAAAGTTGCTGTCAGTGGGATAGGAAATTAAGAAAAAGATGAGAAAGTTATTTTTATTGTTCAAGTCATCAGTTTGGTACAGCACACACCGACAAACACTGTTGTTTTTATTATACAAATGTAACTGTAACTGTGTGTTTTGAGATATTAAAATGATATAAAGCAATCATAAGGATTTCTACTAATGGAACAAAAATATAGTCTACACTATATTGTAACTCATTTTTATTTGAAACAGTAGAAAACAGGGAAAAATTCACTTAGTACACTACAAAACTAATTCTTTATTTGCAGATGGTGTCCATGTTGAAGTGCATCCATCGATGCTGCAAGGAATGTGCAAAAAATTACTTCACAATTCAGATAACAGATCGAAGCATTGCAGATGCAGTTTGTCCTTTTTGCAAGGAACCAGAATTGAACGCTGATGATGAAGAGGAAGCATTGGAATATTTCAGTAATCTTGACATTCTCCTTAAAAGTTTCCTTGATGAACCTGTGCATGAACTTTTTCAAAGAAAGTTACGTGACCGCACTCTAATGAAGGATCCAAACTTCAAGTGGTGTGTGAAGGTACAAAGCAACAAAATGTTTTAATTAAGTCCTTGTATTCAACTTTTATTTGAATTAAATATTAAATGAACCAATACAAATAATATAGGTGATTACTGATTGACTTAAACTTGATGCCATTGTATTATTCATATGAGACCAATTCATTACATTACATACTGTCAATGAATACTATAATACACTCCTGGAAATTGAAATAAGAACACCGTGAATTCATTGTCCCAGGAAGGGGAACCTTTATTGACACATTCCTGGGGTCAGATACATCACATGATCACACTGACAGAACCACAGGCACATAGATACAGGCAACAGAGCATGCACAATGTCGGCACTAGTACAGTGTATATCCACCTTTCGCAGCAATGCAGGCTGCTATTCTCCCATGGAGACGATCGTAGAGATGCTGGATGTAGTCCTGTGGAACGGCTTGCCATGCCCTTTCCACCGGGCGCCTCAGTTGGACCAGCTTTCGTGATGGACGTGCAGACCGCGTGAGACCAGTCCCAAACATGCTCAATGGGGGACAGATCCGGAGATCTTGCTGGCCAGGGTAGTTGACTTACACCTTCTAGAGTACGTTGGGTGGCACGGGATACATGCGGACGTGCATTGTCCTGTTGGAACAGCAAGTTCCCTTGCCGGTCTAGGAATGGTAGAACGATGGGTTCGATGATGGTTTGGATGTACCGTGCACTATTCAGTGTCCCCTCGACCATCACCAGAGGTGTACGGCCAGTGTAGGAGATCGCTCCCCACACCATGATGCAGGGTGTTGGCCCTGTGTGCCTCGGTCGTATGCAGTCCTGATTGTGGCGCTCACCTGCACGGCGCCAAACACGCATACGACCATCATTGGCACCAAGGCAGAAACGACTCTCATCGCTGAAGACGACACGTCTCCATTCGTCCCTCCATTCACGCCTGTCGCGACACCACTGGAGACGGGCTGCACGATGTTGGGGCGTGAGCGGAAGACGGCCTAACGGTGTGCGGGACCGTAGCCCAGCTTCATGGAGACGGTTGCGAATGGTCCTCGCCGATACCCCAGGAGCAACAGTGTCCCTAATTTGCTGGGAAGTGGCGGTGCGGTCCCCTACGGCACTGCGTAGGATCCTACGGTCTTGGCGTGCATCCGTGCGTCGCTGCGGTCCCAGGTCGACGGGCACGTGCATCTTCCACTGACCACTGGCGACAACATCGATGTACTGTGGAGACCTCACGCCCCACGTGTTGAGCAATTCGGCGGTACGTCCACCCGGCCTCCCGCATGCCCACTATACACCCTCGCTCAAAGTCCGTCAACTGCACATACAGTTCACGTCCACGCTGTCGCGGCATGCTACCAGTGTTAAAGACTGCGATGGAGCTCCGTATGCCATGGCAAACTGGCTGACACTGACAGCGGCGGTGCACAAATGCTGCGCCATTCGACGGCCAACACCGCGGTTCCTGGTGTGTCCGCTGTGCCGTGCGTGTGATCATTGCTTGTACAGGCCTCTCGCAGTGTCCGGAGCAAGTATGGTGGGTCTGACACACCGGTGTCAATGTGTTCTTTTTTCCATTTCCAGGAGTGTATATTTCTTTGACAGGTAATCAGTGTTGTCATTAAAATGTTTATACTATATGCATAGAATTACAAAACTGCACTATGCTCAAATGAATCTTGGCCTAACTGAAGTTAAAAGTGGATTATTATAAGGGATTTATGTAGGTTATTTCCTTAGTAAAGATGTATAATTTTACCAAGTATTTTTATATAAAAACTTGATATTGTATATATTGAATTATTAGAATGAGGAAATAACATTTGATATTCCTTGCCTACTTATACTCAGTTCCTCCTGTTCTAAATAGCATATCATGCAACAATTTTCCTCTAGCAAACTCACGCAGCTTCTTCCCAGTTCATGTTCATGCAATGAAGATCCCTAACGAAAGTTTGTGTCCAGGTGTTACAAGGCCTTCCTCTACTTCTGTAAGCAGTCATTGGAGGCCCCAACAGTGCTGATTTGGGGATTCTTCCATCTTTCATATATAAGGCATATCTGACAAGCTTCAGTCTTCTTTCAGCAATGATTCTGTGCAGGCTGTGTAGACCACTTCTTCACAGTACTTCGATTTTTAAAATTCACATCAAGCATAGATGGTGAAAAAAATTGAGTTTGTATGCTGATTTTACTTACGTTTTCCAGGCTTCACATTTGTATATTGTGATTGTTAGGATGATAGAAGAGTACAGCCAAAACTTTGTTAACATACCTACAGAGTCTAATGCCATATGGATCACATTTGTTGCAAGACTGCAGATGATTTCCCAGTTCTGCTGCTGATGTTTATCTACATTCCCATTGTTACAAATAAGGTAGCCAAAAAATGGAAATCAATGAGCTTCTCTTCTTGTAGTACCTTCTCCTACACTGTAATTAAAATAGATACATATTCACTGTGTTTGTCTTATCATTTATTTTTAGCCCTACAGAACTGGTCATTCTGTCTAGCTTCCTAGTCTTTAGTTGTAAACTTTGTGGTGTTTTTGCCAGAATAATGATTTAATCAGCTAAATACAGAGCCATAAGGTTAGATTGCTCATTCCAAAACATGCCTAAGTTCAAGTTGCCTATAGTTTTTCTCATTATGAATTCTGTGACTAATATGGAAAAGAAAGGCAACAAAATGCATCTTTGTTTTATCCCTGTCAGAATGCTAAAGAAAGGGATGTTCCCATCTTCTGTTCTTATACTTCAACTTGAGTCTAGATATAGATTTCTGGAAACATCAGTGAGGTGATCAGGAATTCTATATAGGCTTAGAGTATTCCACAATGATTCTCAGCATATACAAACACAAGTTCTTTTAAAATTGATGAAGTTGTGTGCAGTGGATTGCTGAATTACATGCATTATTCTATTATGTTCCATAGAACAAGTATTTCTTTGGAACAGGATCTCTCACTTTGAAAGCAAGCCTGTTCTTCTTTTGGTTGACAATCTGCTGCTTCATGTATATTTTTTTAAGGTATGATGCAAAAGACATTGCCTGGCACAAAATGTGTCTGATATCTGTCCAATTTGTACATTCAGTTGGATTTCCTTTCTTCAGTTGTATAACAATGATGCCATGTCTCCAGTCTTGTGGGACTTGCCTTGCTTGCCAGTAGATATTGCACAATATTATAATTTATTAATTTACACAGTTCAACATCAGCACCCTAACTTATTATAAACTCATTGAATTCAGGTGCCATGTAAAATACCTTTCTTTTGATCAATTTCATCAAAATACTCTGGAATTAATATGAGAGCACTGTTAGATTGTTTATTGCAATATCCAAGACCAAGACATTTGTAATTACTGGTGACTTTTGGTAATCTGGCATTTGATATGTCAGTTTCTTGTGTTATATTAGTGTATTCGCTTCTTAAGGACAAATCTGTTAATATTTTATTTGCGTAAATTACACAGCGTACTAGAGACTGTTGTAATATTCAGTTTTTTAATGTAATTTCTGTTTGCCTCACGTTGTAAAGAGTGATGAATGCTCATAATATCTGTTGTTTCACCACTGAAACATCATTTATTTATTTAATTTGTTGTTTTAGGCACTAGAGTTTTGCTTAACAGCTGTGCAATATATGTAGTCAACCTGCTACATAAATTTCTTATTAAAGCTTTCACACAGATTGTAACAGGATTGATTTTAAATATTTTGAAACAAGAAACCTAACACATTACTTCTTTTTTTTTTCAGTGTTCGTCTGGCTTCATAGCCAATCCCCGTCAAAAGCGACTGGTTTGTCCGGACTGTCGATCTGTAACATGTGCCTCATGCAGAAGACCTGTAAGTACAATGCTAAGCAACACAGAAAATGAAGGATTGTTATTTTATAGTGTTATAACACCAGCATCTACACAATCCTCAATGACATGAGAGAGTATGGATGAACTAAATGTGAAAGAAAGATGAGGCTCCTGTGATACTAATACATAATCACTAAGATGTGATGTACATAGAAAATGTAAAAGAATACCACAGATATATGCATCAGAATCCAAAAGTTAAGCATACGTGAGAAAGGTGCAAAATCAGAAGACAAAATGTGAACACTTACAGTAAATGAACTCAGGATTTCTCCACCAACTGGAACCACACTATCTGTGTAGGAAAGAAAAATCCCTGATTCAAACAAGTATGTGTTTCAACAAAAATTAAAAAAACAGTGTATTTATCTCATAATGTCTCCGTTGTGTTTGCCTTTTCATTGTAACCAGAATGTAGTCCATTGGTGTCCACAATTTAACAATAAAAAGGTGTCATCTGGAAACTGTTTTGTGCAGTAGGAATCTTTGGGCTTTTGTCTGAATAGGTTATGGCTGGTTCAGGAGTTGCATGTTTAAATCAGTGTATCAGAATTGCAGAATGGTTGGTCTATATGTCATATATCTAGTATTATGTGTGACACTCCAAATAATGCAGAGATGGGTTTTATTGTGGAGTCATCAGCATTGTGATTGAACCATACCTCAATTAAGAAATGTACTCTCAGCAGCAAATCATTGTTTAGTTTAAAGAATGATTTATTGTGCACATTTATCTAGAGATAAAGTTGTAGCTGTTGTAATAACATCAGTGTGGGAAAGAGCCGTGAGATATTGGTGTAAGGATAAGTTATATTGAATGTGTGTCTGGAGATTATCTTAACTGATGATTGTAAGGAAGTAAGATTAGGGTTTAACACTCCCTTAATGTTAACATTATTAGAAGTAGGACACAAGGTCAGATTGGAGATGGTAATTGGCTGTGTGATTTTCACATACATTAAATGATTTATGGAAATTTATGGAAAGCTAAATCTGGATGGCCATGTGAGGCTATAAATAGCAATCCTATCCTCCTGTGTGCCAGCATCTTGATCACTATTGCATCTCATTTGATCTGTTGGTTAGAAAAGTACCTGTATGAAACATAGCAACCATATTTGTGGCTTTTTGGAGGTGCTGATGGTTCATACTTTCTTTTCATGGATGATACTAGGTGTCTGCATCAAGAAGTCCTTGTAAATTTCTTATAGTTGGAGATGTGCAGCACATCGACTTGCTATGAAGTCTCTGTGTTTGAGTCCCATTGAACATACATGTGATATGTTGTGGAGGTGAACAGCATTTTGTCAGTTGCCAAGGAACTACAAAGGGCTTTCCAGATTTCTGCCTAGTTTTTTCTCACAAGGGAATGGTTCAATAAGACAAGGTGAAACCTACCCTGAAATTTTTTACACAGGAAGAAAACGATAGAAATGCACTGTCAAAATTTTAGTTGCTAAGTGGCACTTAAAGTATTAAAAAAAAAGTAGCTGAAAATTACCAGATTCGTAGCGCACCAGGTGGGGGTAGAAATGTACACCCTTGCTAGTGCTGTAGCAACTGTGCATGCACTACTAGGCACACACACACAGCTGAGGTTTGCGGTACATTTGTAAACAGGAAACATGACACAGCCCAATCGTAATTTGTAAAAGACGTTTCAGGTTACCCATTCATTGATAGTTTCTGACACTACAATACACAGTTACTATTTTCTCGAATGAGCCACTCAAGTAACATCTATTACAAATCATCAGTTGCTTTTTGCAGTATTGGTAAATATTGACAATACAGATAAAGCTGAATTAATATTTATTGTGCTTTTGTAAGGCATGCCCGCTAATAGAACCTTTTATTTTCCTTTCAGTTTCACAGTAATATGGAATCCAATTAATGTTATCAATTTAGCAATGATGAAATATGAGGAATGTGGTTTCCAGCCGAAATCACCTACTTCCCATGAGGATGTACATATGTCATTTGTTAGTTGATTTCCTTGACATTCATTTGAATGATATCGACATTTCATTTCAAATTATGGATACTTTAGAAGAAATAGGATACAACTGTGATGATTCCATGAATTGTGGTTCGGATGACATCAGTTGTGCCAGTAATAGTTCTCAAGAAGAATATCTTCCAAGCATTAAAAAAAACATACTGAAATGCGCAAAGATATTTTCATTTCGTAAAATTGGAGCATGAATTGTACAAATGGAAGAATGAATTACATGAAGAAAGAAATATGTACCAAAAAGAAACCCAAAACCATCTGAATGAAAAACTGTTTGAAAGATTTAGAACTGCTCATGAGATGCTATGTATCATTATTGGTGGAGATCTATGAGACTGGGCCCTCCAAATTGCATCTGACATGAACATTACTAATTTCTGGGCTTCGGCAACCTGGCTATGCAGGTTCAAGAAATTGTACATAGGAAGTAGCAAAATTACTGAGTTTGTTATGCAAGCATGTAGAGCAGCTGCCACTGACAATGATATAGAGAAATTCATAGCTGATGTAAAGACGAAACTTGATGTTATCCCTGCAACTGCTGTTTATAACACTGATCAGTCAGGTTTCATGAAATAAATGCGTGCACACTGCACTTTATCATTTTGAGGTGAAAAAAAGACTCAGTCAGTTGCCCAATCAATGAATGCAATGACACATTCATACAAGATAGTGCAAGTAATAAGTATGAGTGGTTTACTAAAATAATAAATGGACTGTTTGGTTGCAAAAATCTTGTAATAAAAATATCAAAATCTGGAAAAATGGCAAAGAATAATTTTCAACATTCCGTTTGAAATGTATCCCTACCAGCTACAGAAATTAATTCATTACTTTTGTTGGATTCATGGTGTGGACATAACGATGCCTCTGTTTTTGTGGTGGATGATGAAAAATCTGTAGATGTAATGTGGTTTCCGCCTGGAACTATTAGTGGGATTCAACCCCTCGATGAAGAATTTATTTGACAGTGGAAAGCATTTTTCAGGAAGTTATCAGAAAAAATTAATTTCTGATACCTCTCTTTCATTTCAGATTTATCAGCGGAACAGTATTCTTAAGCTCCCGTCATTTATGATTTACCAATTTTCTTCGCCGTGCTTTACGAATCTGAGCAAATAAGCCTGGTATGCAGCACAATGTGCAGAACAATGGCTGAGACCATTTCTGACTCCAGCCCAGTTCTGCCTAAATAAAACTAGTGGTTGCTGTGAAGTGCCTGATTGCATCAATTCTTCCTTTGGCCAGTGTGTCTGGCTCAAGAATTTTTTTTTTGTTTTTTTTTGTTTTTTGTTCAATAGACAATTCAAATTTTGTGATGACTACTGGGAATAAAAAAAACTATTTTACTGATAGTCAAATGTACAATATTCAGACATTATTACAATGGATGGCCTACAGGAATTGTTATAAAATGTAGTACTTCAAGACACATTTCATTTCAACAAGTTACAAGTCCTCATTGATGGAAGTTGTCTGAGACATCAAACACCAAAAGGTTTTATTTTCTCTGCTGGCCACTTTTATCAGAATCACTTGTGCAAGATTTCACTATGAAGTTATTCAAAAAAATGTTTGTATACCTTATGCCAGGTTTTCACAGGAGCAAAAAACCTAAGAAACATGAGCAAAAGAGAATTCTGTCTGGTGTACCTGGTAGGTCTCTCACAGGTCTTTCAACTGGACACCACTGCGGGTACTTTTGTGACCCTAACTTTGCCCAGTTACCTAATTGGAAAATGGAGAACTGCGGCTTAACATAGAAAATGAACCACATGTCTGTCATGGGCAGTCCAACATCTGTGAGAAGTGAATGCTGAGTTAAAAATCATAGTGAAAAAGTTGTGGTCTGAACAGGATTTGATCCAATGCTCTCTGGATCATGAAGGATGTGCTTTGCCACAAGACCATTTTTATTTTAGAAAAAATAAAATAAATAAATAAATATGACCATTAGACCTTACATGCATAGTGAGAACACTAGCTGTCACTTCTTGAGATGACGCTCAATGTGGTAATTGGAGTTCTTGAATGAAATTTTCACTCTGCAGCAGAGTGTGTGCTGATATGAAACTTCCTGGCAGATTAAAACTGTGTGCCATACTGACTCAAACTTGGGACCTTTTCCTTTTATGGGCAAGTGCCCTAAACAAATGAGCTACACAAGCATGACTCACAACCTGTCCTCACAGCTTTAATTCTGCCAGTACCTCATTCCCTACCTTCCAAACTTCACAGAAGCTCTCCTGCAAAACTTGCAGAACTAGCACTCCTGGAAGAAAGGATACTGTGGAGACATGGTTTTGCCATAGCCTCAGTGATGTCACCAATAATGAAATTTTCACTCTGAAGTGGAGTGTGCACTGATCTGAAGCTTCCTGGCAGGTTAAAACTGTGTGCAGGACCAAGACTTGGACTTGGGACTATTACCGTGTGCAGGCAAATGCTCTACCATCTGAGCTACCCAATCATGACTCATGACCCCTCCTTACAGTTTAAATTCTGCCAGTACCTCGTCTCCTATCCTCCAAACTTCCCAGAAGCTCTTCTGTGAACCTTGTAGAACTAACACTCCTGGAAGAAAGGATATTGTGGAGACATGGCTTAGCCACAGCCTGGGCGATGTTTCCAGAATGAGATTTACACTCTGCAGCAGAGAGTGTGTTGATATGAAACTTCCTGGCAAGTTAAAACTGTGTGCTGGACTGAGACTCGAACTCCTTTCATGGGCAACAGTCCTGAGTTCCAAGTCTTCATCCGGCATACAGTTTTAATCTGTCAGGAAGTTTCATATCAGCACACACTCCACTTCACAGTTAAAATTTCATTCTGGAAACATTCTCCAGGCTGTGGCTAAGCTATGTCTCCACAATATCCTTTCTTCCATGAGTGCTAGTCCTGCAAAATTCACAGAAGAGCTTCTGGGAAGTTTGGAAGATGGGAGATGGGGTACTGGCAGAATTGAAACTGTGAGGAGGGGTCGTGAGTCATGCTTGCATAGCTCAGATGGCAGAACATTTGCCCGCACAAGGCA